>NC_062290.1:31413749-31718587 GCF_902655055.1 Lutra lutra
CTAAAGAAAACAAACTGAGGGTTACCAGAGGGGAGGTCTGGTGGTGGTAGGGGGGAGTTAAATAGGTAATGGGGATTAAGGAGCATACCGCTGTGATGAGCACAGGGTGATGTATGGAAGTGATGAATCACTATATTGTACACTTGAAACTAATATTACACTGTATGTTAAGTAACTGGAATTTAAATGAAAACTTTTTTCAAGAAGAAAAATATGTGTGTATATATATGTATACAAATGTGTATGTGTATATATAAATACATACATACATATATATATATATGCACACACATATACATACAATGGAATATTACTCAGACATAAAGAAGAATGAAATCTTGCCATTTGCAACAACATGGGTGAGTGAAATACACTTTTTTTTTCTTAAAGATCTTTATTTATTTATTTGACAGACAGATCACAAGTAGTCAGAGAGGCAGGCAGAGAGAAAGAGGAGGAAGCAGGCTCCCCGCTGAGCAGAGAGCCTGATGCTGGGCTTGATCCCAGGACCCTGAGACCATGACCTGAGCCAAAGGCAGAGGCCTTAACCCACTGAGCCACCCAGGCGCCCCTAGTGAAATACATTTTTATCTCGTATTGGAAATGTAGCTTTTATGTAGGTGCAGGATTGCTGTAAGTCACACCTACAGACTATAATACAATTAAAAAAAATATTATACAACAACTTAAAGCAAAAGGAAGATGAAGGATCCAAAGCTAGAGAGTTTAAAGCCAACAGAGATGGTTTGATACTTTTTGAAAGAAGTTCAGCTTCAAAAATGTCAAGATAACAGTCTGTCTGTTATCTAAATGTCTGTTGACCAAAAGGCAGCAGATGAGTTCCAGATGCCATTAAGAAAAACACTGAGAAGAAAGGATATCCGTCTGAACAGTTTTTTAATGCAGATGAAGGTGCCCTATTCTGTGGTTTGGTGCGGGGGGGGGGGCGGGGGGGATGCCACAAAGGATATTTATTAGTAAGGAAAAGAAATGAGCACCAGGACTTAAGGCAGGAAAAGATAGGCTAGCTCTATTGTTTTGTGTAAAAACAGTCAGGTCAATAATTAGGACTACTCGAAGCCTTGAAGACAAAAGATAAATAACAGTTGCCATTCTTTTAGTTGCACAAGAAGAAGGCCTGAACCTTTTTCTGGATTGGTTCCATCAATGTGTTTTTCCCTGAAGTGAGGAAGTACTCTGCCAGTAAGAGGCTGGCTTTTAAAGTTTTTTTGATATTGTATAATGCCTCTGGCCACACAGAAATCCACAAATTTAAAAACAGTGATTTTGAAGTAGTCTATTTGCCCCCAAACACAATGTCTCTAATTCAGTCTCTAAAGCTGGGGATCATAAAGACTTTTCAAATTCAATACACATGGTATTCTATGGAAAAGATTAACAATGCTATGGAAGGAACCCCAATTGAGAGAACATTATGAAAGTCTAAAAAGGATTACACCACTGAAGATGCCACTGTTTTTATAGAAAAAGCCATGAAAACCTGAAACAATAAATTCCTGCTACAGAAAACTGTGTCCAGAAGTTGTACATGATTCACAAGATTTATAACCAAGCTAATCACAGAAATTATGAAAGAGATTGTGGATATGGCAAAAAAGGTGGAAGTACAGGGTTTTAAAATATGAATCTTGGAGAAACTAAAAAACTAGTCTAGTGTTAGTAATATGTATAAAGTCTACAGTGTTTTGTATCAGATAAGACAATATTGATGTAGTTATTGACAGATAAAGAGATGATGTAATTTTGTAAAGAGATTTTGTAAAGAGATGATATAAACTCAGGATACTGGGAAATACAGTACAGTACTGTAAATGTATTTTCTTTTCCTTATCATTTCTCAATAACATTGTTACTTCTCTAGCTTAGTTTATTCTAAGAATATAGAATAATTACATACAACATACAAAATATGTGTAGTTGCCCCTTTATATTATTGGTAAGGTTTCTGATCAACAGTAGGCTATTAGTAGTTAAGTTTTAGTAGTTAGGCTTCTGAGGAGCCAAGAGTTATATATGAATTTTCAACTGCATGGGGAATCAGCACCTCTAACCCCCATGTTGTTCATGGTCAACTGTAAATACATGTAAACTGAGTTCTCAAATAAAATACAGAGATAATAATACTGGCTTACAGAGCAAAATCTGCACATACAGTCTCTTAAACATAAATAATTCAAATATAGACACAGTTATGAATAAAGGGTGGAAAAAAAGAAGTGCCATGCAAACACTAAACATAAGGAAAGTTAATGTGGCTATGTTAAATTCAAATAAAACACACTTCAAGAAAATTTAGATTGACAAAGCAAAGGAGAAACATTTTATAATTATAAAAGTCATTTAATCAAAATCATAGCAACTTAACTGTGTATTTACCTATAACAAAGTTCCATAATAAATAAAATCAGTATCTCTCAGAACTAAATGAAAAATATATTATCACATATCATAGTTGGGGTGTGTTAATGGCATTCTATTAGTAATTAATGAAATAACTAAAAAATCAGTAAGTATATAGAACAGCTGGCTAATACTATAACTCGATTTGACTTTATTGATATTAACAGAATGTTTCACCACAAAATGGCTGACTACATTTAAGTGCAAATGAAATGTTCACCATGTTAATTCTTAAGCTGAAGCATAAAAACTCCAGTATATTGTAAAAGATAAAAACTATTCAAATGTCTGAGCATAAAATTAAAAATCCATAATAATCAGATGTTAAGGAAATCACCACATATTAAAATTTAAGCCACACCCTTTCAAATAACCATGGGTGCTAGAAGATATCATAATGGAAAGTCAGAAGTATATTGAACTAAATGACAATGAAAACAGACCAAAAAAATATTTAGATTTACCTAAGGAAACAGTGAGTGAAAAATACTTAAAGAACAAAGTGTTAAACTCATTAATCCATTTAAGATGCTAGAAAAAGAGAGGAAATAAATAAATAAATATTTAAATAAATATTTAAATAAATATTTATTTAATATAAATAATAAATAATAATTTATAATAATAATAAATAATAAATAAATATTTAAGCCAAGGTAAATAGATGTAATTTAATACTAATGATATAAGTAGAAGTCAATGCAACAATTTAACCCTGTATCTTTGTATTTACTATTTCATCTCTTTTTAATCATGATTTATTATCCATGAGGAATTTTTAAATGATTTAAATTAAATTAAATTAAATTTTTCTTGTTTCTTATCTTATTTGCTTATGATATCCTAAGGCCACTGTAAAAAAATACAGAGTTTCATAAAGAACTAAAAACTAGTGAGGTTGAATTTAAAATGCTATATCTGGGATACAAACCTGGCTGGCTTCCATGACAATGAGGATGGATGAAGCAGAAGAACAAATCAGTGATGCAGAAGATAAAATTATAGAAAATAATGAAGCTGAAAAGAAGAGGGAAAGAGAGGTAATGGATCACAAATGTGAAATCAAATTCAAAGACTTGAATTCAGTGACTCCTTTGCATAATAACATTTGTGTCATAGAATTCCCAAGAAGACAGAGAGGAAAGAGGACAGAAAGGTTATTTGAGAAAATTATAGCTGAAAATTTCCCTAATTTGGGGAATGAAACAGACATCAAAACAAGAACCACAGAAAACTCCCATTAATTCAACAAAAGATGGCCATCACCAAGACATATCATAGGCAAATTCACAAAAACTACAGACAAAGAAAGGATCCTGAGAGTAGCAAGGGAAAAAGTCCTTAACCTACAAGGGGAAACAAATTAGGATATCAGTAGATATGTCCAGTTTCCCATTTAATGTGCTGAATGGAAAAAAGATTAAAGCAAAGACACTATCGAGCAAGGCTGTCATTTAGAATAGAAGGAGAGAAACAAACTTTCCTGGAAAAACAAAAACCAAAGGAGCTTGTGACCATTAAAAGAAATATTAAAGGATCCCTGAAAGAAATATTTTCTTAAAGATTTTATTTATTTATTTAATTGACACACACACACACACACACACACACACACAGCAACAGAGGGAATAAAAGCAGGGGGAGTAGGAGAGGGAGAAGCAGGCCTCCCGCTGAGCAGGGAGCCTGATGTGGGGCCTGATCCCAGGACCCTGGGATCATGACCTGAACCGAAGGCAGGCACCCAACAACTGAGGCACCCAGGCACCCCCTGCAAGAAATATTAAAGGAGACTCTGAGTGGGGCAAGAGGGGAGAAGACCAAAAGCAACAAAGACTAGAACCAGAGAACGTCACCAAAAATACCAACTCTACAGGTAACACAATGGCACAAAATTCACGTCTTTCAATAATCAAGGGACTAAATTAAATGCTCCAATCAAAAGACATAAGATTTTCAGAATGGATTAAAAAAGACTCATCTATATGCTAATTTTAGATCTAATCACATCTACAGATTCAAAATGAGGAGATGGAGAACCATCTATCATGCTAATAGATGTTAAAAAAAGCCAATGTAGCCATACTTATATCAGATGAACTGTATTTTAAACCAAAAACTGTAACAGGAGATGAAGAAGGACATTAATTGTATTGAAGGGGTCTATCCATCAAGAAGATCTAACAATTGGGGCACCTGGGTGGCTCAGTGAGTATCTCAAGGTCCTGGGATTGAGCCCTGCATCGGGCTCTCTGCAGCAGGGAGCCTGCTTCCCCCTTTCTCTCTGCCTCTCTGACTACTTGTGATCTCTCTCTGTGTCAAATAAATAAATAAAATCTTTAAAAAAAGAAGATCTAACAATTTTAAGTATTTGTGGCCCTAATTTGGGAGCACTTAAATATATCAATCATATTTTAGCAAGCATAAAGAATCTCATTGATAATAATACAGTAACAGATTTACAATAATGGTAATACAATAATAGTAAATACTGGGAATTTAACACCCCACTTACAACAATGGACAGATCATCTACAGGAAATCAACAAGGAAACAATGGCTTTGAATGACATACTGGGCCAGATGGACTCAACAGATATATTCAGAACATTTCATCTTTAGACAAGAGAATACACATTTTTCTCGAGTGTGCATGGAACGTTCTCCAAAATAGATCACACACTAGGTCACAAATCAGCTCTCAACAAGTACAAAAAGATTGAGATCATACCATGCATATGATCAGACCACAAAGCTATGAAACATGAAGTGAACTATAAGAAAAAAATTGGAAAGACCACAAATACATGGAGGTTAAAGAACATCTGAATGGGGAGTCCTGCATGACTCAGTTGGTTAAGCATCTACCTTCAGCTCCAGCCAATGATCCTGGAGTCCTGGGATAGAGCCTTACATTGGGCTCCCTGCTCAGTGGGGAGTCTGCTTTTCCCTCTCCATCTTTTCCTACCCCCTGCTCTTTTGCTCTCTTACTCTCTCAAATAAATAAAATCACACACACACACACACACACACACACACACACACACGAAAGGGTTAAACAGAAAATTAAAGAAGAATTTAAAAAATACATGAAAGCAAGTGAAAATGAAACCTAAACAGCCCAAAACCTTTGGGATGCAGCAAAGGCAGTCCTAAGAGGGAAGTATACTGCAATACGGGCCTACCTCAAGACCCAAGAAAAGTCTCAAATACACAATCTAACCTTACAGCTAAAGGAGCTAGAAAAGATATGGCAATTATACACAAACAAACAAACAAACAAACAAACAAACAACCAGAGTAGAACCAATCAACAAAACTAAGGACTGGTACTTGGAAAGAATGAATAAAATTAATAACCCCCTAGACAGACTTATGAAAAAGAAAAGAGAAGGGACCTGGGTAGATAAAATCACAAATGAAAGAGGAGAAATCACAGCCAACACTACAGAAATATAAACAATTATAAGAGAATACTATGAAAAATTAAATGCCAACATACTGGGCAACCTGGAAGAAATGGACAAATTCCCAGAAACGTACAAGCCACCAAAACTGAAACAGGAAGAAATAGAAAATTTGAACAGGCACATAACCACCAACGAAATTGGATCAGTAGTCAAAAATCTCCCAACAAACAAAAGTCCAGAGCCACATGGTTTCACAGGGGAATTTTCCCAGACATGTAAAGAAGAGTTAATACCTATTCTTCTGAAACTGTTCCAAAAAGTAGAAATGGAAGGAAAACTTCCAAACTCATTCTATGAAGCCAGCATTACCTTGACTCCAAAACCAAAAACCCACTAAGAAGGAGAATTACAGGCCAATATCCCTGACGAACATGGATGCAAAAAATTCTCAATAAAATACTACCAAACCAAATCCAACAGTACTTTAAAAGAATTGCTCCCCTTGATCAGAGGGATTTATTCCTGGGCTGCAGGACTGGTTCAGTATTCACAAATAAGTCAAAGTGATACAGCACATCAATAAAAGAAAGGATAAGAACCGTATGATCCTCTCCCTAGATGCATATAATGCACTTGACAAAATACAGCACCCTTTCCTGATAAAAACCCTCAACAAAGTAGGGATAGATGGAACATAACTCAACATCATAAAGGCCATATATGAAAGACCCACAGCTAATATCATCCTCAATGGGGAAGTCCTGAGAGCTTTTCCTCGAAGGTCAGCAACAAGGCAGGGATGTCCATTCTAACCATTGTTAGTAAACATAATACTGGAAGTCTTTGCCTCTACAATCAGAAAACAAAAAGAAATAAACAGCATCCAAATTGGCAAGGAAGAAGTCAAACTTTCACTATTTGCAGATGACATAATACTCTATGTAGAAAACCTGAAAGACTACACCTAAAAATTTGCTAGAACTCGAACAGGAATTCGGCAAAGTTGCAGGATATAAAATCAATGGCACAAACGGGTTGCATTTCTATACGCCAGTAATGAAACAGCAGAAAAGGAAATCAAGGAATTGATCCCTTTTACAAATCCACCAAAAAAAATAAGATACCCAGGAATTTAAAAAAAAAAAAAAAAGCTACCTAGGAATAAATCTAACTGAAAGAACTAAAAGATCTGTACTCTGAAAAGTATGGAATACTTATGAAAGATATTGAGGAGAACAGAAAGAAATAGAAAAGCATTCCATGCTCATGGATTGGAAGAATGAATATTGTTAAAATGTCTATACCACACAAAGCAATGTAACACATTTAATGCAATCCCTACCAAAATACCACCAGCATTTTTTCACACAACTGGAGCAAGCAGTCCTAAACTTTGTATGGAACTGAAAAGACTCCAAATAGCCAAACCAATTCTGAAAACAAAACCAAACTGGAAGCAATTCTGGATTTCAAGTTATAGTACAAATCTGTAGTCATCAAGATACTATGGTACTGGCACAAAAACAGAGAATGGAACAGAATAGAGAACCCAGAAATGGACCCAAAAAGTATATGGTCAACGAATCTTCAACAATGCAGGAAAGAGTATCCAATGGAAAAAAAGCCAATATCTTCAAGAAATGATGTTGGGAAAACTGAGCATCAACTTGCAGAATGAAATGGACTTTTTTACACCATAAATAATAATAAGTTAAAAATGGATGGAAGACCTGAATGTGAGACAAGAAACCATCAAATCTTAGGAACACAGGTAGCAACGTCTTTGAGCTTGGTCACCCAAACCTCTTACTAGACATGTTACTGGAAAAACAAAAGCAAAAATGAACTATTGGAACTTTATCAAGATAAAAAACTTCTGCACAGGGAAGGCAAAAAGGAAACTAAAAGGCAGCCTATGGTATGGGAGAATATATTTGCAAATAACATATCTGATAAAGATTTAGTATCCAAAATCTACAAAGAACTTATCAAACTCAACACCCCAAAAACATCACTCACCATGAGGAAAATGCAAATTAAAACCACAATGAGGTACCACCTCACACATGTCAGAATGGCTAAAATCAAAACCACAAGAAAAAACAAGTGTTGGTGGGTATGTAGAGAAAAAAAAACCCTCTTGCACTGTTGGTAGGAATGCCAAAACCAACCATGCAGCCACAGTGCAAAACAATATGGCATTTCCTCAAAAAATAGATCCAGTAATTGAGCTACTGGGTATTTCCCAAAGAATAGAAAAACAATAATTGTAAGGATATATGCACCCCTATGTTTATAGCAGCATTATTTATGCAACAGCCAAAGTATGGAAGCAGCCTAACTGTCCATTGATAGATGAATGTGTAAAGAAGATGTGAGATGTATATATATATATCTCCACAAAGGGATATTATTCAGTCATAAAAAGAATAAAGTTTGCCATTTACAACAATATGGATGGAGCTAGAGTATAATGCTAAGCAAAATAAGTTGATCAGAGAAAGACAAATTGCCTTTCCAATTCTTAACTCTGTTTCCCATCTACATTTCAATATATATAGTCTTTATTATGTGTAAGAATCTAAGAGTCATGAATTCATACTGTTCCAAGGAAATTTAGAACTATCATTTATATTTATTATAAAAGTTCTTAATCGGGCTACTATTGTGCTGGTGCTACACACATTCCTAAACAACATCAAATATGTGCTAAAAATCTAAGATGCTCCTGACCCCAGAGCATTTTTATCAACAGATAAAAGAGTGATAAAATATTTTCCAGAAAACAAAATTTTACATTGATTTCATGCACAGTAGATAAATGACTGTTTCACAAGTCCACCATACCCCACTTCCTTGAGCTCATTTCCACCACCATTATACTTTCTATCTTTATGAATATGACTATTTGATGAATATAACTGGAATTATACAACATTTGCCTTTTTGTGACTGGCTTATTTTGCTTAGGATAAAGTACCCAAGGTTCATCTGTGTTGTAGCATATATTAGAATTTCCTTCCTTTTTTTTCCCAAAGATTTTATTTTTAAGTAATCTCTGTACCCAACATGGGACTCAAAATTACAACCCTGAGATCAAGAGTTTCATGCTCTTCCAACTGAGCCAACTGGCACCCCAGGATTTCCATCCTTTTTTAAAGCTGAATAGCATTCTGTTATATTTGTATACCATTTATGTTTATCCATTCATAAACACATGAGTTGTTTTCATTTTTTGTGTGTGTGTGTGTGAATAATGCTGCTATGAACATGGGTGTACAAATATTTCTTTGAGGCACTGATTTTGATTCTTTTGTCTATATACCCAGAAGTGGTATTGCTGGCTCAATTGCTGGAATTGCTAGATCAATAAAAATTTTGCTTTTAATTTTTTGAGAAATGACTATACTCATTTTAATAGAAGCTGCACCATTTTACATTCCTGTCAACAGTGTACAAGGATTCCAACTTTTCCACATCTCTGTCAATACTAATTATTATTTTTTATAGTAGCCATCTTATTGAGTGTGAAGTGTCATCTTATTGTAATTAATAAACAAGTTAAGGGAGCTACTAGAGAAAAGTAAGCCATCTTTAATATCATACTCTTAAAAAAGATTAGTGTATGATACTATAAATTTTCCTTTAAACACTGCTTAGCCTAAAGATTTTAATACAAATTTTACATGCTTAGATGGATATTCTGAAAATTTTTTTGGTTGGTAATTTCAAAGAATAGGGTTTTATCATTTAGCATTTTTATTGTGATAAGATATACAAAACAGAAAATTTTAATCATATTTAAGTGTGCAATTCAATGACATTAAGTTCATTCATATTGTTGTGCAACAATCACCACTATCTGGTCTAGAAAATTACTATCATACCAAACAGAAACTCTTTACTCATTAAACAATAATTCTCTGTTCCCTCTTCCTCACCCCCACCAATAACGTCTATGCTCCATTCTGTCTCTAAGAATTTGTATATTCTAAATATGTCATATACATGGAATCCCACAGTATTTGTCTAAAAAGGCACAGATTTTGTGCCTGACTTATTTCATTTAGTGTAACACTTTCAAGGTTCATCTATGTTTTAGCATGTGTCAGAATTTCATTGTATGAGATATAATTTCATTGTATGCATGTACCAGATTTTCTTTACTCATTTATGTGTTGGTGGATATTTGAATTCATTCTACCTTTCAGCTACTGTGAATAATACTGCTATTAACTTGGGTATACAAGTATCAGTTTGAGCCCCTTACACATTTTTTCGGGTGTATATCTAGGAGTGGAATGCAGGATTATAAAATAATTCTATGTTTTTTTTTAAACTTTTTAAAATTTAATTTTATTTTTTCAGTGTTCCAAGATTCATTACATCCCCAGTGTTCCATATAATATGTGCCCTCCTTAATACCCACCACCAGGAATACTTAACTTTTTTCTTTTTAATTTCTTTTCAGTGTTCCAGAATTCATTGCTTATGCACCACAACTAGTGCTCCCTGCAATATGTGCCCTCCACAAAACCCACCACCAGGCTCACCCAAACTCTCACTCCCTCTCCTCCAAAACCCTCAGTTAGTTCCTCAGAGTCCACAGTCTCTCATGCTTCATCTACCCCTCCAATTTCCCCCAACTCCCTTCTCCTCTCCATCTCCCCATGTCCTCCGTGTTATTCCTTATGCTCCACAAATAAGCGAAACCATATGATAATTGACTCTCTCTGCTTGACTTATTTCACTCAGCATAATCTCCTACAGTCCCATCTACATTGATACAAAAGTTGGGTATTCAATTCTGTATTTTACTGAGGAACCACCTGTCTGCCACTGCAGCTGTGCCATTTATCATTCCCAACAATTCACAAGATTCTGATTTCTCTACATCCTTGACAACAACTGTTATTTTCCATTTTTTTGTGTTTTCTTTTATTCTTTTATTTTTTATTTTTAACGTAGGCTCCATGCGCAGCATGAAGCCCAGTGCAGGGTTCAAACTCATGACTGTGAGATCAAGACCTGAACCGAAGACACTTAACTGAGCCCACCCAGGCACCTCTTTTTTTTTTCTTTTAATAAGACATCCTAATGGATGTGAAGTCATATCTCACTGTGTTCTCAATTTGCATTTTTCTAATGTTAAGTGATGTTGAACATCTTTCCACATGCCTACTTTCTATTTGTTTATCTTTTCTAGAGAAATGTCTATTCAAGTTCTTTGTTCATTTTACAACTAGATTATGTTGTTGTTACATTTTAGAAGTTTCCTATATATTCTGGATATGAATCCCTATCATATATATGATTTGCAAATATTTTGTCCATTCTGTGAGTTGCCTTTTCACTCAATTGGTTATGTCTTATAATGTACAAAGTTTTACATTTTGAAGTCCAATTTATCTGTTTTCTTTTGTTGTTTGTGCTTTTGGTGTCATATCCCAAAAAATCATTGCCAAATTTAATGTCATGAAGATTTTACCCTATATTGTCTTGTAAGAGTTTTATAGTTTTAGATCTTAGTTATAGTTCTGCAATCTATTTTGATTTAATTTTTGTATGTGGTATATGATAAGGGTCCAACTTCACCATATGTACATAGCAGCAATGTTATGTACATGGTACCAACGTTCGTAGCAGCAATGGCCACAATTGCTGAACTGTGGAAAGAACCAAGTTGCCCTTCAATAGACGAATGGATAAGGAAGATATGGTCCATATATAGAATGGAATATTATGCCTCCATCAGAAAGGATGAATACCCAACTTTTGTATCAACATGGATGGGACTGGAGGAAATTATGCTGAGTGAAATAAGTCAAGCAGAGAGAGTCAATTATCACATGGTTTCACTTACTTGTGGAGCATAAGGAATTACTTGAAGGACATTAGAAGAAGGAAAGGAAAAGTGAATTGGGAGAAGTCAGAGGGGGAGATGAAGCATGAGAGACTGTGGACTCTGAGAAACAAACTGAGGGTTTTGGAGGGGAGGGGATGGGGGATTAGGTGAACCGGTTGTGGGTACTAAGAAGGGCAGTTATTGCATGGAGCACTGGGTATGGTGCATAAACAATGAATCTTGGAACACTGAAAAAGATAAAATAAAATTAAAAAAATATATAAAGGTTTTGTCTAGTAAGTCCAATGTCTAGACATCCCAGGGACAGTTTCTATCAATTTATTTTTTTCCTCTGAAGGGGCCGTGCTTCCCTGATTCTTTGTATGCACTGTAATTGTTATGTCAGAAATTGTTTATTTGACCATTATAATATGGAAACTCTGGAATTCATATTCTCCCCATTCCTCAGGGTTTGGTGTTTATTTTTTGATTGTTGAAGACTGCAGTACTACATTTTTTGACTTTTTCACCTATTTTTGCAAAAACTGTTCTTTGCTGTGTGTGATCACTAAAGTCTGTATTCTTTTAGTTCATGTTTAGCTACTTTAAAAAAAAAGATTTATTTATTTTAGAGAGAGAAGGATAGAGAGAGGGAGAGTAGAGGGAGGGGCAGAGGGAGAGAATCTTCAAGCAGACTCCCCATCAAGTGTGAAGCCCTATGTGGGGTTTGATTCCACAACCCATGATATCACAATCTGGGATGAAACCAAGAGTTGGATGCTCAACCAACTGAACCACACAGATGCCTCTGTTTAGATGTTTTAATGAAGATTTCCTTGAATACTAGGAACTCCCCTAGGCTTCACAAATTGGCTTTAAGTTAGGGCAATTCTTCAACACTTAGATGAGTTTGCTGTGATCCTAGGTATCAACCCAAGGTGAATGCTTAAAGTTTTCATGGGTCTCTCTGGGCATGCATGTGGCTTTCTAAATTCCTTTGTATACATGGCTTCTTCTGAATATCCTAATTTCTTAAACAGCTCATTTTAGCTTCTCTAGACCTTAAATGAACTATTATATATATTTCCACTTGTGGTCTCTTGCCTTAGACATCTGTGAGTCTTGTAGTTATTAACAGCAGTGCCTACCACTTATCTGCCCAAGTTTCAAGTTATATGAAATAGATAAGTGCATTTTATCTGCCCAGTTAAAACAGGTATGCATGCTAACTTACAAGTAGTCTGCTTTGCTCCCTGGTTCAAGGAAAGGAACTGAAAAGGCTGCTGCTGCTTCAATACCAAAACCCTAAAGGGGTTAGGGAAAAGATGAGTAGAAATGTCACAAAACTTTCCTATTAGTTTGAGGATGCTTTTTTCTGATCAGATATTTGCTTGATTCCTATAAACCTTCAATATTTTGGGGGATATCTGGGTGGTACAGTCAGTTGAGTGTCTGACTTGGTTTTGGCTCAAGTAGTGATCTCAGGGTCATGGGATTGAGCCTGTATTGGGCTGTGTGCTCAGTGTGGAGTCTGCTAAAGTTTCTCTCTCCCTCTGCCTTTTCCCACTGCATGACTGGTCACTCTCTAAAATAAACAAATAAGTCTAAAAAATATTCTAAAAAAAAACCCAAACACCAAAACCAACAACCTTTGGCTATTTTCTGCAGCTATGACAAGAGTTGGTTTAGTCTGCTTGTTTTTTGTTTTTGTTTTTGTTTTTTTTTTCTCAGTAGTTCTATGGGGAAACAAGAGCTTGGAGTTTCCTACTCCACAATTGTTCTTAAGTATCTGAATAAAGAGATTTTTAATTTAATTTAATTTAATTTAAAGGTTTTAAATGATCAGATTTTAGTTTTGTTCATGTTATTTTTACTTTCTAGTTTTACTGAACTGAGATATTTCTACTTTGTGGAATTTATTGAAAATTTTTTCATTCCAATGTACTTTTATATTTTCTGAATGCATCACCAACATTAGTTTATTCTTTATTTTTAGAGTACACAGTTTGAAAGACAATCTAGATACTTATTAGATTCACTTTTTAAATATCCTAGGTATATATTTTAGAGTAGATTTTCTCAAATTTGTCACCACTAACTTTTAGGATCAGATGACTCTTGGTTGGTGTGTGTGTATGGTGGGGGTCATGCTGGTTGTCCTGTGCACTATAGGATAGTTAGCAGCATCCCTATCTTCTACATGAAAGAGTAGTAGTATCATCTCTCAGTTGTGACAACCAAAAATGTCTCCAGACATTGCTAAATGTCCTGTGGTGGGTAAAATCACCCTCTGTTGAAAACTACTGTTCTAGAGTATGGATTAGCAAACATTTTTTAAAAGGCCAGATAATAAATATTTTAGACTTTGTAGGCAATACGGTGCTATCATTAGACAACTATACCTTTGTACTATAAAGGCAATGGCTGACAGTGCATAAAAGGACTGAAGTGGCTGAGTTCCAAAAATCTTAATTTATAAAAACAGGTATCAGGTTGGATTTGGTTCAAGGACTATCGTTTGCCAACCTTTGTTAGAACTTCAGTTGTTCTCTACTGTATTTGGTATAAAACCAGAGAGTACATTAAGGTTTATTATATCTAACTTGTTTCCCTTTCTCCTTATATCTCTTACAATTTTTGTTTTATGGATCCTGATAATGTATTTGATACACAGATCTTTAAAACTTTTATTATCCCTTCAAAATACTTTTAAAAACATCAGTTGAGTGCTCTTTTTATTTTTTTTAAAGATCTTATTTATTTGAGAGAGAGAGAGAGAACAAGAGAGAGAACATGAGCAGGGTGAGGGGCAGACAGAGAAGCAGACACCCTGTTCAGCCAGGAGCCCGACAGGGGCTCAATCCCAGGACCCCAGGATCAGGACCTGAGCTGAAGGCAGATGCTTAACAGACTGAGTCACCCAGACACTGATCTTTTTCTGATTTAATATTATTTTGTCTGAATTCAACCTATAGCAGCTAGGTAAACCCGAATTATCTGTATTTTTATAGGCTTACTAATTTATCAGTTTACATTTCAAAGTTTCTACATTATTTGGGGAGGCATATCTACATTATTTGGGGGATATAATCTCTAATAGCATTTAGTAGGTAATTACTTTAGATTAGATGATGTAGCAAATATATTTGTTTTACTTTATGGTGAGTAATGCCATAAAAAAAGTAAAAATAAAATTTAGTAATAGTTCTGTTTTTGTTGTTCCATTGACTTTTCTTTTACTAATTAGGAATATTGTGTTTTGCTTTACTAGGTACATTCATATGTATTTTATCTTTATGTATTTTATGTATATACAATTTGTGTATTTTATTTTTATTTACTTAGTATCATAATTCCATATTACTGAACCAATGATAAGATTAATGTTTTTTTTTCTCTTTCTAACCACCCTTTAATCCCCAATTTTAGTGTTTAAAATGTTTCTGTTTTTATCATTTTACCATTAAATACAACCTATAACTTGATTTGTCAGTTGTAAATGATATACCTGGTCTCTCAGCTTTTAAAGACCAGAAAATCAATATATTTACATTGTATTAGTTATGTTACATATTCACCTTTCATGTTATATTGGATCTTTTCTTTGTAAATTCCCAAAATTTACTTTAAAAATTTCCATCTGTAATGATAACTTTGGATTTAATTTCTCTTGGATACCTTCTGCTAGTACTCAATAACTCATCTGAGTGGCTCCCCTTTAGAGGTTCTTCCTCTAATAACCATAGATTTTCTCCTTCCAATTTGAAGATCACATCTGGTTTTCTAACACAGTACTGTATAAATGAAAAAATATTTAGGATTTGGATCAGCTGCATAGATTTCAGTAATTTTGATTGCAAAGGAAACTGTAGTTTCAGGAGCTGCATATTGATTATGTTCATCTGAGGTGCTCATTTTTGAAGATGTGACAAAAGAATGAATCTCCTTAAATCCCTAAAACTCGGGACTAAATAATATTAAATTCCAAAAATGGCCCAGGTGCATTGGGTTTTATAAAAGCGGTAAGGACTTCCACTTTACTTCCTCATATCAAAAAAGTAGAAAACCATACAAAATGGGAAGATAGGAGTGCAAGACAGGAACTCTTAGGAAAAAAGGAAACAAGTTATCTGAACACCAGTTTCACCAGAGTTTCAAAATTTTCTATGCTACAGCATAGTAAAAAGAAACAAACAAACAAAAAAAGCCTTGCAGCCTCAGTAAGTTGAGGAGACAGTGTTAAGAGTTTAGAATGCTGAGACAATTAGAATTTGCCAGACAAAATACTGGAGAGGAAAGAGCTGTATTAAGCAAGAGCCATGAGATCAGCAGAAAGGTCTCTGTAAGTCTCTGGCTGACTATGGGCTTGTGAATGCGTGTAAGAAAACTACTCAATGTTGGAGAAAGAACTACTGGGAGGGAGTAGAGTGGAAAGTCACCAAAGTATACATAGAAGAGGGAAGTTTGTTATCTTACCAGGGGATTTAGTGTAATAACCTGAAAGATTCTACATCGGTACAGGAGTAAAATTAGCCCTAAACTAGAAGGTGCTCGGAATAAAAAAAAAAACAACAAAGCTTAAAAGTAAACCTTGAAAGGATCAAACTAATTTCAAATAGCTTAATTTTATTCCAGAGAAAGCTCTAAAATATTTTAAAACACCAGAAATATAGTACCCAACAATGTAAAATCCACAACAACTAGCATCCAATAAAAAAATTACAAAGTATGCTAAGAAGAAGGCACATATGATCTTTAACCAGGAGAAAATTGAGCTAGTAGAAATAGAACAGGATATGACACATGATAAATGTAGCAATCATGAACAAACAGGATTGCATTCCTGAGGCAGTGACATGGCCAGGTCTGCTCACGTACTGTGATGAAGTGGCTTTAGTTCTCTAGGATTACATGTCTGTACAGGGCCCAGGTGCTTCCATTCTTCCCGAGTGAACTCTGCAGTAACATCCTGGAATGACAGTGCTGCCTGTAACAGCACATTCCTGATCAGTCTGAAGTGTTTAGAAACTGGTAACATGACAAATAGCTTCAAAAACTCATATAATGATTACTGTTGAAAGTTTAAAACAAAATATTATAAAATAAATAAAATATAAAATGTTATTAAAGTCCTAACTCTGTCTTATACTCTGGGGTATCATACAATTAGTACAAATATTATTCTCATGCCCTAATTCATTTGTATATATTTCTAAAATATGTACATATGCCACCAATTAGTATGCTACTGATAAAACTTGGTATCTTTTTAAAGACAAAGTCATTATAAACAGGCTTCCTATAATCATTTCCTATATACCAATGACTCATCATGAGCATTCTGTAGGATACACACACCCTAACTCCAAGTCCTCTGCTGGAATACAGTTCAAAACTAAAATGAGATAGCACCTCACACCTGTCAGAATGATTAAAAATCAAGAACACAAGAAACATCAGGAGTTGGTGAAGATGAATCAATAAAGAGATAAAGGAATCAATAAAGAGATACATTTAAGGAGAGCGTACTCAGAGCCAGATTTGCATTTCAGAAGCATATATTTATATTCAAATGATTCCTAACAGAGGTACCAAGGCAATTCAACAGGGAAACTATGTACTTCTCAACAAATGGTACTATAACTTTTAAACATATATAAGAGAAAAAAAGTGAAATGCTTGTGACCATATTAGCCAAATATTTCTTAGATAAGACAAAAGAAAGTATAAGTCATTGTTATGGACTGAATTGTGTCACCTATGTATGCTGAAGCCCCAACACTCAATGTGACTGTCTTTGGAGGTAGGGACTTTAAGAAGGTAAATAAGGTTAAATGAGGTAATAAAGGTGGGGTCCTGATCTGATAGAACTGATGGCCTTATAAGAATAGGAAGAGGCACCAGGGAACTCTCTTTGTTTCTGTGTGTACACAGAGGAAAGGCTATGTGAGGACACAGTGAGAAGGAGGCCCTCTGTAAGCCAGAAATAAAGGTCACACCAGAAACCAATGTTGATCATATCTTGTCCTTGGACTTCTGTTGTTTAACCTACCTTGTCTGTAGTATTTTGTTATGGCAGCCTGAGTAGACTAACATACTCATAAAAGAAAAATATTTTAAAGACTACCAAAATTGATAAATTTAAAACCTCTGTTCTTTTTCTCTTTAAGATTTTATTTGAAGTCCAGTTAGTTAATATAGTGTAATATTAGTTTTAGGTGTACAAATTAGTGGCTCAACACTTACTTACAACACCTGGTGCTCATCACAACAACTGCACTCCTTAATCTCCATCACATATTTCATCCATAACCCCACCCACCTCCCCTGTGGTAACCATCAGTTTGTTTTCTATAATTAAGAGTTTGTTTCTTGTTTTCCCTCTCTCTCTTTTTTCCCTATGGTCTTTTGTTTCTTTAAATTCCACATATGAGGGAAATAATATGATATTTATCTTTCACTGACTGAATTATTTCACTTAGCATAATACTCCCTAGCTCCAACCATGTCATTGCAAATGGAAAGATTTCATTCTTTTTTTATGGCAGAGTAATATTCCTGTGTGTGTGTGTGTGTGTGTGTGTGTGTGTGTGTGTGTGTACCACAGCTGCTTTATCCATTCATCTGTTGATGGACGTTTAGACTGTTTCCATAATTTGGCTGCTATAATATCAAGATGCATGTGTTTCTTTGACATAATATTTTTTTATTCTTTGGGGGAAATACCTAGTAATCCAACTGTTGGATCTTAAAGTAGTTCTATTTTTAGCTTTTTGAGGAACCTCCATACTGTTTTTGAGTGGTTGCACCAGTTTGCGATTCCAACAATGATGCAGGAGCGTTCCCCTTTCACCATATCTTCACCAACTCCTGATGTTTCTTGTGTTCTTGATTTTTAGTCATTCTGACAGGTGTGAGGTGCTATCTCATTTTAGTTTTGATCTGTATTCCAGATGATGAATAGTGTTGAACATCTTTTCATGTATCTGTTGGCCATCTGGATGTCTTCTTTGGAAAAATGTCTATTCATGTCTTCTGCCCATTTTTTTTTTAAATTTTAATTAATTTTTTAAATCAACATATAATGTACTATTTGCTTCAGGGGTACACATTTCATAGCACTCACCATAGCACATACCTTCCCCAATGTCCATAACCCAGCCACCCTATCCCTACCCCTCCCACCCCTCAGCAACCCTCAGTTTGTTTTGTGATATTAAGAGTCTCTTATGGTTTGTCTCCCTCCTGATCCCATCTTGTTTCATTTTTTCTTTTCCTATCCCCCAACCCCCCCACCCTGCCTCTCAAATTCCTCATATTAGAGAGGCCATATTATAACAGTCTTTCTCTGATTGACTTATTTTGCTCAGCATAATATCCTCTAGTTCCACCCACATCATTGCAACTGGCAAGATTTCATTTTTTTGATGGCTGCATAGTATTCCATTGTGTGTGTGTGTGTGTGTGTGTGTGTGTGTTTATAAATATACACACCACATCTTCTTTATCCATTCTGTGGATGGACATCTAGGTTCTTTCCAGTTTGGTTATTATGGACATTGTTGCTATAAACATTCAGGTGGACATGCCCTTTCAGATCACTATATTTGTATCTTTAGGGTAAATACCCAGAAATGTGATTACTGGGTCATAGGGTAGCTCTATTTTCAACTTTTTGAGGGACCTCCATACTGTTTTCCAGAATGGCTGCACCAGCTTGCATTCACACCAATGAAACTTGCATCCTCACCAACATCTGTCATTTCCTGACTTGTTAATTTTAGCCATTCTGACTGATGTGAGGTGGTATCTCATTGTGGTTTTTATTTGTATTTCCCTGATGCCGAGTGACATGAAGCACTTTTTCATGTGTCTGTTATTCTGCCCATTTCTTAATTGGATTATTTGTTTTTTGGGCATTGAGTTGTGTAAGTTCTTTATGTATCTTGGATGCTAACCCTTTATCAGATAGGTCATTTGCAAATATCTTTTCTTATTCTGTAGGTTGTCTTTTATTTTTGTTGATTGTTTCCCTTGCTGTGCAGAATATTTTTATTTTGATGAAGTCTCAATAGTTTATTTTTGTTTTTGTTTCCCTTGCCTCAGGAGACATATCTGGAAAGATGTTGCTACAGCTAATGTCAAAGAGGTTACTGCCTGTGTTCTTCTCTAGGATTTTAAGTTTCATGTCTCACATTTAGTTCTTTAATATATTTTGAATTTATGTCTATGTGCGGTGTAAGAAAGTGGTCCAGTTTCATTCTTTTGTCTGTTGCTGCCCAGTATTCCCAACACCATTTGTTGAAGAGACTGTCTTTTTTCCATTAGATATTCTTTCCTGTTTTGTCCAAGATTAGTTGACCATATAGTTCTTGGGTCCATTTCTGGGTTCTCCATTCTGTTCTGTTGATCTATGTGTCTATTTTTATGCCAGTACCATACTGTCATGATGACTACAGCTTTGTAATATAGCTTGATATCTGGAATCATGATGCTTCCAGTTTTCTTTTCTTTTTCAGGACTACTTTGGCTATTCAGGGTTTTTGTGATTCCACACAAATTTTAGGGTTGTTTGTTCTAGCTCTGTGAAAAATTCTGGTGGTATTTTGATAGGAATTGTATTAAATGTGTAGACTGCTTTGAGTAGTATAGATATTTTAACAATGTTTTTTCTTCTTCCAACCCATGAGCATGGAGTTTTTCCCATTTATGTGTGTCCTCCTCAATTTCTTTCATAAGTTTTCTGCAGTTTTCAGAGTACAGACCTTTTACCTCTTTGGTTCAATTAATTCTTAGGTGTCTTATTGGTTTTGGTGCAGTTTTAAATGGGATTGATTCCTTGATTTCTTTTTCAGATGCTTCATTATTGGTGTATAGAAATGCAACAGATTTCTATACATTGATCTCATATCCTGCCACTTTGTGAGTTATATGAGTTCTAGCAATTTTTTGGTGAATTCTTTTGGGTTTTCTACATAGAGTATTATGTCATCTGCAAATAGTGAAAGTTTGACTTCTTCCTTGCCAATTTGGATGTCTTTTATTTCTTTGTGCTGTCTGATTGCTGAGGCTAAGACTTGCAGTACTCTGCTAAATAACAATGGTGAGAGTGGACATCTCTGTCTTGATCCTGACTACAGAGGAAAAGCTCTCATTTTCCTCATTGAGGATGATATTAGCTGTGGGTCTTTAGTATATGGCCTTTATGATGTTGAGATATGTTCCATCTATTCCTACTTTGCTGAGGTTTTTTTTTTAATAGAATTTTTTTTAAGATTTTATTTATTTATTTGAAAGACAGAGATTACAAGTAGGCAGAAAGGCAGGCAGAGAGAGAGGAAGGGAAGCAGGTTCCCTGCTGAGCAGAGAGCCCAGTGCGATGCAGGGCTCGATCACAGGACCCTGGGATCATGACCTGAGCTGAAGGCAGAGGCTTTAACCCACTGAGCCACCAAGGCGCCCCGCTGAGGGTTTTTAATCAAGAATGGATGCTGTATTTTCTCAAGTGGATCTATTGAAAGAATCATATGGTTCTTATCTTTTCTTTTATTGATGTGGTGTATTATGTTAATGGATTTGTGAATTCCTGGCCTGCAGCCCAGGAATAAATACCACTTGATAATGGGGAATAATTTTTTTAACGTACTATTGGACTCACTTTTCTGTTGAGAATTTTTGCACCCAATTTCATCAGGAATATTGGCCTGTAATTCTCCTTTTTAGTAGGTCTTTGGCTTTGGGATCAACTTAATGCTGGCCTTTAGAATGAGTTTAGAAGTTTTCCTTCCATTTGTATTTTTTTAGAATAGTTTGAGAAGAATAGATACTAACTCTTCTTTAAATGTCTGGTAGAAATCCCCTGTGAAGCCATCTGGCCCTGGACTTTTTCTCTTGGGAGATTTTTGATTACTGATCCAATTTCTTTGTTAGTTTTGGGTCTGTTCAGTTTCTCTTTCTCTTCCTGTTTCAGTTTTGGTAGTTTGTATGTTTCTAGGAATTTGTCAATTTCTTCCAGATTGCCCAGTTTGTTGGCATTTAATTTTTCATAATATTCTCTTATATTTATTTATATTTCTGTGGTGTTGGTTGTGTTCTCTCTTCTTTCATTCGTGATTTTATCTGTTTGGGCCCTTTCTATTTTCTTTTTGGTAAGTGTGGCTGGGAGTTTATTAATTTTATTAATTCTTTCCAAGAACCAGCTCTTAGTTTTGTTGATCTGTTCTACTTGTTTATTTTTGGTTTTTGTTGTTGTTGTTGTTCCTATGTCATTTTATTTCTGGCCTAATCTTTATTATTTTCTTTCTTCTGCTGGATTTAGACTTTATTTACTGCTCCTTTTCTAGCTCCTTTAGGTGAAAGCTTAGTTTGTATATTTGAGATTTTTCTTGTTTTGTTTTGTTTTGTTTTTGTTTTTTAAGGTAGACCTGTATTGCAATATATTTCTCTCTTAGGACTGCCTTTGCTGCATCTCAAAGCTTAGAGTGTCATGTTTTCATTTTCATTTGCTTCCATGTATTTTTAAAAAAAATTCTTCTTCAATTTCCCAGTTAACCCATTCATTCATTAGTAGGATGTTCTTTAACCTCCATGTATTTGTGGTCTTTCCAAATTTTTTCTTGTAGTTGACTTCAAGTTTCATAACATTGTGGTCTGAAAATATGCATGGTAAGATCTCACTCTTTTTGTTCTTGATAATGGCTGATTTGTGATCCAGTATATGATATTCTGGAGAATGTTCCATGTGCACTTGAGAAGAATGTATATTCTGCTGCTTTAAGATGAAATGTTCTGAATATATCTCTTAAGTCCATTGGGTCCAATGTGTCATTTAAAGCTATTTTTCCTTGTTGATTTTATGCCTGGATGATCTGTCCATTGCTGTAAGTGGGGTGTTAAAGTCTCACGACTACTGTTACTGTATTATTATCAATGAGTTTCCTTATATTTGTTAAAAATTGAATTGTATGTTGGATGCTCCCAAGTTGGTGGCATAAGTGTTTGCAATTGTTAGATCATCTTAATGGGTAGATGACTTATCTATGATATAATGTCCTTCTTCATTTCTTGTTACAGTCTTTGGTTTAAAATTTAGTTTGTCTGATATAGGTATGGTTACTCCAGCTTTCCTTTATTGTTCAGTGACATGACAGATGGTTCTTCATCTTCTCACTTTCAATCAGGAAATGTCTATAGGACTAAAATGAGTCTCTTGTAGGCAGCATATAGATGGGTCTCATGCTTTTTGTCTATTCTGATACCCTATTTCTCTTGATTGGAATACTTAGTCCATTTACATTCAAAGTGATTATAGAAAGATATGAATTTAGTGCCATTGTGTTAACCTGTAAAGTTGCTGTTTTTTGTGATGTTCTCTGTTCCTTTCTGGTCTTTGTTATTTTTGGTCATTTCCCCCCATACAGAGCCCCTTTAATATTGCTTGCAGAACTGGTTTAGTGATCACAGACTCCTTTGGTTTTTGTTTATCTGGCAAATTATTTCTCCTTCTATTCGGAATGACAGCCTTGCTGGATAAAATATTCTTGGCTGCATATTTTTTCTATTCAGCATGTTGCATATACCATGCCCCTTTTTTTCTGGCCTGCCATGTTTTCTGGACAGATCTGCTGTGAACCTGATCTGTCTTCCCTTGTTGGTTAAGGACTCTTTTTCCCTTGCTGATTTCAGGATTCTTTCCTTGACTCTATGAATTTGACTATGACATGTCCTGGTGATGTCTGGATTTTTTTTTAATTTAATGGGAGTTGTCTGTGGTTCTTGGATTTTGATATCTGTTTCCTTCCACAGATTAGGGAAGTTTTTAGCTATAATTTGCTCAAATAAACTTTTTGCTCCCTTTTCCCTTTCTTCCACTTCCAAGACATGATACAAATGTTATTATGTTTAAGGAGACACTGAATTTCCTAGATTTATATTCATGATCCAGTACCTTTCTTTCCCTCTTTTTTTCAGCTTCATTATTTTCCATAATTTTATCTTCTATATCACTGATTTGTTCCTCTGCTTCATCCTTCCTCCTGCATTTAGTTTTGCATCTTGGTTATAAGAAATTTTAATTTCATCCTGACTAGATTTTCTCTTATCTCTTCAGTAAGGGATTCTCTAGTGTCTTCTATGTTTTTCTCAAGCCCAGCTAGTATCCCTATGATTTCTGTTTAAAATTCTGGTTCAGATATCTCACTATATCTGTATTGGTTAAATCCCTGCCTATGACTTCTTCCTGTTTTTTCTTTTGCAGTGAATTCTTCCATTTTGTCATTTTGTTTGAGTCACTGTTTCTTGTGTGTGATTGTTAGGAAGGTCTGTTGTATTCCTGCTCCTGAGAATAATGTCTATATTACAAAAAAGGAGAAAAAAGGAAATAGTAATAATAATAGTAAATAGTAATAGTAATAATAAAATAATAGTAATAGTAAAAAAAGAAATAGTAATAAATAGGAAATTAGATCCTCTATCTCCTGGGGCTGAAGATTTGCAGCACACTGTGATCAGTGAATGGTTTGCACTGGTGTTCTGGGGCTGGGGACTGCTGAGCTGATTCTCAGGTAGACTTGCCTTAGTGGAGATGCACCTGAAGGGTGCAGGGGGTGAAGGTTGGTGTAAGTGTCTCCGGCCTCCACGAGGGGCCCTGTTTTGCTCAGTAAAGTTGGCCAGTGCTGATGGGAAGGAGGGAAATTACATTGCCTGCTCTTTTGTCCCTGAGGGTGGGAATTTGCTCTCGCCAGTCTTTAGGATGCCCTCATAGAATAGCAAACACTCACCTTTCTTGCATCTCCACTTTCCACTAGATCCCTGACTTCTCCCTGTCTGAGCTGTCCACCTGCCAGGCAGCAGAGTAGTCCTGTGTTTTATCTCAGGTAGGTGCTAGGTTTCAAAACTCCAAATTTTAGAGATCCATGAGATGGGACCCACACTGATCATCTGGGGGAGGGTCTTGCCATGCTTTTGCCATTTGCCAGCGTGTCTCAGAAATCGATTGGGCAGATATGAGGATGATCTGGCTGCGAAATCTGTCACTGCATTGATTGCCAGGGTTGATTTGGCTGATCTGGCTGGCTAGGTGGATGTCCTCTTCCTCCCTCACCACTCCATGTCCATGTCTCCTTAAGCTGCATACTCCATTGACGATGACAACTTCCTCCTCTGGTTCTTTTTTTAAGTGTATAGGAGTAGTTGTGCTGCTAGAACCTCCAAACAAGCTCTCAAGGCCCATTTGTAGGAAAATGTACGGTAGTCAAGCTTCCGAGACTCCAGACACATTCAAATGAGGGGCTGCATGTGGCAGTCTGCCTTTCTTTAAAATAGAGAAAAGAGAAAAGAAAAGAAGAAAAGAAAGAAAGAAATCAATTGGGCAATCAAGCAGTTGTTTGGAGTTTATGAGTTTATGGTAAAGGGCAGCAAAAAGCCAGCACCAAGTCTTGAAGCCCCCAGGGGGTGTCTTTGTTCCTATGCTAGGATAAGGGCAGCCCAACGGCTCCTGTGGGGTCTTTTGTTCCCTGTTTCTCCCCATGTGACGGAGGGGATCCTCAGACCATGCTGCCCTCTCCTGTGTCTCCACCCTCCTTTCCCACCAGAGCACCACCAAGACTGCCAGACTCGACCCTGGTGATGGCAGGGACCTCCGAACTTCAGATTTTGCACTCCACTGCTTATAAAAAAATTCCAGTTTAAAAAACGCCCCAAATTTGCAGTTTAACCCTTCTCCTTTTCCCAGTCAATGGTTTTGGGGAAGAGTTTTTCTTGTACAATCCCCTGCACAGTGATTCTCTCTCTCTCTCTCTCTCTCTTTTTCTCCTGCTCCCCTCTCTGTGATCAAGGTTCCTTTCCCTTTGCAGCACCCACAGTTCTTCTCTCCACCAAATCAACCCTCCACAGCTCCTACCTTCTGTGATGTGACTGTTTTTCAACTCCTAATTGTGCAGTTTTGCTCTCTCAGTCCTCAAATCAATTTATTGGCTGTTCAAAATGACTTTTTATCTAGCTGTGTTTGAGGCATGAGGCAAGCTTGGATCCCTCTACTCCTCTGCCATCTTAACTCCTCCCCTTTCTTTTCTTTTTGGTCATTCTGACTAGGGGTTTATAAATTTTATTAATTTTTTCAAAGAACTAGCTCCTGGTTTCATTGATCTGTTCTACTGCTTGTTGTTTGTTTGTTTCTATATCATTTATTTCTGCTCTAATCTTTATTACTCCCTTCCTACTGCTGGCTTCAGTCTTCATTTTTTGGTGTGTGTGTGTGTGTGTGTGTGTGTTGTGGTTCTTTTAAATTTTGTTTTAGGTTTTTTGGTTCCTTTAGGTGTATTTGAGATTTTTCTAGCTTCTTAAGGTAGAAACCTCAGCTCTTTGAAAAACACTGTTAAGAATATGAAAAAAACCTAAGTTGAGGGAAAATATCTACAAATCATTTATCTTAGGAAAAATTTTTATAAAATATATATAGCTCTTCAAATCAATAAAAATAACTTTTTTTTTCCAGGTGAAAATTTTTAAATGGGATAAAGATCAAACAGATACTTCATCAAAAAGGAACAGATGAAGGCATCTGGGTGACTCATTTGATTGATGGCCTTGATGAAATTCTTGAACCTAGGTGAGGTTCAGTGGGGTGAGGTTCAGAGCTGACGGCTAAGAAAGAATTCTTAAGACATCTTTGGTGCAAAAAGGTGGTTTATTAGAGCACGGGGACAGGACCCGTGGGCAGACGGAGATGCTGCCCCGTTATCCTGAGGAGTGGCTGATTATATATGCAGGAGTTGGGTAGGTGAGGACAAAGGGGGTGATGTTAGTCTCTAAGGAATTTTGGAAGCAAAGTCTCCAGGACCTTGAAGGGCTAGCTATTGTTGGGAGAAAGGTTATTTATTACTAGTGGTAAAAATCTTCTTGTGAGACCCTTTAGATGTATATCAGTGGGCCATAGGCTTGGGAATGATTCTCGACACTATCTTGGAGATCTAGAGATAAAGTTTCACATTTCTCCTATCAAGTGTCCTTGTTAGTGAGATTTGGGTTTAGAAGAAATTTAACTTTATTTAGGGCTTGAGGAACTGAGTTATTTGCCTCTGGAAATTGTGCTATTGTTAGATAGCTTCTTTGTTGTAAATCTCTAGGACATTGGTAAACCAAGGGAGACTCCTGTCTTGCAGGACTGTGATCTCTGCAAGTTTGCTTTTCCTTTAGGGCAGCCAGGGGTGCCTGAGGAATGTCACACATATTACCGAGGGGAGTCGGTGGAGAGGGGGTGCAAGGTGCCAGCTTTTGCTTTGTCCTCAGCCAGCCTCCTGCTCCCTCATCAGCCTGACTCTTGATTTTGGTTCATGATCTTGGGGTTGTGAGATCAAGCCCCATGTTAGACTCTGCTCACCACAGAGTCTGCTTGTCCCTCTCCCTCTTCTTTTCCTCCCACTCTTTCTCTCTCTCTCAAATAAAGAAAATTTTTAAAAAGGAAACAGAAAACATACAAAACATACAAAAACATAATCATTATTAGACATTAGGAAAATCAAATTAAAACTAAAATGAGATACCATTGTAAACTAATATAATGGCTCAAATAAAAAAACCTCTTATCACTAAATGCTGGTGAAGATGCAGAGCAATTAGAATGTTCACACACGCTAATAATAGAAATGAAAACTGGGACAGCCACTTTGCAAAAGTTTGACAGTTTCTTATTAAGTTAAATATACACTTATTATGAGATTGAGCAATCCCATTCATTCCTTTGCATTAACTCAAGAGGATGAAGACATATGTCAACACATAGAAGCCTGCATATAAATATTTATGGCTGGAAATAATCCAAATCCAAATATGTTATCAATTGGTGAACAGATAAATCAACTGTGGAATAGCCATACAAAAGATCCCTACTCTTCAATAAGTCAACTGAGAAATGGACCTGAAACCAAATGAACGGCACCATCTTTGATTTGAAGATCTATCAAATAGGTGGCTCTGGACATTTCACCGACAATTTCAGGACCAATTTCTCTAAAGTTTTAAGTGTGTCAGAAGTAGATGAGCATGGAAACTCTTTATGAACCATCACTGTGAAATTCCATGAGGTAAGGAAACATAACTAGTATCACCTGCAGTGATCACTTTACAGATCACATGCATCTGTAAAGCATAGGGCCATTTAGGGAAAGTGGATATAGAATTTCTTTCCTCTTCCTGGTTAAGGGTAGTCCCAGACCTTACCCTCATGACTGTCCAATGAAGTTGCCTTTCCTGAGAAAACTACTCCCAGGTCACCCCAGCTTACCTTGCTCTTCTCAAGGCTAGCCCAGAGTCCCCATTGTCACACTGTATTGTGGCTTCTGAATATTGTGGAATCACCGAGTCTGGCTCATTCTTGATGGGGGATCAGGAAATGCTTCTGGCTGTGCAGACCTTTGTGGGCTCTTCTGTCTTTGCTCTGAAACTCTGGAGAGAGGCCTAAGGTAAAGGGGTGCTCTCTTGCAGGGAAGACATTCCTATCTAGAATTCCCTTGCTTTCTGCTTCATAAAAGGTGCTTTGCTTTAAAATGAAATTTCCCAGAAACTGGGGCCTGGGCCCCAGGGAACCAATTTTAAAGCCACAAAGCTGACCCTCTTGGAAGTTACTATAATCCCAGACTAAAAATATAGCCTGCCAGTGCATCAGGGGGCTAGGAGGTTCTGTTTGACTCAAGGGAGCTAAGGAGAACCCAGAAATCCCAGAATACACTTGACACATGGTAGATTCTATCTACATTTACTTCCCATTATATCCTTGGTGATTTGGGGACAGGTCACTCTTTTAGGTGTTCTGAAGGTTACAGTGCTGGTTTTAAGCAAGAGTGATAGTTACACAAAGCCAGAGGTTGGAAGTAAAGCACACCTGCCCTTGAGTCCAAACTCACTCACTGCTAGCTTGTTACCTGGGCACATCACTCCACCAACCTGAGCTTCGGCTGTTATTTTTAATGCAAATGGTTATTCCAACATTGTAGAATGGTTAGAGTGGTTGTGAGATTTACATAAGTAACCCAATAAAAGGAACAATGTGTCTTCTAAATATAACAATAGTTGTCACTTACTCAGGGCTTAATATCCTGAACTAGTCTATTTAATTTACAACTTAGATTTATCTAACCACTTTCAAAACAACACCATGGAGCAATCATTATTCATATTCTCATTGTCAGCTGAGAAACCTCTTAACCCAGTTTACTTTTCTAGCCCCTGCTTTCAGGTAATAGCTGGAATTTACTGGGTCTTTCTGGCTCCAGAACTTGGGTTCCACCACAGACCTACCACTACTGCTTTCTGGCATGCTCACAGTCTGTAATATAAATGCGCTTTTCCTACCTTACAACTCAGCAATCACACTAGTGGGCATTTACCCTAAAGATACAAATGTAGTGATCTGAAGGGGCATGTGAACCCCAATGTTTATAACAGCAATGTCCACAACAGCTAAACTATGGAAAGAGCCTAGATGTCCATCCACAGATGAATGGATAAAGAAGATGTGGTATATGTACAATGGAATACTATGCAGCCATCAAAAGAAATGAAATCATGCCATTTGCAATGACGTGGATTGAACTAGAGGGTATTACGCTGAGCGAAATAAATTGATCAGAGAAAGACAATTATCATATGATCTCTCTGATATGAGGAATTTGAGAGGCAGGGTGGGGGGCTTGGGGGATAGGAAAGGAAAAAATGAAACAAGATGGGATCTGGAGGGAGACAAACCAAAGGAGACTCTTAATCTCACAAAACAAACTGAGGTTTGCTGGGGGGTGGGAGGGTAGGGATAGGGTGGCTGGGTGATGGACATTGGGGAGGGTATGTGCTGTGGTGAGTGCTGTGAAATGTGCAAGCCTGATGATTCAAAGACCTGTACCCTGGGGAAAATAATACATTATATGTTAATAAAAATAATTTTTAAAAAATTCACTTTCCCTTCCTGCCACCAACAGGGGCTTTTCTCAGGTTGTGCTGCAGGTGGATCCAGACAAGCTCCTCGCACTTCTGGCCTGCATTGAGCACCTGCTCCTGACATGGCCTTTGCCCTACCTGCACCTGGGAAACTGGGAGGTCCCTAAGACTTCCTGCTCCTGCCCTCTGGGTCACAAGCTCACTCCTCTCAGAAGTTCACAGGCAGAACCATCTTGCAGGATAAGCCAGCCAGATTCAAGATCACATTTTCCATATGCCTCCACACCTCGATGTTACTTTGCAGTTTCTTCCTTATTAGATGGTTGGAAGATGTCCTCCATAGTCTCTCCTGCCCAAGTTCTCTCAGTCCCTATTGTTAGGGACTATGTGTTAGTGGTTAAATTTGAACTTAACTGAGAAATACAAGGTGTGGTCCTCCATCAAACCCCAATGGGAAAAACAACTATTGCCAAGGACATTGGGAACAATTTGGGAAATTTGAATGTGGACTGGCAGTTAGGAATATTAATGTACATTTTTACAGTTGTTAAGTGGAATTATATTGGAAAATTTATTGATTTTATAAAGATATGGATAGTGCCACATTTAGCACTGAAATTATCATTGTTAATTTACTTTAGGCAATTTCAGCAAAAACCAAGCAAATATCACAAAAGGTTAAGTAAGTTTTCTTAAATCAAGGGCATGGCTGGCTATATATGGATGTTTATTTTACCATTTTCTATTTTCTATGTTTTTCAAATTTTTGGAATACAAAAAAAAGGGGGATTCTATCTCCATCAATGAGCCTTTTTTTTTTTTTTTTTTTTTAGGTTTTGTTGTTGTTGTTTGTTTGTTTCAAGCTGCCCAGAGAAGTCAAGATACAAGTATCTCTTGGGAATAAGGTTGTGAAATGTTAATAACACACTTGAATATAGAGCACAACGGCACTGTAAAGGAAAGTATCTGTGACCAACAGAGTTTATCCCAGGAATGGAAGAAAAAAAAGTAAATTTCAAAAATATGTAAAATACAAAAGTACACATAGTACAACATAAGAAAATGGTTATCAAGCAAAACACATTTCCCAGAGATGATCCTGCTTAAATCATATAAGTATCTTGTTGATTTTTTTTTAACCAAATTAGGGAGATATAGGTATAATATTACAGGAACATCTTTTTACTGAATTACATATACTGAGCATGTATCTGGTTACCATTATTTCACAATTCCAATAGTTTCTTTTATGACAATGATTTTAAAAATTGGATCCTACTCATAGGGGGTAAAAAGGAATAGAGTCTTCAACAAGTTACTGAAATCTGTATGAACACAAGTGTAAAGCTATACTTTTCCTAGGAAACACTCGTCCACACTCACCCAATACCATTTATGACCCCGCCCGGCCAGCGCCTTTCTTAGCCTCCTCCTTGTGCAGTGATGCGAGTGTGGACTTGAAGCTGCTGGGCCAGCAGATGGGACAGTGGGCAGAGCTCTGCAGGTGGTGACAAGCTCTCTCAGCTTCTCCCCAGCACCAATGCAGCCTCTTCTTGATGCATCCTTGCAGCCTCGCTCCCTGACCTTTGCTGTGTCCACCTCAGTCCTGAGTGTTGGCACATCCCTCCGCCTTGCTCTCCAGAGTCCAGGGGAGTCCTTCCACCTAGCTCTTCCCCAGCGCCTTTGGTGGCGTGGGTCTAGGTGCGTCCTCCCGCCTCAAAATGGAGGGTGAGGACGTTTTTCCCCCACCCCTGTGTCCTAGGCCAACGTGAAGGAGTCTGGGTTTACTCCAGTTGCAAAAGGAATATTCTATATTGTATAGTTCTCAAGGGTCATGGATACGCCCCCTTAATCAGACTGAGTTTTTTATCTTTGCAAAAATGGACCATGATTTGTGTCCTGTGGGCTCTTTCTGGGAAGGTTAAAAAAAAAGTTATTTTCCATAAACGATGTAATTGGTTTATTAATAATCAAATACCCTTCTTTTTCAATTAAACACAGCTTTCTGGGGGCTCCTGGGTGACTCAGTTGGTTAAGGCTGTGCCTTTCGCTCAGGTCATGATTCTCAGGGTTCTGGGATTGAGGTGGGGGCAACTCAGCAGGGAGTCTGCTTGACTCTTTCCATCTGCGCTCCCCTCAGCTCGCTCTCTCTGTCTCTTAAATAAATAAAGTCTTTAAAATAAATATTTTTTCAATTAACATATTTTTCATGAAGAGAGAAGCATTCTTCAAATTTAAATTCAATTAGCCAACATATAGTAAGCACATCATTGTTTCAGATGTTGCATTCAATAACTTATTAGTTGCGTATAACAAATAAGTAAATGCAGCTTTCTGGATAAAAATCCTTGAACCTGTAAATGCAAAAGCTAAATGTGACAGTATAAGAAATGGTCAACCCAAGTACATTTATTTGTTTTGTAGTATGCTTTGTAACTTGATATTTTATTGCCCTAATGCTCTGTGCTGAACAGGACTATTATTTTTTAAACACTTGAGTTACATCTATTTATCTTTTAAATGTAAATATATTTAAATGTTTCTTTTAAAAATGTAAATACATGCTCAAATTGACCAAAATACAGCAGTGATGATTGGATACTGAAAGCTAGCTCCCTCCTCTCTATCTTATCTTCCAAATAAAACCAGTATTAATTGATGCTTAACTCTAGACTTTATGCTAAAACTAACAATGCATTTTTCAAAAAATGTGGTTACTGCTTATTTACAACTTGTTTTTATACTTAAAGTTATCTCCTGATCCAGTTATCTGGTCAGGTTTTGTAGAATTAAATCATTCTTTTCTTCATTGTAGGGGCATATAAGTTTATTTACTCAACTATTTAATCAATCTCTTTGGGACTGATGTTCAGCTTGTCTCCAATTTTCACTATTATAAATAATACATAGCAAACATCATTGTTCATACATCTTTTGCATATATATGTGATTATTTCTTTGGCACAAATGCCTAAATGGTAGATTGCCCAGTTAAAATGTGTACATGTTAAACATTTGAAAAATGCAAACAAGTAGTCTTCAGAAAAGCTAAACAAGCTTTCACTGTTTCTTCACATCTATTTTAACATCTATTTTAACACCAGATACCATGCATTTTTGAAGACTGATTATTAATGATGCTTAGGAAATTAGAAATGTCTTAAAGGAGGGAAAGTGGATGAAACACATATTCATTCAACAAACATTTATTGAAAATGTGTGGGGTGACAGACCTCATTCTAGATGCTGGGTTAATTAGCAGTAAAAATTTCCACTCCTGTGCAGTTTATGATCAGGGTTGCTGTGGTCAATTAAGAAACAATGGGATACTTAAGTATACCTAATAAAAAACATGGGCAGGGTTGGTGTGTCCAGTCATCTGACTAGTGATGGTAGGGAGCCATTATCACCAAAAGAACTACCATGGAGGCAGGAAGTATTACTATAACCTGGAAGAAAATACTGCACCAAGGCGACCTGTGGCCTTATGAAGAGGAACAGTATAATGGCCAATTCATGGCTCAGCATAAGGAGCCAAATGTATAAATACCCAAACTTCATTTGCTTTCCACTTTCTCATCTCTTATTCCCTAATGTGCATTTATACCCCTGTACTCTGTGTCATTCTTGGAAGTGCATCCACATAGTCTCCAACAGAGCTCCTTATTAATTTTCCTGTATTATTTTTTCCTAACTCCGAGATACCAATCAACTCACTGAAACATTGGTCGTGATTTAGTATGACTTTTTTTTTTTTAAAGAATTTATTTATTTGACAGAGAGAGATCACAAGTAGGCAGAGAGAGGGAAGCAGGCTCCCCGCTGAGCAGAGAACCTGATGCGGGGCTCGATCCCAGAACCCTGAGATCATGCCCCCAGCCGAAGGCAGAGGCTTAAACCACTGAGTCACCCAGGTGCTCCTAGTATGACTTAAAAAAAAAAAAAGATTTTATTGAGGGGCACCTGGGTGGCTCAGTCGGTTGAGCATCTGCCTTTGGCTCAGGTCATGATCCCAAAGTCCTGGTATCAAGCCCCACATCTGGCTCCTGCTTCTCCCTCTCCTTTTCTCTCTCTGTCTCAAATAAATAAAATTTTAAAAATCTTTAAAAAATTAATTAATTTATTTATTTGTCAGAGAAAGAGCACAAGCCGTAGGAGTGGTAGACAGAGGGAGAAGCAGGTTTCCCACTGAGCACGGAGCCCAACGCAGGACTTGATTCCAGGACCCTGGGATCATGACCTGAGCTGAAGGCAGATGTCCAAATGACTGAGCTACTCAGGCATCCTTGAATCAGTATGATTCAATGTATCTCCTTCTGTGCTCACTTTGGCAGCACATGTACTAAAAATGAAATAATACACAAGAAGATTAGCATTGCTCCTGTGCAAGGATGACACAAAAATTCATGAAACATTCCATATGTAAAACAAAACTAAAAACAGCACATGTTTCCTTCCATACAAACTGGACAACAAAATATACCTCTCAAAACTCTGCCTGTGGGGAGAATTTTCCTGTAACAGAGTTTTTCAGGGTCACCAATGAATGGGGCTGTAATGCAGCAACGATTCACTTCCAGATGATGTTACCACACCTTGCAGACATATTTATAAACCAAGGAGGGTGCTTTTTCCTCCTCTGGAAATGAAACATGTATATAGTGGACTTCCCATGAGGCTCTAAGGTGCATGGAGGGTCATGTGTTGAGGCAGTAGGAATATACCCCATGTGAATATGAACCATTTGCTTATACAGTTTGCTTGTACCTCTTAAATCTACCATTCCATTTAACAAAGGAAGAGCCTGGTACACATCCAATATTTTGATTCAGTGAAATACATTATCATGTTCATGATAGATATTTTGGGTCACATAGTCACTTGCTATCCCTTGTTAGGGAGTTTAGTCTCTTTGGGGACCCAGCAGCAAATCAGAATCTGCTTTTCAAATGGAAGATAGTTATCATGAAGTTAAGGCATACCTTACTTCAAAACTTAAGTTGTATTGAGTCTTCCAGTCTATGAACCTGGCATGCCTCTCCATTTATTTAGGTCACTGATATTTTAATCAGCATTTTGAGTTTTTTGCCATACAGATCTTGCATATATTTTGTGAGATTTGTTCTAATTTTTGGAACAATTGTAAACAGTACTACATTTAAAATTTTCAATTTTTTTTTTTACTAATTTATAGAAGTATGATTGATATTTGTGTGTTGACCTTGTATTCTGTGATCTTGCTAAACTCATTTAATACTTTTAGGAATGTTTGGTAGATTCCTTGGGATTTTCCATGTAGACAATCATATACTCTGCAAATAAGGATAGATTTGTTTCTTCCTTTCCAACCTATATGCCTTTTGTTTTGTTTTGTTTTCTTGCATTATTTAAATGGCCAGGACTCTGTACTGTGTAAATTGTTTTAGGGAGAGTGGACACTCTTGCCTGGGTCTTAATTTTAGGGGGAAAACATTAGGACTCCAGTTATTAAGTGTTCCATTAGCTTTAGTAATTTTGTGATTTTTTATCAGATTGAGGAAGTTTCCTTTTATGTCTAGTTTGCTTGGAATTGTTATTATGAATGGATGTTGGATTTGGTCAAGTGCTTTTTCCGCATCCATTGAACTGCTTTTTCTTCTTTAGCCTGTCAAAATTGTAGATTACTTTGACTTATTTTCATATATTGAGCCAGCCTTGCATTTGTGGTATAAACCATATCTGGTTGTAGTAATCTTTCTATGTATTTATGGATATGATTTACTTATATTTTATGAAAACTTGTGTGTTTTGTTCATAAGGAAAATTGGACTGCTGTTTTCTCTTTTGGTACTGTCTTTGTTTGACCTTGATATTGGCCTTTTAAAAACAGCTGGGGCACCTGGGTGACTCAGTAGGTTGAGCATCTACCTGCCTTCAGCTCAGGTCATGATCCTATGCGTCCTAGGATTGAGTCCCATGTTGGGCTCCCTGCTCAGTGGGAAGTCTTCTCCTCCCTCTCTCTCTCCTTCTGTTTTTCCTCTCTCTCTCTCAAATAAATAAATAAAATATTTAAAAAAATAATTTTCATTATTAAAATTAAAATTATAATTATATATAGTTTTATGTAATTATAAAATTATAATTATTGAAATATAATTATTTTAAAAAAATAAAATAAGCTGGGAAGTGTTCCCTCCATTTTTGTTTTCTGGAAGAGTTTGTTGAATTGGTTTTATTTCATCTTTTCCCTCCCAGCTCTGAGTATACATATACATTGTAAAATAATCATCACAATCAAGTTAATTAAGATATCTGTCACCTCACATAGTTATTGTTTTTCCCTTCCTCTCCTCTCCTTTCCTTTCTTTCCCTTCACTTCCCTTCCCTTCCCTTTTTCCTTTCCTTTCCTCTCTTTTCTCTTTTTTTTCTTCTTTATTTCTCTCTTTCTTTCTTCCAGTGAGAACACTTAAAATTTACTCTCATATCAGATTTTAAGTACACAGTACAGTATTGTTAGCTATAGTCACATTGCTGTACATTAGATCTCCAGAACTCACCCATCTTGGATAACTGAAACTTTGCACCCCTTAATGCCTGCAAGCTCTGTAGTTAGAAATCCTCCTTTATTCCTGATGTTGGTAAACTGCATCTTCCCTTTATAATTGTCAATCTTGCTAGAAGTTTATTAATTTTATTTATCATTCCAAAAAACCAAAACTTTTAGTTTGAATTTCTCTTTTGGTTTGCGGTTTTAATTTTATGGACTCCTTATTGTTATCATTCTCTTTCTTCTTCTAGCTTTCTGTTTATTTTGCCCTTCTTTTACTGTTTTCATATGGTGGAAGCTTACATTGTGGATTTGAGACTTTTTCTTTTCTAACATAAACCTTAACTTATTCTGATAATATATTATTAGAGATCTAAAAATAATAAGAAAAATCACATTAAAAGTGTTCAAGATTTCATTAGCCAACTATTTGATGTTTATGTCAAAAATAAGTGAAAAATAGGTTAAAAAAGGGACCTAAATTCAGGTAAATAAGTCAATTTGTGTTTTAAGATTCTACATATTTGTGTGAAAGGATTTTATAGGTTATGAGAAAGGTGATTAGATTTCAAGTTTATTTTTAAAGATTTTATTTATTTATTTATTTGACAGTGAGAGAGGGAACACAAGCAGGGGGAGTAGGAGTGGGGGAAATAGGTTTCTTGCTGAGCAGGGAGCTTGATGTGGTGCTCCATCCCAGGACCCTGGGATCATGACCTGAGCATAAGGCAGAAACTTAACGACTGAGCCACTCAGGTGCCCCGAGATTTAAGTTTTTAAAAATAAAAACTAATTAGGGCACCTGGGTGACTCATTCAGTTCAGTGTTTGACTCTTGATTTCAGCTCAGATCATGATCTCAGAATCATGAGATCGAGCCTTGCATCAGGCTCAGCACTGGGTGTGGAGCCTGCTTAAGATTCTCTCTCTCCCACTCCCTCTGCCCTTTGCCACTCTATCAAAAAAAAAAATTAAATTAAATTAAATTTTAAAATTGAAAAAGTAAATAAAAAATAAAAATAAAAACTGCTTGTAGAGTTATTGGACTTTAGTTATTTGGACTTTTGTCATATTCAACTATTATTATATAATAAAGTCATATTGGTAGCCTTTTCCAGTATATTTTTCATTATTTACTTATGCAAATTTCATACGATAAATTCCTTTTAAGCTTGAGCACTAACAGAAAATTGGGGATTTCTTTCTTTCTTTTTTTTTTAAAGATTTTATTTATTGACTGAGAGAGAGACAGCGAGAGAGGGAATGGGGGTGGGGTGTGTGGAAGAGGGAGAAGCAAGCTTCTTGCTGAGCAGGGAGCCCAATGCAGGGCTCCATCCTAGGACCTGGAATCATGACTTGAGCTGAAGGCAGACAATGAGTGAACCACCCAGGCACCCCAAAATTGGGCATTTCTAAAAGAAGTGTAGGCTTCCTTTAATCAAGGATTTTGAATTATCCTTTGGTTCTCAATTACAGAGATTATATTAATTCCTTGATGAGCATATTGCTATTTCATTTTAAAAGATGATTTTCATGACTTATTTTAGTTTCTATTTCTTGTAAACTATGGAATCACCAAGCCTCTGATTGAAAAAAAATTTCACAAAAACATCAGTTAAGAAGGAAACAATCTTTTGTTCTCAATCATGTGGCCAGACTTTTATGTTTATGTTTTAACTGCATACATATTTATTTTTATTATGTGTCACTATGAAATGGCAATGCCATTATAAAAATTTTAAATTCAGGATGCCTGGATGACTCAGTTGGTTAAACATCTGCTTTTGACTCAGGTCATGATCCCAGGGTCCTGGGACCTAGTCCTGCATTAGGCTCCTTGCTCAGTAGGGAGCCTGCTTCTCTCTCTGCCTGCCACTCTACCTGCTCATGCCCTCTCTCTTTCTCTCTCTGACAAATAAATAAATAAAATCTTAAAAAAAAAAAAGTTTAAATTTGAAAAACTCATCTCATTCTTACATACTTGTTGTCCCAAAAGTCTAGCTGAAGTTTTTCCTTTACCGTAATTATAATCACTGAACTTGTAAGGTGGAGGGCTTAAATTAGTCATTGACTCAATACGAGAATTCTCTCTTCTGTTTGGATAGACTATGGACACTTGTGATGCCACTTCAACCATTAAGGAACAATGCAGAGAACACCACACTGGTTGTCCTGAGAAGAATGGACATTAGGAGATGAAAAATGGAAAGAGGGATAGGATTCTGAGAATATGACAACAGTGACAGCAAAGTTGTTTAATTGGTCTGAATTGTCACATTAAAAAAAGGTAGAGCAACTAAATGTCAAAACAAGGCTAAATATTTTTTATTAAAGATATTTATTTATTTATTTATTTATTTGACAGAGAGAGATCACAAGTAGATGGAGAGGCAGGCAGAGAGGAGAGAGAGGGAAGCAGGCTTCTTGCTGAGCAGAGAGCCCGATGTGGGACTCGATCCCAGGACCCTGAGATCATGACCTGAGCTGAAGGCAGCGGCTTAACCCACTGAGCCACCCAGGCGCCCCAAAACAAGGCTAAATATTAAACATCAGGAACAAATTTACAAAAATACAAAGATGATAAAAATATCTCCACAAGTCCCAAAATATGGGTTGTGTTGTGGAAACAAACCCCCTGCCTCCTAATGGTCTGTGCAAGGAAGAAGCAAGGAAAACAATGAAATGGGACAATTGGAGAATAGCAGCTCTAAAAGGAGGTTTGTTGTCTCTAGTACCACCTGGGTATAAGGGGGCCTTATACTTAGGATAAGGTGCCACACTGAAAAGAAATTGCTTATAGTGGAAGCAGGACAGGGACAAAAGAGATGATAGAAAGAGAAGATTTAGACTAATGTGAGAAAGGAGAATAAAGGCAGGGCACTTCAGAAAGCAAAGCCACAATATTTTGAGCTTTATACACAAGAGAGAAAGTAGTGTTGGGAGGGTTAGGATTCTATACTTATCTAGAAGTAGATAAGTCTTTTATCTCCCTACCTCAAGGATAGTGTTAATGGAATCAAGTATTGAGCTGAGGTTCCCTCCCACACCATGGCCATGAAACTTCACAAGCCCGTAAAAGGCAGAACTAGCTAGACATTAACACTCCTGCCCTTGCTATCAAAACCCACTGGGGAGCTGACCTTCTGCCTTATCTGGCATCAGTGAGGCAGAGGAGAGTGGTGCAAGTAAGGGTAGTTGAAATCTGCTTTTCCTCTACCCTCATGTGAGCAGGGCCTAGTGAAGAACTAACCATCCATCCCACCTACTGACAGTAACAAAGTGGGGTCAGTCAGCCTTCTTAGCACATTTTCCCACCTTGGAAGCAGTGGAACCAAGCTGTGAACTGCTCATACAACCCTCTCAGAGGTCACAGGTGTTGTGAGTCAGTGGACTTTTGCCAGGAAGGTGACAATGAGGTGAAGAGGGACCTGAGCTTTCACCCCACCCATCTACAACAAAACAGTGTGAGTCAGTGCCCTATTTTAGCCAGGAAGTTTTAGAGGACTCTGACAGGAAGCTAGCCCTTGCTAGCCCTAATTCTCCTAGCTCTTGCACTATATCTATTAAAAAAGATTAAAAAGATCCACAGTTTAATATAATACACAAAATATCTAAGAGTAAAAAAGCACTCATTATACCCATCACAGCAGAAATGAGAAAAAGACAATGAATAGACACAAACATCAAGATAAATTAGATACTAGAGTTATCTGACAAGGGTTTTTAAGAAGCCATTATAATGCTTCAACAAGCAACAAAAATTTTTTGGAAACAAATAAAAAAATAGAAAATCTGATGAAAGAAAGAAATTATAAAGACAGTAAATGCAAATTAGAGAACTGAAAAATATAATAATCAAAATGAAAAATGTGTTGTATAAGTTAAATAGTAGAGGTGACATAACAGAAGACAGATTCTGACTATCTGAAGACAGATCAATAGAATTTACCCAATGCAAGCAACAAAAAAAAAAAAGACTAAAAAAAAAAAAATGACAACATCTCAAGGACCCTTAAGGCAAAAACAAAAGGGTTAATGTTGCTGTCAGAAATCCAGAAAGAGAGGAGAGGGAGTGGAACTGAAAATAAATTTGAAAAAATAATGTCTGAAGCTTCTGAAATTGGGAAAATGACATAAATCTACAGATTCAAGAAGCTAAATGATCTGCAACAGGATAAATTCAAAGAAATCCATGCCAAGACACATCATAATTAAATTTCTAAAAACTAAAGACAAAGAAAAAAATCTTGAAAACATCCAGAGAGAAATATTTTAATTACAACATATTTCTAATCTGTAACTCTGGGGACAGAAGAAAGTACTGAAGGAAAAAACTTCAAACCAGAATTCTGTATCCTGTAAAAATATACTTCAAGAATGAAGGGGAAAATCACAACACTATCAGATGAAGTAAAACTAAGAATTTTATGCTAGCAAACCTACTCCTCAAAAAATGGTTAAAGAGGGGTGCCTGGGTGGTTTAGTCAGCTTAGGTCATGATCCCAGGGTCCTGGGATTGAGCCCCACATCAGGCTCCCTGCTCAACAGGGAGTCTGCTTCTCCCTCTGCCCCTCCCCCTGCTTATGCTCTCTCTCTCTCTCTCTCTCAAATAAATAAATAAAATCTTTTAAAAAATTTTAAAAATGGCTAAAGAAAGATCTCTAGAAGAAAGGCTTTGAACTTCAAAAAGGAAAGAACATCAAAATAGGTAAAAATAGGGGCAAATACACAAGATGATTCAAGCTTTTATGAATTTCTTAAACTATATTTGATTGTTAAGCAAAAGTTATAGTACCACCTCATGAGGTGTTTGAAATATAAGGAGGAAATACAACAATTATATTTAAAAAGTGTGTGTGAATGTAAAGGGACCTAAAGAGAGGTAAGGTTTTTATACTTCACTAGAAAGGGTTAAATGTCAATATTAGTACACTATAGTAAGTTCATATATATATCACAACACCTAAAGCAATGGCTAGGAAATTTATAAGAAGCTATATACTCAGAACACTCTAAGTAAATCAAGGTAGAATCTTAATAAATGTTCAAATAACACATATTAAAGTAAGAAAAGGGAAATGGGAACAAGAAATATATTTTACAAACAGAAGCAAATAATAAAATGGCAATATCAGTCCTAATATATCAGAATAATGTTAAATGTAAATAGTTTAAATGCACTGACTAAAAGAGAGGACATCTGGGAAAGTTGGAAGAGTAGGAGCACTCTAAACTCACCTTGTCCCATGAATACAACTAGACAACACTCATATCAGTGTAAATAACCCAGAAAATGACCCCAAAACAGGCAAAACAGACTCTCCACAGCTAAATATAGAGAAGAGGCCACATGGAAGAAGGGCGGAAAGGCAGAGACACAGTCAGGAGCTAAATGGACCACAGGACTGTCCATGGGAGGGAGAGATGTTGCAGACACCAAGAGCAGAAAGAAACTGCCCACACCGGGGAGCCCACATGAGAAAGATGAATTTTCCAATTTTCTACAATCCCCTAAAATCTAGAACTTTAAAAATCAGTGGGTTTGGCTTTGGGAAAGCTGGGAGGGTGAGAGGAAACTGAGTCTCCACCCTTAAAGAGCTAGTACAACAAAGACCCCAAAGAAATATAGCCTAAAAGCAGCAGTTTGAAAATGTCTGAGGCATATGATAGGGGGATTTCTTTCCTTATCTCTGAATGTGTGCTGGAGGGTTAGGATCATTGGGAGATTTCCAGAACAAAGGAGCTGGCAGACACCATTTTAGTATCTTGCCTCCCAGCATAAACACACTGCCACCTGCAGGACTCAGTTCAGCACTGACATTACCTAACTTGCTATCAATGTACCCTGCCCTATGTTCCTTCAGACACAGCCCCTCCAGCCAGGCTTCAGTTCCAGTTCTCCTCCCACAACAGACCTGCACAAACCTTGCTAACACTGAGCATGCAGCTCTTCCTTCATGACCTTCCCTCCTCCCCCTCCTCACTTGAGTAGATCTGCCCCCTTTAATATGCTCTTGGTTGGGGCCCATCCAAAGTGATACTGAAAACCTGATAATGTTCTAGTTTGTACAGGGGTCAGTTCCCTCTGAAGTGACTCCTACTCCAGGGAGAGGGAAAGATAACCACATGCAACAATCAGACTGCAGCTCAAGCAGTGGGCAGGGGGCAGACATTTGGTCTGACTGCAGGCCCCACAAACCAATGAAAATTTCTCAGGAGACAACATATGGAAAATAGAGTTTGAGATTACTTCATCTCTGGCAAACCCCTGGTCTGACTCAACTGAAAACCAAGGTGACCCCAGACTACTCCAATAATGACACAGGTACCAAACCCTTCCCATACCACAAGAGGTGGAGAGCCATTGAAGATGACTGGACTTAAGGTAAAAAGCACCTCAGCCAGAACAGCAGGATGCACAGAACTCACATAAGAGACACCTTTGAAGTTCCAGGTTCTGGTAACAAGGGGACACTGCACTACAAGGTGTTACAGGACCTCTTCTTCATAAGATTCCTACTTTCAAGAGCAGGAGACATAGCTAACTTTCCTAAAACATAGAAACAGACACAGAGAGTTAGATAAAATGAGGAGACAGAGGAATATGTCTCAAATGAGAGGACAGGATAAAATCACAGCAAGAGATCTAATGAAATAGAGATAAGTAATATGCCTGATAGAGAATTCAAAGTAATGGTCATAAAGATCCTCATTAGACTTTAGAAAAGAGTGAGAAACCTCAGTGAGGCCCTTAAAGAGATAGAAAACATAAAGAATCAATCAGAGATAAAGAACTCAGAAACAAATTAAAAATATACCACACACAATACATAATAGACTGGAGGAAGAAGAAAAACAGATCAATGACCTGGAGGACAGACTGATGAAAAGAAATGAAATTGTACAGGTGAGAAAAAAATAATAATAAATCAAATTAGACTTAGGGAACTCTGACACTATCAAGTGTAAAAACATTCACATTAGAGGAATCCCAGAAGAGAGAGAAAAGGGGCAGAAAATTTATGTGAAGAAATAATTGCTGAAAAATTACCAATCTGGAAAAGGAAATGGAAATCCAGATTCAAAAGGCACAGAAAGCCCCCAACAAAACTGACCCAAGGAGGTCCAGAGACAGAAATTAATTTAAATGGCAAAAAGTAGTGATAAAGAGAGAATTTTAAAATTAGCAAGAGTAGGTGTCCCAGCCCATGGCTGCTTCCAGTCATAAAGACACATAACTCAATGATGCTTGTAGGCTTAAGGGGAAACCCCCTGGAGAATAGAAGGGGGCACAGACTGCAAGAATCTGTGGCATTTAGGGCATGCAGAGGTGGAGATGGTTTGATTTGGAGGGCCTATCGGAGCAGGGTGGGGGGGCATGATCTTGAAGCTCTGGGCCAGAGATCCCAGAGTGGCCATATTTGCTCTGACTCTCTGAAGAGGCACGGAAAGCTACCAGAAAATAGAAGCCACACTGATGGCCAGTTCACCTTAAGCCCCTTCCCCTGACAACGGGTGAGAGCAACTCCACCCAGGTAAAGACACCTGAGAGGCAGTGCAACAGGACCCTCTTCCAGAAAACAGATTCAAAGAATGGTTGAATGGTTGAATGAATTAGATCCCACAGGACTAAAATTCCAGCACTAGGGGAAATAACATATTGAGCTCCAGGTGTTTTCACACAACTCGTTTATCTTTCAGGCTAAAATTTTACATTACTTTTTTTTTCTTTTTTACCTTTTTCACATTTCAAATAGATTATTTTTTTCGGGAGGAGTCAAGATGGCGGAGAAGTAGCAGGCTGAGACTACTTCAGGTAGCGGGAGATCAGCTAGATAGCTTATCTAAAGATTGCAAACACCTACAAATCCAACGGGAGATGGAAGAGAAGAAGAACAGCAACTCTAGAAACAGAAAACCAACCACTTTCTGAAAGGTAGGACTGGTGGAGAAGTGAATCCAAAGCGAGGGGAAGTTAGACCGTGGGGGGAGGGGCTGGCTCCAGGCAAGTGGCGGAGCAACGGAGCACAAAATCAGGACTTTTAAAAGTCTGTTCCACTGAGGGACATCGCTCCAGAGGCTTAACCGGGGTGAAGCCCATGTGGGGTCAGCGTGGCCTCAGGTCCCGCAGGGTCACAAAAGGATCGGCGGTGTCTGAGTGTCACAGAGCTTACAGGTATTAGAACGGGGAAGCCAGCTACAGAGACAGAGCCGAGGAGTGAGCTCTAAGCTTGGGGTTACCTTGAACCAGTCGCAGGCTCGGTCAGCTCGGAGCGCGGCCAGAGGCCAGGGTGACGGGAGTCATTGGGCGCTGTTCTCTGAGGGCGCACTGAGGAGTGGGGCCCCGGGCTCTCGGCTCCTCCGGGCCGGAGACCGGGAGGCCGCCATCTTCATTCCCGCCCTCTGGAACTCTACAGAAAGCGGTCAAGGAACAAAAGCTGCCAAAAGCAAACCGGATCGGATTACTCAGACTGGCCCGGGTAAGGGTGGTGCAACTCCACCTGGGGCAAAGACACTTGAGAATCACTACAACAGGCCCCTCCCCCAGAAGATCAACAAGAAACCCAGCCAGGACCAAGTTCACCTACCAAGGAGTGCAGTTTCAATAACAAGGAGAGCGGCGGAATTCCAGAGGAGGAGAAAGCAAAGCACGGAACTCATGGCTTTCTCCCCATGATTCTTTAGCCTTGCAGTTAATTTAATTTTTTTTTCTTTTTCAAGTATTTTTTCTCTCCTTCTGCTAAATTTTTTTAACTTTTACCCTTTTCTTTTTTAACATTTTTAACTAGTTTATCTAATATATATATATATTTTTTTCCTTTTTATATTTTTCCTTTATTGGTTTTCTTTTTTTAATTGTTTCTTTCTTTCTTTTTTTTTTTCTTTCTGAACCCCTTTTTATCCCCTTTCTCCCCACTCACGATTTGGGATCTCTTCTGATTTGGCTAAAGCATATTTTCCTGGGGTTGTTGCCACCCTTTTAGTATTTTACTTGCTCCTTCATATACTCTTATCTGGACAAAATGACAAGGCGGAAAAATCCACCACAAAAAAAAGAACAAGAGGCAGTACCAAAGGCTAGGGACCTAATCAATACAGACATTGGTAATATGTCAGATCTAGAGTTCAGAATGATGATTCTCAAGGTTCTAGCCAGGCTTGAAAAAGGCATAGAAGATATTAGAGAAACGCTCTCGGGAGATATAAAAGCCCTTTCTGGAGAAATAAAAGAACTAAAATCTAACCAAGTTGAAATAAGAAAAGCTATTAATGAGGTGCAATCAAAAATGGAGGCTCTCACTGCTAGGAAAATGAGGCAGAAGAAAGAATTAGCGATATAGAAGACCAAATGAGAGAGAATAAAGAAGCTGAGCAAAAGAGGGACAAACAGCTACTGGACCACGAGGGGAGAATTCGAGAGATAAGTGACACCATAAGATGAAACAACATTAGAATAATTGGGATTCCAGAAGAAGAGGAAACAGAGAGGGGAGCAGAAGGTATATTGGAGAGAATTTCCCCAATATGGCAAAGGGAACAAGCATCAAAATCCAGGAGGTTCAGAGAACCCCCCCCTCAAAATCAATAAGAATAGGTCCACACCCTGTCACCTAATAGTAAAATTGACAAGTCTTAGTGACAAAGTAAAGATCCTGAAAGCAGCCCGGGAAAAGAAGTCTGTAACGTACAATGGTAAAAATATTAGATTGGCAGCAGACTTATCCACAGAGACCTGGCAGGCCAGAAAGAGCTGGCATGATACATTCAGAGCACTAAACGAGAAAAACATGCAGCCAAGAATACTATATCCAGCTAGGCTATCATTGAAAATAGAAGGAGAGATTAAAAGCTTCCAGGACAAACAAAAACTGAAAGAATTTGCAAATACCAAACCAGCTCTACAGGAAATATTGAAAGGGGTCCTCTAAGCAAAGAGAGACCCTAAAAGTAGTAGATCAGAAAGAAACAGAGACAATATACAATAACAATCACCTTACGGGCAATACAATGGCATTAAATTCATATCTCTCAATACTTACCCTGAATGTTAATGCGCTAAATGCCCCAATCAAAAGACACAGGGTATCAGAATGGATAAAAAAAAAAACCCATCTATATGTTGCCTACAAGAAACTCCTCTTAAACCCGAAGACACCTCCAGATTTAAAGTGAGGGGGTGGAAAAGAATTTACCATGGTAATGGACATCAGAAGAAAGCAGGAGTGGCAATCCTTATATCAGATCAATTAGATTTTAAGCGAAAGATGAGGAAGGACACTATATCATACTCAAAGGCTCTGTCCAACAAGAATATCTAACAATTTTAAATATCTATGCCCCTAATGTGGGAGCAGCCAACTATATAAACCAATTAATAACAAAATCAAAGAAACACATCGACAATAATACAATAATCATAGGGGACTTTAACACTCCCCTCACTGAAATGGACAGATCATCCAAGCAAAAGATCAACAAGGAAATAAAGGCCTTAAATGACACACTGGACCAGATGGACATCACAGATATATTCAGAACATTTCATCCCAAAGCAACAGAATACACATTCTTCTCTAGTGCACATGGAACATTCTCCAGAATAGATCACATTCTTGGTCCTAAATCAGGTCTCAACTGTTATCAAAAGATTGGAATCATTCCCTGCATATTTTCAGACCACAATGCTCTGAAGCTAGAACTCAATCACAAGAGGAAATTTGGAAAGAACCCAAATACATGGAGACTAAACAGCATCCTTCTAAAGAATGAATTGGTCAACCAGGAAATTAAAGAAGAATTGAAAAAATTCATGGAAACAAATGATAATGAAAACACAACGGTTCAGAATCTGTGGGACACAACAAAGGCGGTCCTGAGAGGAAAATTATATAGTGGTACAAGCCTTTCTCAGGAAACAAGAAAGGTCTCAGGTACACAACCTAACCCTACACCTAAAGGAGCTGGAGAAAGAACAAGAAAGAAACCCTAAACCCAGCAGGAGAAGAGAAATCATAAAGATCAGAGCAGAAATCAATGAAATAGAAACCAAAAAACAATAGAACAAATCAACGAAACTAGGAGCTGGTTCTTTTAAGAATTAATAAGATTGATAAACCCCTGGCCAGACTTATCAAAAAGAAAAGAGAAAGGACCCAAATAAATAAAATCATGAATGAAAGAGGAGAGATCACAACGAACACCAAAGAAATACAGACAATTATAAGAACATACTATGAGCAACTCTACGCCAACAAATTTGACAATCTGGAAGAAATGGATGCATTCCTAGAGACATATAAACTACCACAACTGAACCAGGAAGAAATAGAAAACCTGAACAGACCCATAACCAGTAAGGAGATTGAAACAGTCATCAAAAATCTCCAAACAAACAAAAGCCCAGGGCCAGATGGCTTCCCGGGGGAATTCTACCAAACATTTAAAGAAGAACTAATTCCTATTTTCCTGAAACTGTTCCAAAAAATAGAAATGGAAGGAAAACTTCCAAACTCATTTTATGAGGCCAGCATCACCTTGATCCCAAAACCAGACAAGGATCCCATCAAAAAAGAGAACTACAGACCAATATCCTTGATGAACACAGATGCAAAAATTCTCGCCAAAATACTAGCCAATAGGATTCAACAGTACATTAAAAGGATTATTCACTACGACCAAGTGGGATTTATTCCAGGGCTGCAAGGTTGGTTCAACATCCGCAAATCAAGCAATGTGATACAACACATTAATAAAAGAAAGAACAAGAACCATATGATACTCTCAATAGATGCTGAAAAAGCATTTGACAAAAGTACAGCATCCCTTCCTGATCAAAACTCTTCAAAGTGTAGGGATAGAGGGCACATACCTCAATATTATCAAAGCCATCTATGAAAAAACCCACTGCAAATATCATTCTCAATGGAGAAAAACTGAAAGCTTTTCCGCTAAGGTCAGGAACACGGCAGGGATGTCCGTTATCACCACTGCTATTCAACATAGTACTAGAAGTCCTAGCCTCAGCAATCAGACAACAAAAGGAAATTAAGGCATCCAAATCAGCAAAGAAATCAAACTATCACTCTTTGCAGATGATATGATACTATATGTGGAAAACCCAAAAGACTCCACTCCAAAACTGCTAGAACTTGTACAGGAATTCAGTCAAGTGTCAGGATATAAAATCAATGCACAGAAATCAGTTGCATTTCTCTATACCAACAACAAGACAGAAGAAAGAGAAATTAAGGAGTCAATCCCATTTACAATTGCACCCAAAACTATAAGATAACTAGGAATAAACTTAACCAAAGAGACTAAGAATCTATACACAGAAAACTATAAAGTACTCATAAAAGAAATTGAGGAAGACACAAAGAAATGGAAAAATGTTCCATGCTCCTGGATTGGAAGAATAAATATTGTGAAAATGTCTATGCTATCTAAAGCAATCTACACATTTAATGCAATTCCTATCAAAGTACCATCCATTTTTTTCAAAGAAATGGAACAAATAATCCTAAAATTTATATGGAACCAGAAAAGACCTCGAATAGCCAAAGCAATATTGAAAAAGAAAGCCAAAGTTGGTGGCATCACAATTCCGGACTTTACTTTTAAACTCTATTACAAAGCTGTCATCATCAAGACAGCATGGTACTGGCACAAAAACAGACCCATAGATCAATGGAACAGAATAGAGAGCCCAGAAATAGACCCTCCACTCTATGGTCAACTCATCTTCGACAAAGCAGGAAAGAATGTCCAATGGAAAAAAGACAGCCTCTTTAATAAATGGTGTTGGGAAAATTGGACAGCCACATGCAGAAAAATGAAATTGGATCATTTCCTTACACCACACATGAAAATAGACTCAAAATGGATGAAGGATCTCAATGTGAGAAAGGAATCCATCAAAATCCTTGAGGAGAACACAGACAGGAACCTCTGAGACCTCAGCTGCAGCAACATCTTCCTAGGGACATCACCAAAGGCAAGGGAAGCAAGGGCAAAAATGAACTATTGGGATTTCATCAAGATCAAAGCTTTTGCACAGCAAAGGAAACAGTTAACAAAACCAAAAGACAACTGACAGAATGGGAGAAGATATTTGCAAATGACATATCAGATAAAGGGCTAGTGTCCAAAATCTATAAAGAACTTAGCAAACTCAACACCCAAAGAACAAATAATCCAATCAAGAAATGGGCAGAGGACATGAACAGACATTTCTGCAAAGAAGACATCCAGATGGCCAACAGACACATGAAAAAGTGCTCCATATCACTCGGCATCAGGGAAATACAAATCAAAACCACAATGAGATATCACCTCACACAGTCAGAATGGCGAAAATTAACAAGTCAGGAAATGACAGATGCTGGCGAGGATGCGGAGAAGGGGAACCCTCCTACACTGTTGGTGGGAATGCAAGCTGGTGCAACCACTCTGGAAAACAGCATGGAGGTTCCTCAAAATGTTGAAAATAGAACTACCCTATGACCCAGCAATTGCACTGCTGGGTATTTACTGTAAAGATACAAACATAGTGATCCGAAGGGGCACGTGCACCCGAATGTTTATAGCAGCAATGTCTACAATAGCCAAACTATGGAAAGAACCTAGATGTCCATCTACAGACGAATGGATAAAGAAGATGTGGTATATATACACAATGGAATACTATGCAGCCATCAAAAGAAATGAAATCTTGCCATTTGCGACGACGTGGATGGAACTAGAGGGTATCATGCTTAGCGAAATAAGTCAATCGGAGAAAGACAACTATCATATGATCTCCCTGATATGAGGGAGAGGAGATGCAACATGGGGGGTCGAGGGGGTAGGAGAAGAGTAAATGAAACAAGATGGGATTGGGAGGGAGACAAACCATAAGTGACTCTTAATCTCACAAAACAAACTGAGGGTCGATGGGGGGAGGGGGCTTAGGAAAGGAGGGGTGGTGTTATGGACATTGGGGAGGGTATGTGCTATGGTGAGTGCTGTGAAGTGTGTAAACCTGGCGATTCACAGACCTGTACCCCTGGGGATAAAAATATATGTTCATTAAAAATAAAATTAAAATAAAAAAAATTTTAAAAAAGATTATTATTTTCCAACTTATGTTTTTAGTCACTTTTTAACTTTTTTTCACATCCACATTATATATATTTATGCCTCATTCTAGTTCTTTTTTCACTCTATTTAATTTTGTTTTGATTTATTTATAACTTCTGATTTTTCTGCAATTTTGGGATGTAGTGTCTTCTAATACACAGACCAAAATTCAATAAGGAACAACCAGATCACCCTACTTTGTCTACCCTGAGAGATTAGAGTCTCTCTTCCTCACTCCTTTTTTTTTTTTTTTTGGAAACATCTTAGCTTTGTTTGCACTCTGTGGTAGCTTCTGACCACTCCAGATTTTTTCTAGGGTGCATTTTGCTTAGCTTGTTGTCTATCCACTCACCCGTCCTTTGCTGGACAGAATGACAAGGAAGAGGAATTCACAACAAAGAAAAGAATCAGAGGCAATGCCCTGTCTGTGACAGACACAGAGCTAATGGATATGGATATAAGTAAAATGTCGGAGATACAGTTTAGGAGAGCAAGTATAAAGTGAATAGCTAGGAATATAAAATGCATAAATAATGATACAGAATCTCTAAGGGTGGAAATGAGATCAAGTCAGGCTAAACTTAAAAATGCTAAGAATGAGATACAATCTAAATTGGATGCTCGAACAGCTAGGGTTAATGAAGCAGAAGAAAGAACAAGTGATCTAGAGGACAGGCTGATGGAAAAGAAGGAAATTGAGGAAAAGAGATAAAGAGATAAAGACGACTCAGAACCCATGAAGAAAGGCTCTGAGAATTTAATGATGCCCTGAGAAGAAAAAATGTCAGAATTATTGTGGTGTCTGAGGAGGTGGAGAGAGAGAGGGCCAGAAGGTATATTTGAGAAAATCATAGCTGAGAACTTCCCTAATTTGGGGAAGGAAACAAACATTCATGTCCAAGAGGTAGAGAGGACTCCTCCCCAAATCAATAAAAATAGATCAACATGCTGACATTTAATAGTGAAGCTTGCAAATCTTAGAGAAAAAGAAGCTATTCTGAGAGCATCTAGGAAGAAGATATTCCTTACCTATGGAGGAAGGAACCTCAGAATAGCATCAGACCTATCCACAGAAACCTGGCAGGCCAGAAAGGCCTGGCATGATATGTTCAGGGTACTAAATGAGAACAACATGCACTCAAGAATACTTCATCCAGCAAGGCTACCATTCAGAATGGAAGGAGAGATAAAGAGCTTCCAGGATAGACAGAAACTGAAAGAATATGTGGTCACCAAGCCAGTCCTCCAAGAAATATTAAGGGGGATATTGTAAGTGAGAGATATAAGAGTGAAGTACACAGTTATTCAAGCCTCTCTCAAAAAATTAGAAAAATCCCAAATGCACAAGTAAACCTTACACTTAAGGACCTGGAGAAAGAACAGCAAATAAAACCTAAACCAAGCAGGAGAAGAGAAATAATAATAAATATTAGAGCAGAAATCAATGAAATAGAAACTAGAAAAACAGTAGAACAGATCACCAAAACTAGAAGCTGGCTCTTTGAAAGAATTAATAAGGTTGTTAAACCTCTAGCCAGACTTATGCAAAAGAAAAGAGAAAGGACCCAAATCAATAAAATCATGAATGAAAGGGAGAGATCATGACCAATACCAAGGAAATAGAAATAGTTGTTAGAAATTATAATCAACAACTATGTGCCAACAAATTAGACAATCTGGAAGAAATGGATGCATTCCTGGAAACTTATAAACTACCAAGACTGAAAAAGGAAGAAATAGACAATCTGAACAGACCAACAAGCAGCAAGGAAATTGAAGCAGTAATCAAAAACCTCCCAAAAAACAAGAATCCAGGGCTTGGGGACTTCCCAGGGAAATTCTACTGGTCATTTAAAGAAGAAATCATACCTATTTTACTGAAGCCATTTCAAAAAGTAGAAAGGGGGGGGGTGCCTGGGTGGCTCAGTGGGTTAAAGCCTCTGCTTTCAGCTCGGGTCATGATCCCAGGGTCCTGGGATCGAGCCCCGCATCGGGCTCTCTGCTCAGCGGGGAGCCTGCTTCCTCCTCTCTCTCTGCCTGCCTCTCTGCCTACTTGTGATCTCTGTCAAATAAATAAAATCTTTAAAAAAAAAAGTAGAAAGGGAAGGTAAACTTCCAAACTCATTCTGTGAGGCCAGCCTTACCTTGATCCCCAAACCAGACAAAGACCCCATCAAAAAGGAGAATTACAAACCATTATCTCTGATTAACATGGGTGCAAAAATACCGAGACCCTAGCCAATAGGATCCAAGAGTATATTAAAAGGATTATTCACAATGACCAGGTGGGATTTATTCCTGGGATGCAAGTTGGGCTCAACATTTGCAAATCAATCAATGTGATAGAGCACATTAATAAAAGAAAAGACAAGAACCATAAGATCCTTTCAATTGATGCAGAAAAAGCATTTAACAAAATATAGCATACTTTCTTGATTAAAACTCTTCAAAATATAGGGATAGAAGGAACATACCTCAATATCATAAAAGCCATCTATGAAAAGCTCACAGTGAATATCATTCTGAATGGGGAAAAGCTGAGAGCTTTTCTCTTAAGGTCAGGAACAAGACAGGGATGCCCACTCTCACCAGTATTATTCAACATAGTACTAGAAGTCCTAGCCCCAGCAATCGGACAACAAAAAGAAATAAAAGTAGTTCTGATTGACATGAGGAAGTCGAACTCACTCTTCACAAATGACATGATATTTTATTTGAAGAACCCAAAAGACTCTACCCCAAAATTGCTAGAACTCATACGGTGATTCAGCAATGGGCAGGATACAAAATCAATGCACAGAAATCTGTTGCATTTCTATACACTAGCAATGTGACTGAAGAAGGAGAAATTAAGGAATCGATCCATTTACAATTCCACCAATAACCCTAAGATACCTAGGAAAAAACCTAACCTAAGAGATAAAGGATCTGTATTCTAGGACTATGGAACACCTATGAAAGAAACTGAGGAAGATACAAAGAGATGGAAAAAAGCATTCCATGCTCTTGGATTGGAAAAATAAATGTTGTGAAAATGTCTTTGCTACCTAGAGCAATCTACACCTTTAATGCAATCCCTATCAAAATACCATTGACATTTTTCACAGAGCTGGAACAAACAATCCTAAAATTTGTAGAACCAGAAAAGACTGCAAATGGCCAGGGCAATGTTGAAGAAGAAAACCAAAGCTGGGGGCATCATAATGCCTGACTTCAAGCTATATTACAAAGCTGTGATCATCAAGACAGCATAGTCTGGCACAAAAACAGACACACAGATCAGTGAACTAGAATAGAGTGCCCAGAAATGGACCCTCAACTCTATGGTCAACTAATCTTTGACAAAGCAGGAAAAAATATCCAATGGAAAAAAGACAGTCTCTTCAATAAATGGTGCTGGGAAAATTGGACAGCCACATGCAGAAGAATGAAACTGGACCGTTCTTTCACACCATACACAAAGATAACCTCAAAATGGATGACAGATCTAAATGTGAGATAGGAATCCATCAAAATCCTAGAGGAGGACACAGCAAATTCTTGCAAGACACATCTCTAAAGGCAAGGGAAACCAAAGAGAAAATGAGCTCTAGGGACTTCATGAAGATTAATGTCTTCTTCACAGCAAAGGAAACAATCAACAAAACTAAAAGGCAAACTATGGAATGGGAGAAGATATTTGCAGATGACATAACAGACAAAGGGTTAGTATCCAGGATTTATAAAGGACTTCTCAAACTCAACACCCTAAAAACAAATAATCAAGTCAAAAAATGGGCTGAAGACATGAACAGACACTTCTCCAAAGAAGACATACAAATGGCCAACAGACAGATGAAAAAATGCTTCACATCACTTGTCATTTGGGAAACACAAATCAAAAGCACAATGAGATACCACCTTACACCAGTCAGAATGGCTAAAATTAATAAGGCATGAAACAACAACTGTTGGTGAGGATGTGGAGAAAGGGGAATCCTCTTACACTGTTGGTGGGAGTGCAAGCTGGTACAGCTACTCTGGCAAAGAGTATGGAGATTCCTCAAGACATTAAAATAGACCTACCTTACATCCCAGCAATTGCATTACCAGGTATTTACCTCAAAGATACAGGTGTAGTAAAAAGAAGTACCTGCACCACAATGTTCATAGCAGCAATGTCCACAGTAGCTGAACTGTGGGAGGAACTGAGATGTCCCTCAGTGGATGAATGGATAAAGAAGATGTGGTTCAGATATACGATGGAATATTACTCAGTGATTAGAAGATTAATATCTAAGTATTTACATCAACATGGATGGAACTGGAGGGTATTATGCTAAGTGAAATAAGTCAATCAGAGAAAGACAATTGGTTTCACCCATTGCTCAGAGGACAATAAGGGAAGGAAGGAAAAACTGAAATAAGAGAGGGACACAAAGCATAAGAGACTCTTGACTCTGGGAAACTGACGTTTGGGGAAAGGGAGGTGGGTGGGGAATTGGGGTAACTCATTGATAGGCATTAAGAAGGGCACATAACATGATGAACACTGGGTATTATATGCAACTAATGAATCATTGAACATTATATCTAAAACTAATGATGTACTTATAATTAGCTAACTGAATTTAAATAAAATAAGTAAATAAATAAATAACAAATAAATAAAGCAAGAGTAAAGAAACCAGTTGCATACATGGGAAACCCATAATGCCCTCAGCTGATTTTTCTGCAGAAATTTAATAGACCCAAAGAGAGTGGCATGACATATTCAAAGTGCTGAAAAGAAAAAAAACCAAATTTACAGCCAAGAATATTCTATCATCAAGGCTACCATTTAGAAAAGGAGATAAAGACATTCCCAAAGAAACGAAAGTTAAAGGTGTTCATAACCACTAAGTCAGTCCCACAAGAAATGTTAATGGAAACTCTGTGAGTGAAAAGGGAGGGCCATAAGCAGCAGTAAGAAATGTAGGAAGGACAAAAGCAGTAAAAATAAGTATATTTATAAAAATAATTCCAGGGCCTCACAAATAAAATGATTTAAATATGTTACAATATACTTAAAATGTGGGGAGGAGTGAAATTATAGGTTTGAACTTAAATGACCATCAACTTAATATAGACTGCTATATGCAGAAGATGTTATATATAAACATAATGGAAACCATAATTCAAAAACCAATAATGGACATGCAAAAAAAGAAAAAAAAAAAAGGGCAAGAATTCCAGTATATCACTAAAGAAAGGCAGCAAGTAGTGAGAGAAGAGGGCAAGGGAAGAAAGGGACAGAGAAAAACTACAAAAACAACCATAAAACAAGCAATAAAATGTCAGTAAGTACATACCTATCATTAATTAGTTTAAATATAAATGGGCTAAATGCTCCAATCCAAAGATATAGGATAAATAAACCAAGGCGCATCTATATACTGCCTACAAGAGACTCATTTCAGACCGAAAACATGCATGAGATTGAAAGTGAAGGGATGGAGAAACATTTATCATGCAAATGGATGTTAAAAGAAAGCTTGGGTAGCAATACTTGTACCATATAAGATAGACTTTTAAACAAAAACTATAACAAGAGACATAGGACACTACAATCATAAAGGAAACAATCCAATAAGGAGATATAATAACTATAAATATTTATGCAACCAACATGGGAGGACCCATATATGTATGAAGCAATTAACAGCAAACATAAAGTAATCAATAGTAATACAATAATAGTAGGGGACTTTAACACCCCACTTACATGAATGATTAGATCACCCAACCAGAAAATCAATGAGGAAATAGTGGTTTCATTGACACACTGGACTAGATGGATCTGACAGATATATTCAGACTATTCATCCTAAAATAGCAGAATATATATTCTTTTTAAGTGCACATGAAACATTCTCCAGAACAGATCACATATTAGGCCACAAAACAAGTCCTAACATTCAAAAAAATTGAGGTCATACCATGCATCTTTCTGAACACAATATTATGAAACTACAAATCAACCACAAGAAAAAATATGAAAAGAGCACAAATACATGGAGGTTAAATATCATGCAACTAAACAATGAATGGGTCAATCAAGAAGTCAAAGAGGAAATAAAAATACATGGAGACAAATAAAAATGAAAACACAATGGCCCGAAGAGTCTGAGATGCAACAAAAGCTGTTCTAAGGAGCAAGTTTCTAGTAAGATGGGCCTACTTCCAGAGGAAAAATAAAATCTCATCCAAAACTTACACATAAAAGAGATAGAAAAAGAAGTGAACAAATCCCCAGACCAGTAGAAGGAAAGAAATAATAAAGATTAGAGCAGAAATAAATTTAATAGAAACTAAAAATACCCAATGGAACAGATCAATGAAACCAGAGTTGGTTCTTCGAAAAGACCAACAACACTGATAAGTCTTTAGCCAGACTCATAAAGAAAGAAAGAAAGAAAAGAAAGAAAGAAGAAAGAAAGAAAGAAAGGGAGGGCTCAAAGGAAACAAAATCAGAAATAAAGGAGAATAATAACAACTAACACTATGGAGATATAAAGGATTATAAGAGTTTAATGAAAAATTATATGGCAACAAATTGGGCAACTTAGAAGAAATGATAAATTCCTAGAAACATAACGTTCTGAAACAAAATAGGAAGAAATAGAAAATTTGAATAGACTCATTCCCAGCAGTTAAAAAACTCCCAACAAACAAAAGTCCAGACCCATACAGCTTCACAAGTGAGTCCTATCAGACATACATTTATTTATGTATTTATGTATTTTAAAGATTTTATTGGGGCGCCTGGGTGGCTCAGTGGGTTAAAGCCTCTGCCTTTGGCTCGGGTCATGATCTCAGGGTCCTGGGATCGAGCTCCGCATCAGGCTCTCTGCATGGCAGGGAGCCTGCTTCCTCCTCTCTCTCTGCCTGCCTCTCTGCCTACTTGTGATCTCTCTCTTCAAATAAATAAATAAAATCTTTAAGAAAAATAAAAGATTTTATTTATTTGTTGACAGAGAGATAGAGAGAGCACAAGTAAGCAAAGCAGAGAGGGATTGAGAGAAGCAGGCTCTCTGATGAGCAGGGAGCCTGATGCAGGGCTTGATCCCAGTACCCTGGAAACATGACCTGAGCTGAAGGCAGCCGCTTAACCAACTGAGCCACCCCGGTGCCCCATACCAGACATTTAAAGAAGAATTAATGCCTATTTTTCTTAAACTATTCCAAAAAAATAGAAGAGGAAGGAAAACTTCCAAATTCATTCTTTGAGACCAGCATTACCTAGATACCAAACCCAATAAAGACACTATGAAAAAAGAAAATGATAGGCCAATATCTCTGATGAACATAGATGCAAAAATCTTTAACAAAATATTAGCAAACTGAATCCAACAATACATTAAAAAATTATTCACCATGATCAAGTGGGATTTAGTCCCCAAATGCAAGGGTGGTTCAATATTTGCAATCAATTAATGTGATACAGGACATCAACAAGAGAGAATAAAAACCATATGATCATTTCAAAATGCAGAAAAAATATTTGACAAAATACAACATCCATTCATCACAAAACCCTCAGCAAAGTAGGTTTAGAAAGAACATACCTTAACATAATAAAAGCCGTAAATAAAAAACCCACAGTGAGCATCATGGTCAATGCTGAAAAACAGAGATTTTCTCCTTAGGTCAAGAACAAGACAAAAATGTCCACTCTCACCACTTCCCTTCAATGTAGTACTTAAAGCCCTAGCCACAGCAGTCAAACAAGAAAAAGAAATAAAAGGCATCCAAACTGGTAAAGAAGTCAAACTTTCACTATTTGCAGATAACATATATTGAAAATTTAATTTAAATCCTAAAGATTCCACCAAAAAAACTACTAGATCTGATAGATGAATTTAGTAAGGTCTGAGGGCACAAAATCAATATACAGAAATCTGTTACATTTCCCTACAATAATAATAAGGTAGCAGAAAGAGAAATTAAGAAAACAATTCCATTTACAACTGCACCAAAAAGAGTAAAATACCTAGGAGTAAACTTAACCAAGGTGAAAGACCTCTACTACCTCTACTATGAAAATATAAAATACTGATGAAGAAAACTGAAGACGACACAAACAAGTGGAAAGATATTACATGCTCATGGATTGGAAGAACAAATATTGTTAAAACTTCCATAGTACTCAATCCATCTACAGATTTGTGGCAATCCTTATCAAAATACCCATGGTATTTTTCACAGAACAAGAACAAATAATCCTAAAATTTGTATGGGAACACAAAAGACCCCAACTAGCCAAAGCAATCTTGAGAAAGAACAAAAGTGGAGGTATCACAATCCTAGATTTCAAGTAACACTGTTAGAGTAGACAGACAGACATGAGCAGGAAGGGAAAAAGGAGTATGACAGTGGACAATTGCCAGGGACCACACAATCTGTGCCAGAGATTGCCCCATCTCCCTTACATCAACACTTCTGCCAATTTAGAACAGGCTGATAAGCAGAAGATATGGGATATAAAGTCTTCCCCAACTCGAAGCATCTGCACTTAAGAAAGACCTTGTTCACTAGTAATCCTAAAGCTATTATAATATCATTATAATTCCATTTGCATTGCAATGGGCCTCCCCAGTGGGTTGTGCTTAGGTACACATGGGGAGATAACTAACACAAATTTGCCTAAGAGGTTTGAGGGGAGGGAACCAAGGTGGATCCAAGTGTGGAATAACAATAAGGTGGGAGGACAGAGACAAAATAACCCCCCATAAAAGAATGCAATAAGAAACTCAGTATGTGATCACCATCCTCCGATCAGCCCACTCTTCTGTCTCTTTTGTCAGTTTTTGCTAAATAAAAATTTTTGCTACTTTCACTCTCTATCAAGTCTCTTGACTGAATTCTTCCCATCGAGAAGATAAGAACCAAGGAATTTCACAATCTACCACCTGGTAATAATACCACAAAGCAGTAGTAATCAAAATAGTATGGTACTGGCACAAAAACAGACACATAGATCAGTAGAACAGAATAGAGAGTTCAGAAATAAACCTGTAATTATATAGTATGGTGAATTAATCTTCGACAAAGGAGACAAGAATATGCAATGGAAAAAAGACAGCCTTTTCAACAAACACCGTTGGGGAAAACTGGACAGCTTCATGCAAAAGAATGAAACTGGACCACTTTCTTACACTGTACACAAAATAAATTCAAATAGATAAGGACCTAAATGTGAGACATAAAACCATAAAATCTTAGAAGAAGGGACAGGAAGTAATTTCTTTGACATTGGCAGTAACAACATGTTTCTAGATATATCTCCTGAGGCAAGGGAAATAAAGCAAAAATAAACTATTAGGATTACATGAACACAAAACCTTCTGCACAATGAAGGAAACAATTAAAAAATTAAAAGAAAAACTTTTGAATTCCCATTAAAAATACTTGCAAATGACATATCCCATATAGAATTACATCCAAAATATATTAAAAAAACTTTTACTACTCAACACCAAAAAAAACCCAATTTAAAAATAAGCAGAAAACACAAATAGGCATTACTCCAAAGAAGACATTCAGATGGTCAATAGACACATGAAAAGATGCTCAACATCACTCATTATCAGGGAAATGCAAATCAAAATCACATCTGTCAGAATGGCTAAAATCAAAAAGCAAGAAACAATTAGTTGGTGAGGATGTGGAGCAAATGGCCTCCTTATGCACCACTGGTGGGAACAGAAGCTGGTATAAGCCACTGTGGAAACATTATGAAGAATCCTCAAAAAATCAAAAATAGAATTACCATATGACCCAGTAATTCCACTACTGGGTATTTAACCAAGGCATACAAAAATACTAACTTGAAAAGATAAAGGCACCCCATGTTTATTGCAGCATTATTTACAATAGCCAAGATAGGGATGCAGTCCAAGCATCCACTGACTATTGAATGGATAAAAGGACGTGCCATGTGCGCGTGTGCGTGTGCACGCATGCGCATGCGCGCGCGCGCGCGCACACACACACACACACACACACACACACACGAATATTATTCAGCCATGAAAAAGAATGAAATTTTGTCATTTGCTACAACATGGGTGGATCTAGAAAGTATAATGCTAAGTGAATTAAGTCAGTCAGAAAGATAATACCATATGATTTCATTCATATATGGAATTTAAGAAACAACAAAGAAAAAAAAGAGACAACCAGAAAACAGACTTGTAACTATTGAGAACAAGCTGATGATTACCAAGAGGGGTTGAGTGGGGGGAGGGTAAAATAAGAGAGTGGTTTAAGAATACACCTATCTTGGGGCGCCTGGGTGGCTCAGTGGGTTAAAGCCTCTGCCTTCTGCTCCGGTCATGATCCCAGGGTCCTGGATCGAGCCCCACATCGGGCTCTCTGCTCGGCAGGGAGCCTGCTTCCTCCTCTCTTTCTGCCTGCCTCTCTGCCTACTTGTGATCGTTCTGTCAAATAAATAAATAAAATCTTAAAAAAAAAAAAGAATACACCTATCTTGATGAGCACTGAATAATGTACAGAATTGCTGAATCACCATATTACACACCTGAAAGTATTCTATTCTGGATTAACAACAACAACAACAACAACAACAAACCGATTGGCAAAGTGGGTTAACAAACAAACCAACCTGATGCAAAAATATGCTGTTTTACAAGAAACTCACTTCAAATACAAAGATATAGGTATATTGGAAGTAAAGGGATAAAAACTGAATCAGTTTAAACAGGAGGGGTTTCTATCAATATCAAAGTGACTTCAGAGAAAGATTATTACTGGAAACACAGAGAGGCATTACATAATGATAAGAGGATCAATTCAGGAAGACATAACAGACCCAAATGTGTACACACCAATAATACAGCCTTAAGATACATGAAATGAACCCTAAGAGCTAAAAAGAGAAACATAAATTTATAATTATAGTTAGGGTCTTCAACATCCATTCTCAGCAATTGATAGAACTAGTAGACATAAATTTTTAAAAATTGTATTCATTTTTTCTCAAGCAAAATAGATTGGATAATATGAAAACAAATAGCCAGTGTATTTGTTAGAAATATCATTAGCACACTCCTTCCCTTGGTAAAACTCTATTTAGCAGGTGTGAAGTGCCCGAGTTTAACAGAACACATACTTGGGTGTGGTCCAGAGCTTAATAGCCATACCCTGTGTCTGCAGTGCAGCTGCCTTGCCTTCCTGTAGGTGCTGAGGCCACTTTTTGCTCTCAGAGACCAGGCTGAAATGACTTGTGTGTGGGAAGCAGTGCTTGACAGCCTCAGTGGTGCACGGAACCCACTAGCAAAACAAACTTCTATGACCTCCAGACCCCTGAAATCTCTGGGGGCCATAGATGCTTCATTTCTTGCCCAGGATTGTTGCTGTCCAAAAAATCCCAGTACTAGAAATCCCAGAAGCTTCTGATCCTCAAGAGCCCTTTCTAAGACTGTTCCAGAAATTCACTTGAGGTTTGCAGCCTAACTTGTGCTTCCTGAGTACAGCCATGGGGGTTTGCAGAGGCCCATAAGGTATACCTCGTCAACCAATCTGAAGACACCAACCTTCTTATTTAAAACAGGAATTCTATATAATCCACTTTACAGCCTCTTTTCTGAGTTACACCTCCACAGCAGTAAGCATTTCCCTTTACCCGGAACATACCATTCCTAGCTAGATACTCATCCTTCCCTAGATGATTACCAGAGCCCTTCTTAAAATGTGGCTGCCAGCTCCACCACAATATTCTAGATATGATATCATGAAGTAGAAATAGACATCGCTATCTTCTTCTTTACTCCACCCTTAAATTCCATTGCTGCAAAGTCATGTTCTTAGTCATATCAAATTTATTGGTACTAATAAATTAATATTTTTTATTTTTAATTTTAACATTTTAATAATTAATAATGAAATTTTAATATTTTTAATAATTTTTTATTTTTAATATTTTAAATATTATTTAAAATAATATTAAATATTAAATTAAATTCAATTAAATTTGAAAATTTAATTAAATTAAAGTTGATTTTATATTATATATTAATATATTAATTATTATATATAATTATTTATATATATTTTAATAATTTTTAAAATAATTTTATAAATATTTTTATATTTATATTTTATATAAAATATTATATATAATTATTATATATAATTAATATATATTAATATATAATATATTAAATTAAATTAATAAAAATTAAATTAAATATTAAATGTTAAATATTTTTAATGTTACTATTAAATCACTTCTCCCTTTATCCTGTAATTGTTATATATACACACATTCTTAAAGTTTAATGCACATACCATATTTAATCTCAACATAGAGCTTTATATTTATGCACAATAAATTTCATTCTATTAGATTCCATCTGTCTAGGGTTTGGAAATCCTTTTCCCTCTTTTTTCTTTTCAACATTGATTCTTTTATTCAGAGTATACACTCTCTATCATGGACATATGCTTACCTAGTGATGATGCCCTGGTTTTCCTGTGGAAGTGCTGCTCTTCCAATAGCAATCCATTTGGGTTAGTTGGGTGGACCACCCTTCATACCCTGATAAAGGTGTGTGACCAGGCAGGGCCCAGTGACACCAGCCCTGTCTGCAATGTGGAAAAACATTTTCCTACAAAGAGGATCAGAGGGAGGGCCTGACTGGCAGTGTGTCCAATGTGGAGGTAGCAGATCCTAGTCGTGGGAAGCAATGAGGTGCTCATGAATATTTTAAGCCCTGGCTCCAGGCATGTCTGTAGCCAAGTAGTCCTCTTCTTGTGTAACAGTTTAAAATTAGTTTCTGTTACTTCAGCCAAGAGTTGTGTCACTGCAGCTTTGACAATCATTTTCTCATAGGAGGTGTTGGTGGTCACCACTGGCCCAGGAGATTTGTTTCAGAGCTGCATTTCTATAGGAAACATAGTTCTTATTTGTATTTCATGTGCATTTGGAATGGTTTAGTGGAGTAGGATGGGTGTGTGTGTGTGTGAAAATTTCCCTTAAATGTCTTAGTGCTTTATTTAAATGCTGATAAAGATCATTGAGGGAGATCTACTCAAGGACAAAGACATTGATACTCTAATCTGATCAGATTTAAGGGCATTAATGACTCATTTCCAGTGATAAAGACTACCCATGGCAGGATGTGGCAATAGACATGTATAAAAGATCACCATTGGATACTTCTAATCAAAGCAAATGAGAGGTTCTGGATGACCATGTATTTGATACATTAGAACATTTTGGTCAAACAAATGAGTATGAAATCGGCTGTTTGCTTAAAACTTCATTAGACAAAGTGGGGAAGAAAAGGAGGAGCACAGGGCTCCAAATTCCTGGTTCGAGTGCTGCATAAATAACCTGAAATTTTCTAGATCTGCTCTGAAAGAAATTCTTACCACTTATAGCCATAGAGCTAAGATAAAACAAACCCAAAGTCTCATCCCTGCAAGTGGCTGAATTAAAATGCAAATCAAATTCCTAATGTCAAAGCATACGAGCTTTAAAATGAGGGCACTGATTGGGAAAAAGTGCCCTGAAATTTGGAATATGGGTATATGGGCACATCCTGATGAATCTGGGGATTTTGAACCCCTAAATACTGCTTGGTCTTTGCCAGGAAAGCAGGTTAGTCTGAGGTTAACTCGACTTTGCTGAGAAATGCAGGCAACGGCATCCATCCCCTGTAATGGCCTCCCCAGGTATAGTTTCCTTGTTAGGTATTGCTGATTCTCCTCAGGATCTGGCCCCACCACTCTTTGTATCTAAACCTATAACTAGACTTAAGTCTATTTATGAAAAGTGAGGTACGAATTGTGACCCATGAGGTGGTATACTATATTCCAAAAGAACCGCATGATGTTTACAATTTATACAGATACAAATCTGGAGAATATGAGTAGGAATGGATATTAAGGGTGTGGGGTAGTGGTGGAAGAAACACAAAATTAGATCAGACTAAATGTATTGCTATGTACCCAAGGCAGAGATTCTGAATTCAAAACTGTAGCTTGGGGATTAGAATAATCTCTAGTCTTTTGGTTGGTAGGCTGAAATATGGACCAAAACGTGGTCTACTGTGAGAAGGTGGAGGAAAGACAGTAAAGTATCCTCCAATATAAGAAAGCACTTTGGGACCAGAAAATGAAGTAGATCACTCCATAATATTTACACAGTTTTATTCAGGGCAAATTACTGATGACCATTTAGGCACTGTGCAACTCTTCTCTGCAAAGTCTGGACCTTAAGCCACAGATTTTATAGAATGAGGGGCTGTGCAGATGTCATTGTACTGAGGTCAAAGGGTATAACATTTAAGAGACCTCATGATGAACATCTGTGTGCCAGAGGTAGGGAGGGGAAGGAACTATGTTATCTCTACTAGTAATCTAAACAACTTCAGGGAGGATCAGCACAAACCTTCCTCCATTCTGGTCAGGGCATACATTAACCTCCAAGGGCTCTGGAAACTCCAAGCCCCAGTGGAGATCATTGTGTGGACATGAACAAGATGGAAGGCCAAAAATGGAGCCAGTGCTGTAAGAACTCCTACACTCTACCCCCAATATCTTCATGGCCCATACAATCTTTACATACCATTCTTCTGTGATGACCCTGGAGCCAGATATGAGGAAGTGACTTGCATCCCTATGCCACAGCAGCAACATTTGTATACCTATGAGACCAAAGGAAAAACAGAACTGTGGTTTCCCAGTGACCGAGTCAAAAGGTCATTTTCCCAGACCCAACAGTCAGGGTGATTGTGAATTTTAATGTAACTCGTGGCCCATGACAGGAAGACATTTCCTGTTACAACAGAAAAGAACACCAGCAATTGTGATGCTAGGGGCAATAAGACAAATGCTTCACAGACAATAGATATGGCAAATCTTCATTTAGTAACCAAGTAGCACTCTGGTCCCCTTGAGCCAGTGCCCTTGGCTTATCATCCCTGGGGGATGATGCCCTATATTTTGCCCCTTAATATTATCAGAGGTGTGTCTATAATGTACTGAGTCACCTCAATTGGCACACATAGTAACTAGCAGCTCTCCCTCAGTATGCAGCATCAGGGGTCAGAAGCAGATATTTGCCTGTATATTGGGCCCTGAGCAATATAGAATGAGGGGTTAATAACAATACTGGATTTGAGCCCTTGGCCCCAGGGGATTAGAACATCAAGCCATGGCAAGTTAGAGGGGAGGAAGGGAAAGGGGTGTCTCAGCAGGTGGGAGGTCTTGTAGCAAACACAAAAGGAGTCCCTCCTCCAGCCTGGAAGGCCTCAGATCTCCTGATTGATACCTGCTCCCCTAACACCCAAGCTGTGGGGGTGTCATTGCTTAGGCATTCATATGCTGATGTCTGTCCTGCTGTGGCCTCTGCTAGTCTTCTAGATGGTCCAGTGAGGGAGCCTTCTGGTGACAGTCTTTCATGTGGTTTTTATTAGTCCATTCACCCTCTAAGTTAGGCCTGCAGCAGTGGGATTGGATGACAGGGGGAAAGTCCATAATATATCTGGGGCCTCTGCCCATTCTTGGACCTCATGGCTGGTAAAATGTCTTCCTTGATCACTGTCCATCTGAGTCCACGTTCCCTATATGCTCTGTAGTTTTGTTATTCCCTTTCACTTGCTTGTACAAGTCCTATGAAAGTGAGGCATACTTGTGCCCTTTCGATGCCAGCAAAGGGCCTATGTAATCCATTGCCAGCAAGATATAGGGCATGTAGTCTGTCCAATATGCCTCAAGGTATGGTGCAAAAGTCATCACCTGAGGTGGCTCTGGGGGCACTCCTAGTCAGCAGCCTGTAGAATGGAATATTTTAAAGGCAAATGTAATCTCTTTACTATTTCCCAAGTGGTTTTGGAACCTCAGTGTCCCAATTTATCGTGCACCATTCTGGAACCTCAGAGAGGGTCAGCATTTCCTCCAGCAAAAGGGCTTGTGCCTGGGCTAGAACGTCTCCTTCACAACTGCAGTGTGGATGGGGAGTGTGCACACACATGCCATACTTGGGCAGCTGCACTGAGTTTCGTGCATATTCCCAATCATTTTGCCATAGTTCTGCTCCTCACAGGAGCCTGTTTAATCCAACCCAGATTATTCTGTGCCATTGTGGCTTCCATTCCACTCTCTCCAGCTGTCAGTGGCCAAATCAATGGGCATGGATTCATGTGTTAGCACAATCCATACCACTCTCAGTCAGTGCACTGGACTACTTTTGGTTCCTTCTTCAAACCCAAGTATATCAGAATCCAGACAGATGGCAGAGAAATGCCAAGTAGGGGCTTTCCTTTGCAACTACCATAAGTCTTAATGTGCTAGATGGGGGGATATAAGGTCTCCAGTAATCCAATAAACCAACAAAAGTCTGTAATTCCTTTACTGATTCAGGGATTGGGAGGGTTTATATTTTATCAATGACTGCCTTTGGCATCACTTCTGCCTCATGCACACAGATGATGCCCAGGATCCTGACTGACCTGTCACTGTTTACCTCCCATATTTGTGACTTAAAGTATACCCGTATGATGCAGCTGCTTGAGACAGGGAGGGTATATCATCATAAGTTAAAATTACCTATGTAATAACAAAAGCCATCTCCTCTGGCAATATCCATTTTTCCAGACTTTGGGCTACCACCCTGTGACAAATTGTGGGACTATGAAGGTACCCTTGGGGCAATGCCTGAAATGTCCATTGTCTCCTGTTCCATGTGAAGGTGACTTGGTCTTGGGATTCAAGTCCTAATAGAATACCGAAAAGGGGATTAGATAGGTCTAGTACATAATGATCTGTCTTAATGGATGTCATGATTTTTTTTTCTAAAGAATAGGCTATATTAGGCATCACAGCATGGACCGTAGGGTAACTTTATTGAGGTCCCTTTAATCTGTTTTCACGTTACTAGGTCCCATTAGATGTTTTTAATAGGTCAAACCACACTACTGAATGTGACTTTGAGCAGTCAGATCACCCCTGCCTTTTCTATTCGTTACTATGGGTGGTGATTTCACTCTGCTCCCAAGTAGCTTATATTGTTTTACTTTTATTATCCTCCAGGGAACTGGCAGTGGTATAGTTTAATCCCATTTTGCAGGACCCACATGATGGTTTCACTACTTAATATACAACCTGAGATTTGCTTGTAGTTGTCGTTAGAGCCAGGTCCTGTAAAACAGCTATGCCCAAAATATACTCAGGAATGGGGAAAGGTATGCACCAGAAAACAGCACAGAAGAAGCGTGCCCATCTTCGAGCTGATCATTTGTTTCCCATACATCAATTACTTTATCTCTCCCTGAAATATTGAGGGGTTTCCATAGATAAGTGTGCATTCAGCAACAGCGTCTATTAGAGCTAGTATAGTCTGTTAGTGTGAAACTAATTAAATGGTGTAATTCAACAGGGGGGCCTCTGGTCATCCCCTATTGTACTTACTAGATGACAACATTGGCCTATACCCCTATCCTCTAGGGTAGAAGTTAACCACCCCCCCCCATTCCTCTTTAAGAGGAGGGGCTCTCGGGCGCCTGGGTGGCTCAGTGGGTTAAAGCCTCTGCTTCAGCTCAGGTCATGATCTCAGGGTCCTGGGATCGAACCCCACATCAGGCTCTCTGCTCAGCAGGGAGCCTGCTTCCTCCTCTCTCTGCCTGCCTCTCTGCCTACTTGTGATCTCTCTCTGTCAAATAAATAAATAAAATCTTAAAAAAAAAAAAAGAAGAGGGGCTCTCAGTAACACATCTCACTTTTTTTGAGGTTTCTTCTTTCTTTTTTTTTTTTTTAAAGATTTTTTATTTATTGACAGAGAGAGAGATCAACAAGCAGGAAGAGAGGCAGGCAGAGAGAGAGGAGGAAGCAGGCTCCCCGTGAGCAGAGAGCCCGATGCGGGGCTCGATCCCAGACCCCGAGATCATGACCTGAGTCAAGGCAGCGGCTTAACCCACTGAGCCACCCAGGCGCCCCTTGAGGTTTCTTTCAAGGAATAACTGCTTTCCCTTAGGCAACACCTTCCATAGGCTTAGCAAGAGCCAGTTGGATTGTCTATATTTCCTCTCAGGGTCCCAGGTAATACTAGATCTTGCCACAGTTGTTTACTAAAGATCCTGATGGGCTCCCCTTTCTGCCATTTTATTATTGGCAGTGTCCTTCATTTTTCTGTTTTGCAACCCATCGATTTACCCTGTGCCTGATTCTTTTGGTTTCATGTAAGTCAGCCACCACAGTGGCTATTATACCAGGGGTTGATTACCCATAGGTGCAAGGACAGATACTAGAAGCCCCATAACATGCCTCCAGGGCTGAGTAAGATATGGTCTTTCATACAAGAAGAAATAATGCTTTGGTGATCTGAAATGCTGAGTGTGAATGGCATGTTCATTCCCAGTTCTCATATAATTTCTTGTAGTTCTTCCATAGAGGTCTACTGCAAAAGGAGGGGGAGGGAACATACCCTTCATTAGGCCAGGATATCTTAATGGTAGAGCTTATCCAATTAATTAAACTAGCTAAGTGCTCACCCATGCCTGCCACATATAACCTTTGTAGCAAGGCAGGTTGAGCAGTGATTGAGGCCATTTTTAGCATCTCAGACCCATCTAACATATCATCTGCCCCAATATCCCACCATTGTAACACCCAAGTTGTTACCCCTTCTTGGCCCTTTTACTTAAAGCACCTTATTAGTTCTAATTCACCAGCAGAATATTCCCTCCATCATTTTCTGTCTTGCTGGAATTTATTTTTGACTATCTCAAGGCTCATAAATAGGTCTTTGTTTGAATAAAAGGGTGTGACTGTAAAACATTTTCCTCCTTCTTGATAATGTCCTCTTCATGAGAGAAGTCATTATTTCCTGGGATCCTCTGCTTAAGGTCCCAGTTCTGTTGAGATATGATAGTTCTCAATTTAGTGTATGGTAGTCTGCACCCATGCATCTTTGCCATCCTATACGTCATAATTTCTAGGGCATTCCTCCTGCTGTTAGATTCCATAAAATCCATAATATCCATAATTCTATAATATCCATACTAGAAACATGTGGTCTGTGCATCCTGTTTCCAAAGTCAATGCTTCTCTAGTCTGTTCTAATTCTCCCCTTATTTATAATTCTTCTTCCACAGTGTCTTATAATGTACTTAGCAATAGCCAACCCTACTGCTGTAATAGCTTGATACTTTCCCTTCTCCATGTCCTTTTCCCTACCATTTTGGATAGGATATCTAACAACCCCTTGGGTCCTTTCAGGGTATCCCTGTACTCATGCATTGCTCCAAAATGCTCAAAAAATCTAGCTGAATCTCGTCACATGCAGGGCTGGCCTGCATGGGATTTCCCTCCTGACATGGGATTTCCCTTATAGACAATGGGCTTTCCCCTGGCAGAGCCCTTTACCCTGCTTGCTTTAGGTCTCTTGCCTGGCTCTGTTAGAGATGTTAGAATGACAGAATTTAGAAATGAGGAGGAACAGTAAAGCAGTTCTTCAAACTGAGAAGGCACTTAAGACCAAAAAATGAAGCAAGACTCTCCATACCATTTACACGCAGTTTTGCTGATGTGGAGATGGGTGAATGAATGTCCGATGCTACACAGCTATTCTCTGCAATGCCAGGACCTTAATCCACAGATTTATAGAGCACGAGATGTGGCAGAAGTCATCGTGGGGTTGGAATATTCAACATTTAACAGAATCATCTGTGCACCAAAGTAGGGAAGAGGAAGAAATGAGATATCTCTACCTAGTTATCTAAGCAACGTTAAAGAAGATCAGAACAAATTTTCCTGCATTTTGGTCAGGGGTTACATTAACTTCTTTTTTTTTTTTTTTTTAAAGATTTTATTTGTTTATTTATTTGTCAGAGAGAGAAAGAGCATGCACAGCAGGCAGAGGAAGAGAGAGAAGCGGGCTCCCTACCGAGCCAGGAGCCTGATGCGGAACTCAATCCCAGGACTCTGGGATCATGACCTGAGCCAAAGGCAGTGGCTTAACTGGCTCAGCCACCCAGGCATCCCAGGATACAGTAACTTCTTCTCCTTCTTCTTTTTTTTTCCTTCAGAGAAAACACAGTCTTATTTAAAGAAGAAAACAAAAAACCCTGGATATCTGAGTTTGAACTTAGGATATGAAATTCCTACCATTTAAAAAAAAATTTTTTATTTCTTTTTAGCCTAACAGTATTCATTGTTTTTGCACCACACCCAGTGCTCCATGCAATCCGTGCCCTCCCTAATACCCACCACCTGGCTCCCCAACCTCCCAACCCTACCCCTTCAAAACCCTCAGGTGTTTTTCAGAGTCCCTAGTCTCTCATGTTCACCTCCCCAATACATTACTTCTAAGAGGCCTGGAAACAAGTAACCCTGAAGGAGGTCATTGCAGGGACCTGAACAAGATGGAGGGCAAAAGACAGAATCAGTATTTCTGCACTGATATGCCTATACAAAATGTAGTTGAGAGATGCTTTGGTATATTGTAGAAGAAGGTATTCAAAGGCTTTGGGAGATTGAAATGTTAGAGTGGATTTGTTACGGGAACACCTGCTCACTCCCCTACTCACTATGGACTGCAAGAATAAATTTCTGAGGGAAGTCCCAGTATCCTTGAAAAGCTCTGTGGTCATTCTTCTCTACAGATTAGAAATTATAGTGGAAACTGCCGCCACTGAAGTGGGATTCTAAATGCAACGGGGATAATTGGATCCTGGGGGTAGGAGCAAATGGTGGCACTTAATCAACCAAAGATAAGGTGGATGTAGAGCTGATTTTAGGCAACACTCATGATGAACAGAACTTGAGCTAGGCAGATGGGCCCACAGTGACTACTGAGCTGATGCAAACAGTCTCATTAAATGACCCAGCTTGACACATCCATAGGCCCTAACTAACAAATGAGCTACTTACAACTAGACACAGGTACCAAAAAAAGGAAAATTCTATACATCTCCATACTTCCCTACTCCCCCTATAGCCCCTCACCATTGCCCACTGGCGGTCTCCTTTGCTGTCCTGCCTGTTCTTCCCTTGAAGTGAATTCAATAAACTTCTCCTTTGTTCTGCCTCAGGCGAATTCTTTCACCTCCAGCCCCCACCTAATTGGAACACACCATAGTTACCATAGTAGACAGCAGAGTCCATGCAGTAGAATTAGAATAGTTGTCTACTAAATTCTTATTTGGTCTATATAAGCAGAAGAGTTCTAGGTCAAGTCAGGAGAAGTCTAACCTAAACTTAAAATTTTTTTTTAGACCCTCATTTAATTCTAGAACTTGAATTTACTGACCCCAAACCCTTAAATGAAAGGGAAACTGGGTCCTCACTACGTTGTTGATTTTTATACTGTTTATACCTTTTTACTGTTCATTTTTTTCTCCCAGACTTCTCCAAAGAGATACATAGGCTTTTTACCAAGGTGACTATGGATTGGAGAAAAGATACAACTGGCCATTTGGGAACTACTCAATATTGCTCGGACTGACACTAATTCTAGGAGACCCAAAATATCACTGTGGACCACAAATAAAGCGAGGTCCTTATGGAGGAATGGTGATCAGTGGAGTTTGTGCTCAGGTCCATCTCACAGTGGGTCCACTATAGTGTTTCTCCCCCGTTCCAGAATGAATAAATGGAAATGACATTCTCAGAACTGTCAGAATCCCCAGATCTGTAGAGTGAAAGCTATTATAGCAGGAAAGCCCAAATGGAACTCACTGGAACTGCTTCTACCTAGCAAATAATAAACCAAATGCAATGACACATTCCTGGAGGGACTGCAGAGATTACTGGCATCATCAAGGACTCAAAGGATGCAGGAATTGTGATTTTCTCCACCCAAATCCCCATTCAGCTCATCTATTTGGCCTATGAGAAAACACATGGATCTTGAGGAATGACAGTGACTGTTCATAAACTTAAACCAGATGCTAACTTCAACTGCAGCTGCTGTTCCAATCTGGTTTACATAGCTTACATATCCCCTATTATCTGGTATGCAGTTATTGATCTGGTAAAATGGTTTTTTTCTTCACACCTATTAGTAAAGACCATAAGAAGCAGTTGTTTCAGCTGGCAAGGAAACAAAACACCTTCATTACCTTAGGGTTGTATCACCTCCCAGCCATACACATAATTCAGTTTTCAGGAATCTTGATTGCCTTTTCTTTCCACATCATATAGCAGTCCATTACATGGATGCTAAATAGAACTAGTGAGCAAGGAAATAGCAACTACTCTAGACTTACTGTCTTATGAGACAACTGTATGTCAGAGGCTGGGAAATAAATCCTACAAAAAATTTAGGAGCTTCCCATCTCAGTAAAAATTTCTAGGTGTTCAGTGATGTTGAGCACGTCAAGGTATACCTTCTAAGATGAAGGATAAATTGTTGCATCTGGCCCCACCTATAACCAAAAAAGAGGGGACAAGCGTTAGTGGGCTTCTCTGGATTTTGAAGGCAATATATTCCTTATTTGAGTATGCTACTCTGGTCCATTTACTGAATAACCAAAAGAACTGTTAGTTTTGAGTACAGCCCAGGATAAGAGAAGGCTCTGCAACAGGTCCAGGCTGCTATGCAAGCTGCTCTGCCACTTGGACCATATGATTCAGTAGATCCAATGATACTTGAAATGTTAGTAGCAGAAAGAGATGTGGTTTCAAACCACTGGCAGGCCCCAATAGGCAAATAATAAAGCAGACTCTTAGGATTTTGGAATGAAGTCATGACATCCTCTGGAGATAACTACTCTCCTTTTGAAAAATAGGTTTTAGCTTGGCCACTGGGTATTAGCAGAGTATAACTGTTTAAAAACAGGCTGCCAAGTTCATGAGCTGCTTATCATGAACCAGGTGTTACCTGATCCACCAAGCCATAAAGCCAAATGTGCATAGCAGCATTCCATTATCCAGTAGAAGTGGTACATATGAGATTTGGTCTGAGCAGGCCTTCAAGGCACAAGTTCCATTAGGAAGCTGCCCAAATGCTCATAGCCCCCACTCCTACCTTCTTTCTCCCAGCCTCCAACTGTGGACATACAGGGAGTTCTCTAAAATCGGTTGATTGAGGAGAGAAAACTTGGGGCTGGTTTTCAGATGGTTCTACATGATATGTAGGCACTAACTGAAGTAGACAACTGCAGGTCTATGAGCCCTTTCTGGGCATCCCTGAAGGACAGTGGTGAAGGGAAATCCTCCCAGTGAGCAAAATGTTGAGCATCTGGTTGTTCATTTTGCTTGAAAGGAAAAAACGGCCAGACATGCAATTATATACTGATTCATGAACTGTGGCCATGGTTTGACTGGATTCTCAGGGACTTGGAAGAGTCATGATTAGAAAATTGCTGACCAAGAGGTCTGGAGAAGCAGCACCTGGGTGGCTCAGTTAAGTGTCTGCCTTTGTCAGGTCATGATCCTAGAGTCCTGGGATCGAGTCCTGCTTTGGGCTCCCTGCTCAGTGCGTTGTCTGCTTCTTCCTTTGCCCCTCACTCTGCTCTTGTGCTCCCACTCTCTCTCTCAAATAAATAAAAAATCTTTAAAAAAAAAAAAAAAGGAGGTCTGGAGAAGAGTTATGTGGATAGAGCTCTCTGAATCAGCAAAAAGCATGACTATATTTTTGTTCTATGTAAATGCTGACCAAGGGGTAACCTCAGTAAATCAAGTGGATAGAATGACCTGTTCTATGGCTACCAGTCAGCTTCTTTCCCTAGCCACTGCTATCATTGCCAGTGAGGTCATGAACAAAGTGGCTATGATGACAGAGGAAGGTTATGCACGGGCTCAGCAATACGAATGTAAGCTCCAAAAGGAGGGAACTGTGACTATTTTTTTTTTTGCTGTTGTGTCCCCAGAGCCAACAGTACTGCTGAATGAATAAATACACGAATTGCAAAAGTTTTAAACATAGTACTGAGAAAAGAGACAGTTCTTGGTAATAGTTTCTCATTAACTCATTTAAAAAGAGTGATGATCATGAACATTTGGGAAATTAAAGTTAAGTGATGGGAGATACACACACATATTTTTGTATTACTAATTGCTTCTTAAAATCCCAGAAGTTTTTTAGATTATTTATTTATTTGACAGAGACAGACAGAGTGAGAGAGGGAACATAAGCAGGGGGAGTGAGAGAGGGAGAAGTAGGCCTCCCACTGAGCAGAGAGCCTGATGTGGGGCCTGATCCCAGAACTCCGGGATCATGACCTGAGCCAGAAGCAGACGCCCCAATGACTGAGCCACCCAGGTGCCCCAGTTTTTAGATTTTTAATCAGTCAAAAGTAACTGAGTTTAGGTAATAACACCAATTTCAAATTTATAGACAAAACATAAATGTGGTCTTATCACTGTAACTTTCATCGATTAAAATTACTAATAAAGGGGCACCTGGGTGCTTCAGTCGGTTAAGCATCTACCTTCAGGTCAGGTCATGATCTCAGTGTTCTGGGATCGAGTTCTGCCTTAGGCTCCCTGCTCACCAGAGAGCCTGCTTCTCTCTCTTCCTCTGCTGTTTCCACTGCTTGTGCTCTCTCAGGTTTTCTCTGTCAAATAAAATCTTTTAAAAATCACTAACGGAAATAGGGCAGGATTTTGTAAATATACTTTGGAGATGGTGATGGAAATGTGTGCACCAAATGGCCTAATTACAGTAGTTTCCTCTTCTCTGTGGTTAATACATTCCAAGACCTCCAATGGATGCCTGACACTGCAGATGGTACCAAACCCTCTATACAAGTTTGACTCTTGAAAAACACAGGGCTGAACTGTTCAGGCCCACTTTTTTTTTATACAGTATAGTTTTTTTTTTTTTAATATTTTATTTATTCATTTGACAGAGAGAGATCACAAGTAGGCAGAGAAGCAGGCAGAGAAGAGAGGAGGAAGCAGGCTCCCTGCTGAGCAAAGCCTGATGCCGGGCTCGATCCCACGACCCTGCGATCATGACCTGAGCAGAAGGCAGAGGCTTTAACCCACTGAGCCACCCAGGCGCCCTATACAGTATAGTTTTAATGAGTTAAACATAAAGCTACTCCCACATGCTTCTACACAAGGTTATAAACCCTTTTATCCTAGTGAAAATGTCACTTGAAAGACATATACAAACTATAATTTTGATTAAGTTAAGCCCAGGAGTATTCCAATCGTTTTTTTTTTTGTTTTTTTGTTTTTTTTTTGCTTTGTTTTTAAGATTTAGAGAGAACATGTGTTGGGGGAGGGAAAGAATCCTCAAGCACACTCCCTGCTGTGGGGACCCTGAGATCATGACCTAAGCTGAAACCGAGTCAGCCACCCAGCCAAGCCATTCCAGCACCCCTCCAATATGCTTCCACATGAGTTTGCATAGACTCTTATCTCAAGATTTTATTTAAAGTAAGTTATATACAAATGTGGTACCAATGGTTTAAGCATATAGCTTATCTCATATGTGTAGGCCCATTTACATGTGAATTCTTTTACATTAGTATAAATGTTTTCCTTATGACTTAACATTCTTATTATAAAAGTACAGAGTATAATACACAAAATGTGTTGTTATTGGTAGTTTCTGGTCAAAATTAGGCTGTTAAGATTTTGGGGAATCAAGTTATATAGAATTTCCACTGTATAAGGTGGGGGGTAGGGTTGGTACCCCTAAACCCCACATTATTCAAAGGTCAACTGTACGTTTTTTTTCCTGTATATACATGTAATATGATAAAATTTAATTTATAAATGAGGTACAGGACAGGATTAACACTAAAATAGATGGTTATAATACTATACTATAAGGGAGCCTGAGTGGCTCAGTTGGTTGTCTGACACTGGTTTCGGCTCAGGTCGTGATCTCATGGGTTTGGAGATCAAGCCCCAAGTTGGGCTTCATGCTCATTGGGGAGTCTGTTTGAAGATTCTCTTTGCTCCTCCTTCCACTCTCTTTCAAAATGAATAAATCTTTAAAAATATAATGAAGTTATGTGAATGTGGTCTCAAAATCTTATTGTACACACCCTTCTTTTCATGTAGGATAAGAGTGCCTACGTGATTAAGTTGAAGGACAGGCATTGCGATACAGCATTAGGTTACTGACCCTCTGTTAACCTGTCATGCTGTTGCCTGAAGCCATGGAAATTAAAACACAGTGGGGGCTGGGGGCGGCACTTCTTTTTTTTTTTAAAGATTTTATTTATTTATTTGACAGAGAGAGATCACAAGTAGGCAGAGAGGCAGGCAGAGAGAGAGGGAAGCAGGCTCCCCGCAGAGCAGAGAACCTGATGCGGGGCTCGATCCCAGGACCCTGAGATCATGACCTGAGCCGAAGGCAGAGACTTTAACCCACTGAGCCACCCAGGCGCCCCTGGGGGCGGCACTTCTATACTGTGAGCACTTTTCCTCCCCTCACAACATGCCCGAGTCATAGCTACAAACCCACATAAGCCAATTCCTCCTTCATAATTTCCCCAAATTTCTCACCTTTCCTTATTTCCTTTAACTAGGATAAGGAACCATTTGGACAAGTAAATACTGGTAGTCTATTCTTCAGATTAGATTTTTATAGTGATAAAACTTGTTTCCAGCTCTCTTTATCTCAAGTCTATTGGCTCCTTTGAAATTCTTTCAGATAGATGTGGTTTGGTACTTTTCACAAACTTATAGGTTTTTGAAAGTTACAGAAAACATCAAATAGTTTAGACGTCTGAGGAGTCTCTGCTTTGACAGTCTTGGAACTTTTTTAAAGAAAAAGCCATCACACTTTCCTTCAGTTGAGCACCCTGAGATTTCCATAGAATCTTGAGTTGTTTCAGGATTCAGGACAGCATTCTGAGTTAACCTCCTGTTACAAGATGAAGGAATCCTTACTCAGAGAAAACTTGTGTGGTAAATTTAATTTTCCCAAAAATGGCCAACGGACAACGGTTATTGAAGGTTTTGGAATAAAAGGTGTCTAGCTGTCCTCCATCTCTCATTCTCTACATAATAGGTTATGGCTAGATTAAATATTTCACCAGTTTATTCACTGTATTTTCTTATTTGATGAGAAGCATGAAATTTTTGAATGCATATATACATGTTTCTTTAGCGCAGAATGTATATATACTTTTTACATTTCTCCCCTACTAAAAAAGGTAAGTTTTTTTACAGAACAGGTTAAGAAAATGATCATTCATAATCCACCCAAAAGTTGGCATATTTCTGTTCCATCGTTTCAGTATACAAAGATATTGTTTTATTTGTACTTACTGCCTGTATACAACCATATGGTTAGGTTGTTTTGTTCTAAGTTTATTTTTAATTCAGAGATTAGGCAGTTAAGTCCAAGTTTGGCCTAGTGATCACTCATCCATCTTCCCAGGCTGGGGGACTATTTTTGTAGATCATGTTCATCTCTTGTGGCTCTTTTAACACATTCTTCCAGTTCTTACCAAGCATCTGAGACTTGGTTCATCACAGCCATTAAATTTACTTTTGCTAACATAAGGTAACAAATAATGCTTTTCCTAGAAGAGTTATTTGGAAAGCCATCTTGGCAGAACAAAGACAAAACAGATTTGGTAATCCAGAATCTATCCTCATTCATCTGTGAACTAGTAACATGGTCTTCACCACCAATTCAAAGAGATTGCTTCAGTAACTGGCTCTGAGACTTTTTTTAATCCCATAACCTTGTTAGGTTTAAACATCTTGAATCAAGTTGGTTTCCTTTTCTAGTAGCTAAAACCTAAGATTCTGCATATCTATTCACTATTCTAAAGCATGAATTGTTAAACTATTAAAACTTTATTGAAACAATTTACCTTTGTCCTTCCAGACTGTCGTTATTTTGCCAGATTCAGGATTGGGTCAACAGAGCCAATGGGCAGCTGACACAAAATCTGTGTGTTTTAAGATCCTGAGGGCCACCCAGTGTCCTCCTAATGTACCACAACATATTCAGATATGTCTTTATAACCCAGTTATATTCCCAACTACACAAAAAGTAAATGGAAAACTGAGAAGTTCCACCTCTACATACTGAATTAAATTTTATTTTAAAAGGTAAAGTTTTATATATTCTTTGAAAAAAATGAAAATTCAAAAGTTTTAGAATTAAGTAATGAAACTTCAACATTATAAAGCTATTTATAACAGTAATTAAAGTAGTGGTAATGTTTTACCCTTATAAAAATGTCACAGAATTCAAATCACAACTTGGATCCTCAACGATTCAAGTGTCTTATCTTATACAATAAGGGTTTGGTCAGTTTTAAGATAAAATTCCCCCCGATACGCTGTCTTCAAGTCCTCTAAATCTCCCGGTCCATCAGCTCACAGTGGGATAGCTGGCTGCTGTGGCAATTCCACAGTGGTTGTTCTGGTCTTTGGCCATTTTTACGTAGCCATTACAGCCCCATTCTGGACCCCAACTGAAAGAAGAGCATATTTTCTGTTTTATACAAAGAATCAAGTACACATTAACTTCATTAATAATAATAGTTAATAATTAAAATAGGACTTTCCACTTACCAGGCACTATTCTAATTCCTGTTACATACAGTAGTAAGCATACTAATTCCCATGAATCCTTAACATTTAAAGATAGGAAACTGAGGCAGAGGTACAATTCCAACATACCAGTCTATTTCTACACGCTATCTTATACCTCATCTCAGTTAAAGAATTTTAGTGGCAAAAACTGATCCTGACAACCCTTAAAGCCTTGGAGAGTTGGAAAGTAGCATAAAATGGCAGGACCCCAAATGATAATAGGAAGGATGCACAGAGCCCACTGGACTCTTGGAAAATCTTTCCAACTTAAAGAGTCAGCAGTTATTTGTGCTCAGTGTATCTTGCTGAAAAACTGGACACAGAAAAAGGAAACCAGCCCTTAACTCTATAGATGCAACATACTTTATCTGAAACTCTTGGGGCCCGATTTATTTTATGAGTAAAAAAAAAAATTTAGAATTTAAAAATGTAATGTTACAAATACATTGTAATTCCAACACTCTTGCTACAGAATCTTGTAATCAAACATCAGCACATTTTACTTCTATAAAAATATCAGCATGTTCACTCTTAAGTGGGGGAAAGACTTCTGGGATTTCGAAGTTGAAATTTTTTGGACTTGAAATCAAATACTGATTCCAAACAAGCATGTCCTTTTCAATTTAATATATATAACATTTGGAGTTTTATACCTGTTCTTGACAATCCAAAATTTATTGTTATTTGAATCTGTTCCTTCAAAGCCATAGCCAACCACCAGTACACCGTGATCAGGTCTTTGCTGCTGCAATCTGGATCAAAATAAATGCCTAGGAGAATAAATTCAATGTCAGGGTAAGAAGCTCCAAGTGACACATGACAGTAACTCACCCTATCTACCAGTTAAGAAAGACATCTCAAAATTCAATTAAATGTTATAAACAAATTCCCAAACTCATGCTTAAATATTTACCAAAAAATTGTTATGGCTCATAAAAAAGGAGAAGTCAAACTCAACTCACTAGGAATCAAAATTAAACTAAATCCAAGATATTTTCTACTTGAAAAAATACAAAGATTTCTAAAGGTAAGATCTAGTTACCAAGGCTAAGGTGATTTAGCCACTCCTATTTAGCATAATCCTTTCTATTCCTAAAAGGAAGTAGCAGAGGACAAAGTTAACACTTGAGCCACAGGGTTCTTTACAGTTCTAAGTAAACATTTTTTTTTTTTTTAAAGATTTTATTTATTTATTTGACAGAGAGAAATCACAAGTAAGCAGAGAGGCAGGCAGAGAGAGAGGAGGAAGCAGGCTCCCTGCTGAGCAGAAAGCCCGATGTGGGGCTCGAACCCAGGACCTGGGATCATGACCTGAGCCGAAGGCAGCGGCTTAACCCACTGAGCCACCCAGGCGCCCCTAAGTAAACATTTTTTTGAAAAAATGGTCCAACAATTGGATAGTGGTTATGTCAATTATTTGTATTTATGGAATTACATAATTCCATACATTTATATTTATTCCATAAATACATACATTTAAAAATATTTAAGAAGAGTCTGTCATGAGAAAATGCCTAAAGTATGTCAAATGCAAACATCACTATTATTAAATGCACACTCAAAATTCTACAGTCTTGGAAAGCAGGACTCCAAACCAAAAAGTCAAATGCGGTGTTTTCCAATTTTGCCTGCCTAAATTTCTACAGTAAAAATATCAACACCTACCTGATTTATAGAACTGGAACGACGGATGGCCTGCATCAATAGCAACAGAGATGGGTCCTACAGTTGCCACTGCCTTCATAAGGGCCCTCTCTCGTTGAGGGATGTCCACGAAGCCAGTGTCATTGGCAACAGAACACTCAGGCTTGTAGTTACAGCTATCTGTGTCCTTTTAAAGGTAAAGGGGAAAGAAACTTGATCACTAGGAGCTGATCATGAGTTCTAGGACCTCAGGACTCAGCAGTTTGCAGTTTTTTTTTTTTAAATGTCATTAACATATAATGTATTTTTTGCTTCAGGAGTACAGGTCTGTGTATCATCAGTCTTACACGATTTACTGCACTCACCATAGCACATACCCTCCCCAATGTCCGTAAGTCAGCCACCCTATCCCTTGCCTTCCACCCCCCAGCAACCCTCTGTTTCCTGAGATTAAGAGTCTTTTATGGTTTATTTCCCTTCCTGGTCCCATAGTTTGCAGCTTAATGATTTCCAAGTCAACTTTGTTGTAAGTCAACAGCAAAATAGTACTGGCTGATTTGAAAGTGAAAATCGGCAGTATGTTTTTTTTCAGTGAAACCCAAGTCTACCTGTCCATAAGAAATCTTACACTATGGAGATTATGTCCAGAATGGTATATAAAGTCTCCAAGTTACACAGAAATAAGAAGAGCTATACACTAACCATCTATTCAGAGAACCTGTGCAAAAGCTGATAATTTATAGTGGCCGTTTTCTGTCAGTTTACGTCTAAAATGTGAATGCTGAATAAAGTGCCTGTTATCTTTGAAAAGGTTCAATACAACTTTCAAGAGGAGGGCTGGAATAACAAGATAAGGAACTCCATTTACCCTTGCAAGATACGGATAGGATTCCTCCGAGTCCAGGCCTCCGTTGTCCTTAATATACTGGAAGGCAAAATCCATCAGGCCACCACTGCAGCCCTGATTGCCTTGAGACCGAGAGCAGTCCACCAGGTTCTGCTCACTCAGTGACACAAGTTTGCCAGTTTTCCGGAACATCTGTCCTTCAAGAGCACCAGTTGCACTAAAAGCCCAACAAGAACCACACTGACCCTGAAAATAAAAAAGTTACCAGTTTACAACAATAGCCCATATACCTAAATATTCTTAAAACAAAAAAGCAAACTGATGTCACTCCAGTCTGCCAAAGCTAGGACACTAATTCCTTTTGGCTTTACTCTTAGAAGGAGACCTAATATTATCATACCTGATTCTTTTTTTTTTTTTTTTTTTTTTTTTAAGATTTTATTTATTTATTTGACAGAGAGAGATCACAAGTAGACAGAGAGGCAGGCAGAGAGAGAGAGAGAGGGAAGCAGGCTCCCTGCTGAGCAGAGAGCCCGATGCGGGACTCGATCCCAGGACCCTGAGATCATGACCTGAGCCGAAGGCAGCGGCTTAACCCACTGAGCCACCCAGGTGCCCCTATCATACCTGATTCTTCACAGGAGTTACATAGCCTTTCTGAGTCCAATCCACAGATTTGGGGATCTCAGCAAAGAGAGGTTCTTGGAACACTTTCCCTTTCCTGTGTTTCTGGTTTCGAAAGCCATTCATCACCTGCCTGAATTCTTCATTGGTCTTAAGGAAAAGTAAGTAAAATGTTGAAAAAATGAGGTTATTCTGCTAAAGTACAGAGAAGAAGCACAAAAAGTTCAGCAATCCAAGCTACACTCACCATGTCACCAAAGGAATTCATTGCCATAGTGAAGCCATGTTTCCCTTGGCTGTATTCCCGATTATGCAGTTCAATCATTTTCATATTCTTCTCCCACACTGCTCTCCTCCAACCTTCTTCATTCTAAAGGCAAATATGTAATATACCTTTATTTCTACTTAAAACCGAGCCCATCCTCACCAAATGGATTTGCAGACAGATCGGGAGAAAAACCATAGCCGGGGATGGCTTTATCTTTCTGCTGGAGCTGTTCAACAACCATACAACAGGAATTATGCCCGTATTATACTCAATAATGGGTGCCATTAAGTTACTGCTTTGGTAAAAGCTGATCTCTGGATGCTACTCTCTACCTATAAACGCCCAGCAAGGAGGGCCTTTCTCTCATGGTCCCTCTGGACAGTTTCATGTTACCAACCATGCCATATAATCTCCTGTGCGTTGCCTTCCACTGGTACCACTGTGAATCTAAGCTTTGGTCGAGTTCTGGAGCTGCTGAGGCTATTCCCAAGCAAAGGGCAGTCAGGTAGAGTGAAGGATTCATGTTTCAAAAACCTAGTAAAGAGAATGAAATGAACATTCAATGAATGGATCCTTTTTAAAAAGCCATCCTATTTTGTCCTGAGATGCTGTGGAGTAAAAACGCTTAAATCATCTTCCCAAATATTTACAGGTCTGTGAAGAAGGCTATGGATGTGGGTGGAGAAAAACAGGCCAAGGGCTTAAAACAGTGGAGGTAGAGGTATGATTCAGCCATCAACTGAAAAACAGGCTGACAAGTGCTGTAGGAATTGAAACTGACTTCATTGTAACAGCGCAGTGACAATTTAGATTTGATAGGGGTCTCAGAATCTTAGAAATCTAAGAAACTGTTGGTCCAAGTTATTTACTGTAAATACCGAGGTGACCCAGGAAATCTTATTTATCAGGACACCTGATCGCAAGTAAGGGCAGGGAACCCCCAAGACTTAGGTAGCCATCTCACACTTTTCTTTTACACTAATGCACAGCACGTCGTGAGACAGATCTTCGAACCGCCGGTTATTGCACTGAAAACTTTCTGAAAGGCCTTCCCAAGAAGTTGGGCAGGAGTGCGGAGTCCCCACATTTGGACTCTGCCGCCAACCCTCCCATTCACTCCCCCAAATCGAGGACGTGGTCATGGGGCACAAAGGAGTCCCAAGCCCCCAGTTCCCGACCGCTGACCTGGCCAAGGCTCTGCCAGGGCTCAGAACACGGTCCCGGGCGGGGCCAAGAGCGGCGCGGCAGGCGGGGCCAAGAGCGGCGCGGCAGGCGGGGCCAGGCCGGGGGCTCTCCATCCCGCTTGTCGCTCTCAGCTTCCAGAGGATGTCGATGCACTGCAGTGCAAGGAGTGCCGGGCCCCGAAGCCAGTGCGTAAGTCAGGCTGCTATGTAAATCCTTAGCCAGGCCGGGTCCCGCCGCGGCCCAGCTATCGGACCTGTGCCCGCCACGGCCCAGAGGCGGACCGATTCCTGCACAGCCCAGGGCCTCCCAGTGGTCTCCGCGCCTCCCTGCGTTCCCTAAACCGTCCTCCCCCGACTTCCCACCACAAGGCTTACAGGATCCAAGCAGCGTCGACTCAGCCGCCTCACCTCCAGGGACGCAGATACTCTTATTTACGCGGATCGCACCCGCCCCTCGCCCGAGCCTCGGGGTGGACACCTCTCCTTTAGTCCCTGTCCCCGACGCGGTGGGTCCCACACTGAGACGCTGACCTACGGCGTCCACAGCTGCGCAGGCGCACTTCACAGACGCACGCAGCCCTTCCAGATAGCCGAGGCTTGGGATTCTGACGCAGTTGCTCCTGACTCAGCCTTTAAGGTCTCTGGATTTCTGTCCGTTCGGCCCCGCCCTTACCGCCTGCCCCCGCGGCGATTGGCTGCGCCGGCCTGTGGGGCAGGGCCTCCATGCGTGGGACTCCCAGCGCGTGACGCGGCTGGGTCTCAACTTGTCCCAGGGCAGCTGGGACCTGCTTTGGTGGGCGCGGGGATTTTGCGGAGGAGGGCAGCATACGTTGTATGTTGTATGTATTATATATTGTATTCTTATAGTAAGCTAGAAAAAAGAAAATGTTACAAAAAATCGTAATGAAGAAAAAATACAGTATTCTAGTATGGATGTAACTGAATTCCACATTTCAAACCTGTGTTGTTCGAGGGTCAACTGTATATAGAGATTTAAGGAAATTAATTCAGAAATGTTTCTAAAATTTTCTTTTTTTAATTGCGTAAGAAACACTCATTGTAGAAAGTATGTTTTAGAAAATGAACACCCCATCCTCTCCTTCCTCTTTTCTAAGCATATCTTTATATATATGTTTTTCTTTTTACAGAAATGGAGTCATAGTGCATGCCAATTTGTATTTAGTTAAAATTAAATTAAGTCTTTGTAGAAGCAAAATCAGACAAATATTTTTAAAAGTCAACAATAACTACAAATTTCATTTTATGTCCTTTAAAAGTAGAGTCCTTTCCACCTCACACACAGCTACGGGCCCAAAGTTCTCAGGTGGTTACAAAAGTGTATTGCATATGGCTGGCCTTTGGTTTTTTGTTTTATCCTTAAAGAAAAAAAAAAAAGGTAATCATGGTGGTCAATACATGTGGAAATGAATGAAGACCACCCACATAATACAAAAAGGAGACCATTCAAAAACAACCTGAGTGAAGAAAACTTTAATTATGAAAAAAGAGAGAGGCTTCTGTAAGAGGCTGTTGTCATGGGGAAGCTGGAGGAGAAATAACTAGAAATGGAATCTCATTTATGTGATTGGTTTGGGGAGAATATTTGGCTTTCTCTGGTTTGTCCTGCTTTGGAAGAGGAGGTAAAGAGAAATTGATAGCCATTCAGCAAGTCCTGATTGTTTGGAGACAGTTGCCTGAGAGGTTTCTTTTGTGAGTCAGAGTTCTTTGTCATGTAAAGTTGGCCATTGTTTGTTAACGCAGTCAATCACAAGAAATCTAAATTATTCTAGCACGTGTGGGTTTTACAGTTGCCCTGGGGTCACAGCTCTTTAAGGTTGCACAGAGTGGAAAAACCTGCTACCCTGTGAATGCCTGCACTTTAGGCAATAGTCTGGTGGAAGGCTGCCTGGCAGGTGCTGCTCCAAAGAATGGCATCATCTTTGCTTGCTGGAATGTGATACAAAATCAATGGAGGGTGAAATGGTCTCTATTGCAGTTAAGCTCAAAACCTAAAATTAAATCAAGAAATATCTAAATTCAGGAGAATTATAGGAAAAAGCCATTTAAGCAAGAGAGTGGAAGATATTATTGCTCCAACTCATAACATATACTTATACATAATATGTTAAATAATGCATTACAGAAATGTGTATTACTAACCATTGTGTTCCTTTTCTTCTTATTCTGTTGCTATTACTTTGCAAAACAACGTATATGGGTGCTAATATTAAAATAGTCATATTTTAGTCAAGCGACCAAGACTTAGCTCTCTCTGCCTTTGATAAAATTTAGTTGTTAGAATTTCCCAATTCCTATTTAAAATGCTGTCTTTGTGAAAATATATTCTCATGTGCATGTCTAGATTTCTTTGGCTCACCAGTAAACAGGATGTAATTTTTTACTTTATCTCCGGAAATTTTAAACAATCCAACTTAATGTTATTCAAGACCCTGGGGCCACTTAACACCTCTCCCCAAAATAACAACTGCTCCAATTTGTTTAAATTCAACGAGCCAAGACTTATTCTTAAAAACATTGTCCAGACAACTGTCCATTTTAGAATGATTTATTATAATTTATAATTTCATGAAAAAGAGCCTGTTTATGATAGATATTCATATGAAGCCACTTATGAAATAATTTTTTTGAGCTTCTGTAACCTTGTTTTTCCTATACAGTTAAATAGCAATTCCTTAAGTAAATCAATTAACAAGAATTAGTTAAACTTTTACTTTGTGCTCATTGTCCTCTCCTGACACATTCTACATGTAACTTCACTAACAGCTTCACTGAAGCTCAGCCTTTCCATTTTAAAATCTGAGATTAACTACAATAATCTTGATTTTACAGCATATGAGCACAGCTATGACCAATATCATTTAAATGAGATTATGGCAAAGCATCTTGATATAGTAGGTAACAAAAGAGCTGACCTTGTGGGATTTTCCCCACCACCAAGAAGATAATCCACAAACTCTCCTTTGGTTGCCAGAGGATCTCTTCCTTAAATCTGAAAAAAAACCCAGTCGTTTCATGAAACAAGATGTATCAGTTTCTAATGGCTGCTATAACACATTTCCATAAAGCTGGTGGCTGAAAACAACAGGAATTTGTACTCTCACAGTTATGGAGGGCAGAAGTACAAAGTCGTATCACTTAACTTGCAAATCAGTTGTTACAGGACTGTGCTCCCCCTGGAGCTCTCGGGCAGAACCTGTTCTTTTCCAACTTCTGGTGGCTTTAGCCACTCCTTGGCCTTTGGCACATCACCCCATCTCTGCCTCTGTTGTCACATTGGCTTCTTCTCTTTTGTCTCTGTCAAATTTCCCTCTACCTCCCTCTTATAAGAACCCTTGTGATTGCATTTACAGCCTATCCAGGTAATCCAGGATATCTTTCCCTCTCAAAATCTTTAATCACATTTGCAAAATCTTTGCCATGGTAAAGTACCATTTACAGGTTCCAAGGATTAAGATCTGATATCTTTGGGGGCTGTTATTTAGTCAACTGCAACATGACATAAATAAAAACTAGTTTCTTGACAAGGCTGATCAACTTTGTGTTTAATATAGACTGGCTTGACTAGGACAGCCATGCTCTAAACTGTGTGAACTTCCCACTCTGTACATTTGCTCATGTCTCTTACTACAGACATTTCCTGCCTTGACTCTTCTGTTAGTGCAATGTTTGACACAGTTTTCTAAGTTTCAAGACTCCCACACAGCCGCTTTTATTACCTATTCCTCCCCACTCCCTTTATTCTTTCCACAGCCATCTATTCCAGGATCTCTGCATGTGAAAGCATTGTTCACTCATCCCTTCCTGAAGACATTTCTGGTTTGGGCATTGAGCATCTCCCTATGGCAACTGTTCCTGTTAATAAAGTCTCTTCTTACAAATGTAGGTTCTTAAATTTTCCCCCCATGATACCCTGAATCATTATGGTAAGATCCCCTTCCTATGGTAATATCATTTGTGCTGCTAAGAGTCAGCTTGCACATACATGTGCCAGGGGTTGATTCCACAGGAAAAGCATCTCCATAGGAGAGTACCGATTACTCCTGGAAACGAAAATATTATTAGAAAAGATAACTGCAATGATAATTGTGAGGATGATAATGATGATATCGACCAAATGAAGATAGCAACAGCTAAGTAACACTGGGTGCCCGGCGCCGTTCTGAGCATGTTTTAGCTGCTCGGTCATTTATTCTTCACAACAACTCTATGGCAGTGGTTCTCAAACTTGAGTGAGCATCTGAATTCCCTGGGGGCTTGGGAAAACTGATTGCTGACCTCTGTCAGTTTCTGAATCAGTTTCTGATAGAGTGGGTCTGGCAGGGGTTTGAGAATTTGCTTCTCTAACAAATTCCCAAGCAATGCTGGTTCTACTGGTCAGAGGACCCACTTTGAGAATCACTGCCCTAGGACAGGGGTGCTATTATATACCCCATTTTATAGATGATCACATACCCCATTTTATAGATGGTCACAGCATGGGGTATACAAAAATCAAAGGTGATTCAGGTTCTTCTCTAGAGTGAAGAAAGGACTTAAATGTACTTTAGGACAGCAGAGTTTAGAAAAGGAAAGGAAGCTGGCTTTAGGGGACTTTGCCCTCTTCCCTCAGCCTTAGCCCCCATCACTTACTTGGCAAACTGGGTTCTGGGTGCCAGGGGGCAGCAGGAGAAGTGGAAAGTAAGCATAGAGGCCATGGTGAGATAAAGTGTCAAAGCTCCCTAGGGCCAGGCTCTCCACTTGGACTTCAGTGTAGGTTTACCTGGCATCAAGCTGAAAGGAGAGGAAGACAGGTGAGCCATGCAGAAGGCATTGCTGCCCTCACTGGGCTGGGCCTCCACATATTCCTGCCCCACCAGCTTCCAGGAAGATGTTTTGTCCTGTGCCTCCTGGGTGTTTCCTTGCTTAATCACTTCTCAAAAACAAAAGCTCTGTTACCTTAGCTGTGATCAATTCATTGTCAGATTTTAAGCCTGTCTCTGATGACAGTGCTTCGGTGATTAATAGTTTTTAGAAGCTCAGGTATTAAAAAAGTGAGGTTCACTCATTTGCTAATTCTAGAAACACACATCGACAAAAAGCATTCTTCTTAAAAAATTTGAGACCATGAAAAGGAAATAAACCTGTGCAATCAAACATCCCCAATTTGCTATATAATTCCTTCAAAACCCAAATCAGGGAAATATTTAAATAGAAGCTTTGGTAATTTTGCTGAGTTACTGACACCACGCTGGTGGTTTACCTTCGTTTTCTCTTTTGTCCTGCGTTCCCTCTCTGCCCTTGCCTGCTGCTATCCGCCACCCACCACCCAGTAGTTGCCGCCTTCTTATCTTGGTTTCATTGTCCTCAAAGCAGACCTGTAACTGCAGTCTTCAGTATGTCTAAAACTTTATCTTCAAACCCATAGCGTCCCCCGAAGAACCCAGCTTTTATTTTTGAGAACTAACTCACCCTGTGAATAAGGAATCTGGGGTGCCTGGGTGGCTCAGTTGGGTAAGCCTTTGTCATCAGCTCAGGTCATGATCATGAAGTCCAGGAATGGAGTCCCACATCAGGCTGTCTGCTCAGTGGGGACTCTGCTTCTCCCTCTGCCCTTCACCCTGCTCATGCGCACGCACGCTCTCTCTCTCTCAAATAAATAAATGCAATCTTAAAAAACATAAAGAATCTGAATTTTCTTCAAGATCACTGGTCTTCCTGAATGGTCTGATGAAATAGCATGTAAGAGTTCAGTGTAGAATAGCCAGTTCTGATCCAAGGAAGAAACAGCTACTTTTTAAAAAAGATTTTAGTTTATTTATTTATTTATTTGACAGACAGAGATCATAAGTACAGTACGCAGAGAAGCAGGCGGTGGGGAGGGCCCGGGGGGCGGGAGCAGGATCCCTGCTGAGCAGAGAGCCCTATGCGGGGCTCCATCCCAGGACCCTGAGATCATGACCTGAGCCGAAGCAGAGGCTTTAACCCACTGAGCCACTCATGGGCCCCAACAACTACTTCTTTTAAATACATTTTATTATTAACAGAATCGTATGCCCAGATGATGTTCTTTTGTTCTAGGAGGATAAATCAGGCACATTGCAAAATGACCAGCTCCCCCCAGTGTGTAGCCACACTACACATTGAATTAGTAAGGCTTGGAGTCTGGTTGTCTTGCCTGAGTGTTTCGTTCCTATCATCCCAGGTTTCTCATCCAGGGAGGAAGATCACACACGGTGACAATTCCAAAGCTAATTAGCATCTACACTGTGGAAATGGCATGTGTGTCTTCTAAATCTATACATCCCTCTGCATAGTGCCCTACCCCCTGCAAACACTTTCCCAGTTTATAAATTTCCATGAGCTCAATGTAGAAGTTAATTGACATGCAATGCTCACTGATGGTATCCAGTGATGGTTTGCATGACTCTGTGGAAAGTAAGTGGAATTTAATAGAAAGAATTTGGGAAGTAGTAAAGAAGAGTTTTCCCTTAAATTCAAAGAGGGAAATGGAAGTAAAAAATCATTTGAATGACATGAGAAAAGTGTTTTAGTTGTATTAGGACGACAAGCAAAACTAAGTTACATGTCTTGTCTCCCCAACTAAAGTGTCCTGAGGGACAAAGACTTTGTTTTATAGTACTGAGGTTCCCCAGAATGTGATAGATATCACTGCAAATGTAAATATCACTGCAAAATGGCAATTATTGGGCCAAGAGAGGAATCATTGCCAATTTGATTAAGCCCCATGAAGACCCTGCACTTGGCCCAGAGCTCAGTGGGTCTCAGGTATACTTGGGAAACTTCTCTGGCTCCCAGGATTCAGAAATCCTAAATCCTTCTCACTGTCCTTGAGATGCTTAGAAATGCCACAGGCAGCTTAGAGATCCCTAACACAGAAACTAGCCATTAAGTGTCTCTTAAATCCTGAACACCCCAATCCTTAGGGTGCTTGTGGATTCTATAACTCTGCTGGAGTTCACCAGGGCAGTGCAAATAGTCCCTGTGAGTGGCCTCTTGGGATGGTAAACCAAGTGACTACTATTGCTTTCTGATCCCAGGGAGTGGAGACCCTTTTCTGCTGTTCCACTTCATGGTGAACCCTAGTGGTTCATCGAGGAGAAAAAGAAATAGTTGGAGGTGCATGAGAGAAATGGTAAAAATGAGCATTGAGATAGGACTCATATTAATCAAGTGTTTAATCCAGCGATTTCCAAGAATACTACCATAATTAAGTCATTTGGTGTAATATTGTTGTATTTCCCCCTGCTGAGTACAATGAAGAAAGCTTTCTGTAAGCACAATGGGAGTTTGCCATCTAAAAACAGATGACTTAGGGACACTGGGTGGCTCGGTTGGGCATCTGCCTTCAGCTGCAGTCATGATATTGGGGTCCTGGGATCAAGTCCCACATTGACTCAGTGGGAAGCCTGCTTCTCCCCCTGATTGTGCTTTCTCTTTCTCTGACAAATAAATAAATAAATAAATAAATAAAATCTTTAAAAATAAATAAATAAAAACAGATGATTTGGAAGTTTTGCCCAATTTGTGAAAGGGAAAAAATTGGGGACTTATCTGAATTTCATTTCTGTTTTACCTTTTTGGATTGAAGAAGTGATGAAAAACCATTAATGATTTTTTGTTTGTTTATTATTTTGGTAGATAGGTAGAAGAGAGAGCTGATAAATAAGGATGTCTGCTATAAATACTAAACTTTGAATACTGAAATTACAGAACATCACAAAGCTTCTATTTTAAAATCTTTCAATGTTACAACCATATCTGCATTAAAACAGTCAATGGAAAAATGACAGACCAATAAACAACAATTTTCAGTACTTCTGAACCCAATTTACCACCTGATTGCTCTGTCTTTGGAATGTAGATAACTCCAATCTCATCTTCAGTAGGCATAAACTTTGCACAAATAATTTACTTTCTCCAAGCCCTGGTTTCACACATTATAAAATGTGGGTAATACTAATGACCTCATAAGGTTGTATTAAAAATAAAACGAGATAACATGAATGTTATATGCAGCCATTTATAGAATTTGTCCCTTGAAAATTCAACCAAAAATTATTGAGAAATATACAAAAGTTTGCGCCACATGCCTCCACCTGTTCTCTCAGATTGGAATACCAATCCTTGTTTTCTCTGTGAACACACAAAGACCTGCAAAGGTTAATAATGAGGTCACCACAGGAACATTTTGGGCAGAGAGGTAGCTAGACTCAATGGCACAATGAATTATTGCAAAATAATTCAACCCAAAGGCACACTAACATTGCAGCAAAAATTGTTGTCATTGAGATAAGTGTGTACTGACCATGCTTATGGCTTTGACCATTCTTACATATCTAGAATCCTACTGTAAGCATTAAAGGAGTGTGTAACTTGATTCAGGGGAAAGTTCTCAATAACCATAAAACCATGGGAGCTTCCATTCTTCCCATTGCAGATGGTCCTCTGCCAGATTTCTTTAAATTTTTTACCTTATTGTCTTAGGAAGCTCTCCCTTTTAGGGATTCACTTGGACTGATGAATGCATTTGAAATCCTCTAAGAACAGTGATAGAATTGTAAAATATGCTTCCATTCCATTTGAGGAAAAGTGGTAGGAATAAGACAAGGGTCTTGAGGTGTTTAGCTTAATTTTCACAGCCCTGGCTGAGAGCTCCAGGCCTGAGCCAAGACTGGCATGAAAGACTGGCCCTTGCCCTTACCATCAGCTCTCGAGCCAGGTGTGTGGGACTGGGTATCCTCTCCATTTCTTCCTTTGCAAATGACCTGCACTCTGTTCCTTCTGGGGACTCTGTATAAGGCGTTAGGGAAGGGCAGAGGCTCAGGATAATGACAGTACAATGTCTGTGATGTAGTATTGGAATGTGGGTGAGGCTTGGTGGGGTGCGGTTGAGAGCTGACAACCAAAAAAATCTTGAGACACCTTTGGTGCAAAATGGTCGTCTTATTAAGGCACGGGGACAGGACCTTGGACAGAAAGCTGCTATGCCAAAGGGGTTTGTGAGGGGTGACTGATTATATACTTGGGAGTTGGGGGAGATAAGGAAAAGGGAAGTTTTCCAAAGAACTTTCATATGCTAAAATGGACCTACAATACACTGGAGCCTATTCAGGTTAAGGTTGTTTTTCCCTAAGGCAGAGCATATTAACATTAAGACAGTTGGGAGGATACATGGGTGGCTCAGTCAGTTAAGCCTCTGCCTTTGGCTCAGGTCATGATTTCAGAGTCCTGGGATTGAGACCCACATTGGACTCCTTCCTCAGTGGGGAGTCTGCTTTTCCCTCTGCTGTGTGTGTGTACTCTCTCTCTCAAACAAATAAATAAATAAAATCTTTAAAAAAAACCCAGTTGGGCGCTTTCTGGAGGACCATTATACTTGGACTGCCTCAAGTATTTGTCAGTGGGCTGTAGATTAAAAGGACATTTAATTTTATCTACATTTCCTTTGGGAAGTTAGATTATTGATGAAAATGCTTTTTTTCTTATAAATCACTAAGACATTTGAACACTGAGAGAGATTCAAGCCCTACAAGACTATAATCTCTATAAAGTTAATCATTTGTTTCTCCTTCCCATAGCTTTAGGGCAGCCAGGGGTTCATGAGGAATGTCACACATATCCCACCTGGGAGTGGGGGAGGGGGTTGTGGGGTGTCAGCTTGAGCTTTGTTCTCAGCTTGCCTTCTGCTACCTCATCAGCTGAATTCAGGAAATGATGTCTTGCCATGCATTCATTCTATGAATCCTTACTGAGTCCCTTTATGTCAGGTCCTGTGCTGAGGAATCAAAGAGGAGCAACCACTGATGCACTCCCTGCACTGGGGAAGCTTACATCCAATGAAGCAGTAGGTATGAATCAATTAATTACCTTTGGATAATACCTTTAGACTTGCACTTTCTTTATTTGCCATTGACCTGGAAATCTTGGCAGTTTGTCATTTTATAGTGAGGTTTCCATGTAGCATCCCATCCCCCTGACAGGGGGAGCTGAGACACTACAGCAGCCTCTTCTCCAGATTTCATCAAGAAAAGCAGAAGTCCTGAATGACATGAAATAAAAGACATTCCAACCAAGGTTGCATCGTATTCATCATAGATCAAATGTGCCTGGTGGATTTGGGTATTTCTGCTCAAACTCTAGGACCTGTTATCAGTGACCTGGTTCAGCTCTAGCTCATTCTGTTGAGACCTGGTGTCTGGCCTCTATTTTCAAGGAGTCACCTCATTGTGCCATTGAGCCTATCTACCTCTCTGCCCAAAGTGTTCCTGTGGTGACCTCATTATTAACCTTTGCAGGTCCTCCTGCATTCACAGAGAAAACAAGGATTGGTATTCCAATCTGAGAGAACAGGTGGAGGCATGTGGAGCTAACTTTGAAGTTTTAACCAAAACATCACTACCTTAGAGTTTTTCTCAGGAGGCAAAATATTCATCTTAGCAGAATTGGCATGAAATCCATCCCCAGCCCACCACCAAAGGAATTGGCAAAATGTCTAAGATCATAAATAGCGTCAAGTAATATAAACTCTTCTATTTTAGGCTTATTACTATAGCATAGATATCTTTCCATGACAGTATATAGAGCATTCCAGTATTCACCCATACCATAATGACTTTAATACTTTCCTTTTCTCTTAATGATGAACATTTAGATTTATTTTTCATTTACAAACACTACTGCAATGAGTATTTTTGCACGTGTATCTTTTTTTTCTTTTAGAGAAGGAAAGAGAGAGAGAGAGGAAGAGAGAGAGAGAGAGAGAGGTAGATATGGGGGAGGGACAGAAGGAGAGGGAGAGAGAGAATCTCAAGCAGGCTCCACGCCCAGCACAGAGCTGACATGGAACTTGATCTTACAACCCTGAGATCATTCAGCTCACTGAAATCAAGAGGCAGATGCTTAACCAACTGAGCCACCCAGGTGTCCCTTATACATATGTTTTTATGAGTGTGTGCAAATATTATATAAAACTAACTTCTGAAAATGGAACTACTTACTGAAGAAAGTTATTCCAATGTATATTCCCACCTATAGAATATGAAAATGTCCATTTCCTCAGAATTTATAAACCATTTCATTTATAAGCAAAATGTGATCTGATTGCTGTTTTACAACATTGAGAATCCAATGTGCCAGAGACTTTATGTACACAGTTAGAATGGATTTAATTTAGTTATTCCTCTCAAAAATCATGTGAGGTAAGAATTGGTAACCATTTTACAATTGAAAAACCAAGTGTTAGATGGTTGTGTGCCCTTAGGTAAATGATTTAAGTACTCTGTGCTTCCATTCCCTTAGTGGAAAAATGGAAGAGGTAGTATCATGTTTATTACATGGATGTGATGGTCAGTTTTATGTGCCAATCTGGGTAGGCTATAATCCCTAGTTATGCAATTGAACACTTAATCTAGGTGTTGGCTGTGCTGATAAAAGTCCAGATCAGTTGACTTTAAATAAGGGAAATTACCCCAGATAGCCTGGGTGGGCGTGATAGGCAATCAGTTGAAAGATCTTAAGAGCAGAGCTGAATCCTTCTTGAGTAAAAAGAAATCTCATCCACAGGCTTGGTTGTGCTGGAGAGTTCTAGCAAGTTTCTCTTCATGGCCTGCCCTACAGATTTTGGACTTGCCTAGCTGGTCCCACAATTGCATGAAATAATTCCTCACAGTAAATCTCTTACTATATATACCTCTTACTGGTTCTGCCTCTCTGGTTGAACACCATGGGGGTGTGTTAAGAATTAAAACTACCATGCAGCTGAAAAGTATTTTATGATGCCTGTGAGTTGTGTGATGACATGGTACATTTGCTGTTTAAATGTGCTGGGGAGGATGACAGAACAGAAAGAAATCTGAAAAGACTGGGTGCTGGGTTGTGGTCCTACCACTAGCGGGCAATATAATTTTGAATAAGTGATATTATCTCTCTGTGGACCTCCATTTCCTTACTTCTTTGACATAAAAGGAAGAAGTTACACCAGATGGTCTCTAAAGACTTTTTTAGGCTAAAAAGTCTAAAATTATTTAAATATTTGCTTTTTACACAAGTAGGCTTTAAAATCATTTTATCGTCAGCTTTTAGGTATCATTTACAAACAATAAAATTTGCCAATTTTAAGGAGACAAGTTTTAACAAATGAATCCAGTAGTGTCACTACCACATCACTCTACAAAGTTCCCTTCCTGCCCCTTGCCGTCCATTCCCTCTCCCAAGCCCTGCACTTGGCAATCACTGCTTTCTGCCACTATAGCTTTGCTTTTATTAGAATTTCACAGAAATGGATCATACAGTCTGTATTCTTTTGTGTCTGGGTTCTTTCACTTAGCACAACACTTCTGAGATTCAGATCTTTGATTATTAGTGCATTTTGTTATAATTTCATATTGCTTATTTGTATTTTTTCTAAAATAGACTGTTTATGTCCTTTGCCCATTTTCTATTGGGTCATTGATCTTTTCATTATAAGTTTATAGAAGTACATTTTTAAAGTCAGTGAATGATATGGAAGTTGCCTTTATTTTTTCCAAAGCTGCTTGAGTGTCTTCTACCAAATGGCCCACTTGAAACTGATGGCCATACATGTTGCCATTCTATCTCACTCTGTCCCCTGGAGGTGCTTTCTCCTTTCCATCTGCCAGCTTGCTGTGGAGTTACACATGCTGGCCTGTTTCTCATAGTGCCCAATAAGAAGGTGGGGCCTTGGGAGGGAAAGGAGAGGAAAGAACACCTGCTTCTACCTCTGTTCCTTGGCACCCATGTGGGGGGTGGTTTCCCAGCAGCAGAGGTATAGGCCTGGCCCCACTCATTGTCTTTGAGTCTGTGCACCCAGCCCTGGAACCAGAGACCCTTCATAGCCAAAGCCTGGATTTGCTCGAATCTGTAGCTAAGCCTCCTTGTTGACCTGTGCACTAGGAGGTACCAAGGGGCGAGGGAGGAACTGTCACCTTCCATCTCATTCTGCCTCATTATTTGCCATAAACACTCAGGAAACCTCCACAGGCCAGGTGTTCTCTGAAGTGACCACTTCCAAATCCTTAGTGAAAAGGGAACCCTGTGCATGTCTGTGGGCCTGGAGAAACAAAGAGTGATGGGAAAACTACTGGGAGAGGCAAGGTCACTCCAGCCCCAGGGGCCACCAGATGCCATCCCAGTGTCTCCCCTTTCACAGGCTGCACTGTCAGTTGGGGTGCCAGGCCCATATCTCCTGCTGCCCCACACTAGTCAGCTCAAAGGGCAAGCCTTGATCAACTGCACTGGATGGATGTGTGCCTGGCTTCCCAGGAAGATCTTGTAACCCATGGAGGTTAGGTTCTATTAGGTGATATCATGTGACACTGCTTCCAGTGCATCACCTGGTAGGTGGGCTGTCCTGTACCAGTCTCAGTGCCTGACCACCAAGAGCTCAGTCCCTGGGGAAAATACATCTTATTTTCCAAACAGCCCATTGGACACCCATTAAGGGCACACAACCTGCTTGTCAACTGGGGCTACCCTATTTTAATTTCCTAGAAAGCTTTGAGTGAGCTTCTCAGACAGACACTAGTGGACTTTGTTCAGTTGTTTGTTTGTTTGTTTGTTTTTTAAATTCTGCCTCTATCTAGTACAAGATAGAATGGAAGAAGATAGAATGCAGCAGGGAATAATTTGAAATTAGAATGATAACAGTGGTAAAAAATAGTCCCATCTCAAGTCTCTAATTAAAGCTAGTAAGTAAAATCATTTGTATAACAGTTCTCCTCTGATAATTTCAAATGTGGTTTTGTTCCAGGTTTTTTTTTTTTTTTTTTTTTTTTTTTTAATAGAACTCTTTGAAATTCCCATGACTTAACCTACTGAATCTTCTTTGGAATCTTCAAATTCTCCAAATCTTTAGAGACTTGGTGGTAACTCACAGGCCAGGGGCATTGTAAAAGGATCCTGGAGACTTCAGATTAATGGTCAGCAAAAGCCATCCCAAAATGTTAGTCTGATTTTGTGATCCCCAGGGAAACTGGGAACCTTTCTCAGGATCTTTCATGTGGAAAAACCATCTGCTCCATCCTCTGATGCAACACAAATAATCACTGTGAAGCTCAGTTTCAATGAGTTTATTCTACCATGTATGATCCAGGTAGGCTTGGTCTTGTAGGTATGTTTGTGTTATGTTTCATACTCCAATAGTTTACTTTATAAGTTGTACTCTTTGTCTTCCTTGTACTCTGTCAAGCACCAAGTACAGTGTCATCTCTGTGTGGATGCTCTACAAATTCTAATTGGTAGTGACCAAGATAATGATGTTGACAAATGACTTCATGAAACCGATGAATCATCTGGTGGAAGAGGCTGGGTACAGCAGTTATGTAATGTTGTCACCAAACAGGTAATGTTTCATACCTCAGAGCAACACAACGTATTTTGCCTGTCAGTGTTATTATTTCCACTCAGAGCCCAAAAGGCATTTTTGAAGAGAGTAGAACTTTTTAAAAATTATTTTTTAAAGATTTATTTATTTTTGAGAGAGAAAGAGGGAGAGCATGAGTGGGAAGGAAGAGCAGAGGGAGGAGAGTATCCTCAAGCAGACTCCCCACTGAGTGTGGTGCAGGCTTGATCCCAAGACCCTGGAATCATGACCTGAGCTGAAATCAACAGCTGAATGCTTAACTGACTGAACCACCTAGGCATCCCTGAAGAGAGTAGAACTTTTGAATGATTTTGACATTGTATGCAGATATGGCTTATTTCCTTTGCAGGCTACGACTAAAACCTGGCTCTCTTATGAGTTGGCAATCAAATAAACAAAAACAGGAAGCAAGAAGTTCCAATCAGCTAATAAAAACAAACTAATTCATATGAGTATTATCACTTCAATGGTATTATTCCTACTCTCCTGTTGAAAGGTCTGGGCCTTTTGAAATAAGTTGGTATGGCACAGAGAAGTTTACAGAATAGTTTTTGATTTATATAGGAGATTGCTGACACTCAACTATTTCTGACCTTTAAAATGGCAATTTCATGTGGTTCAACTTAATAAAAGATTTAAGAATTCTTTTAACTGGAATATATCTATATAAATACGGATAAATACTAAAAGCAAAGGAACAAATTCCTACTACTTGCTTCCTGGCAAATTCATAATTACTTTCAGTTGATCTTTGTTTATGGGCATAGGTGAAGTAAAAACAAAACAAAACAACCCCCCCCAAAACTCTTCATGTATTTTCTAAAAAACTAAGTTTTTTTCTTAATTTTTAAACAAAATTAAGTCAAAACCTAAACTTAATATTTAAAACAAAAAGATTTAACTAAATATTAGAATTTTGAACATAAGGGATTTTTTTTTCCCTACGGAAACCAAAATCTAGTACTTAGATGTATTTCTTTAGAAATACATAATCAGATTCTATCATTTTAGATCAGGGGTTGCAAATTTGTGGCCAAATCTGACTCATAGACAAGTGGTATTCAACCTGCATAATCATTAACACTTTTACAAATGTGAATAACATCATCACTCTTCAGTTATCAAAGCCCTTACCAACTTATACTGATTCCCTTTCAGAATTTATTTACATTTTTTTTACATTTTATTTACATTTTCCTGCAGAGTCCTCCAAAACATTTTAGTTTGCTGCTCAATCTTACATGACATTGATGTCTCATTGCTTTTGCTCCTCTGATGAAAACATTCTGAATCAAGGAATTAGAAGGGGAAAACCTGTTGCCACTATAGATTCTACTTCATGGCCTGTCTTATTCTGAGTATGAGCGAAAGGAGACAAAAATACCAGAAGATGCTTACTTTCTCATAATGAGAGAAAGGCAAATTAAAATAAGCTATCTTTCTATTTTTAACCTTTCAGTTTTGCATGAGTAAAAAGATTGATGATATTTAGGGTTGGTGAGAGTATGAAGAAATGGAAATTTGCTGGTAAATTGATTCAATTTTTCACCAAAAAATTAGAGGTGTTTATAATTAAAAAAAAATGTACATACTGTTTGCCTTTGCAAGTCTACTTTATCCTACAAAAATAGTCACATAAGTATAGAGGGTACACATTTCACATATTCAAGGACTTTAATCGTAGTATAGTTTGTAATAACAAAACAAAAATAAAAACAAAAATCCCTGCAAATAACCTAAATATTTATCAGTAAGGAATTATTTGATTATGGTTACATATGATAGTTTAAAAGAATGAGGGGACACTTGTGTGGTTCAGTCCATTAAGAGTCTGACTCTTGGTTTTGGCTCAGGTTGTCTTAGGGTTGTGAGATTTGAGCCCTGCATTGGGCTCTGTGCTGGACATGGAGTCTGCTTGAGATTCTCTCCCTCCCTCTCCCTCTGCTTCCTACCCCTGGCACACACACACATACACACACACACACACACTCTCTCTCTCTCTCAAAAAATGTTTAAAAGAATGAGATGTATCTGTGTTTAATAGAAAGGTGTTAAGGTTATAATATAACAATGCAAAAAGCACACTTCAGAACACTTTGTGATATGATTTTATTAAAAAGCAAAAAAAAGGTAATGGTGTATGTATATTTTGATATGCAGATGTAGGTAGGTGGATAAAGTTTAGAACAGTGGTACTCTACTCTCCTCCCAGGGGACATTTGGCAATGTCTACAAATGTTTTTGAATTTCACGACTGGGGAAGGGTACTACTGGCATCTGGTAGGTAGAGGCCAGGGATGCTATCAAATACCTTACAGTTCATAGGACAGCTCTTACAACAGAGAATTAACTGGCCCAAAATGTGACAAGTGCCGAGGTTGAGAAACATTGGTCTATGAGAATATGTAGCAAACTGTTGCTAGAAACGTTGGGGGGGACTAGGAGGTTCTTTTTATGTTATTTTGTATTTTGGTGTATTACATTTCTTTTTTTCCAATGTATTCCTTTGAAATGAAAACAAATGAGAACTACTGGTCCTTAGCTGGGAGAGAATTGCAGTTATAGGAAGGCCTTACTCATTTGCGTTCACAATGATGGACAGTCCACTTCCAACAGTTGGCAAAATAAGCAATAATTAAAAAATTGAGGCAAAGTAGCTATTTTAGGCAAAGAAGTATATCTCAGTAGATAACGAATTTGCCCTCTCAGTATTGATTTTGCTCCATTTAGATGGACAGTTTCAGAATAGTCAGTGCTTCCTTACCCTTGATTACCTCTATAAAGCATTCTAGTGCTATCTGCTCACATGCTCTCTCCAAGTACTGCACAGGACTGAGAAATCTTACACACCCAAATGGTGGGCAGCTGAGGGCAGCCTCAGGGCAACAGTCACCAGGAACAGAAGCCCTGAGTCCCTCAGCCCTTGCAGAACTGAAATTTGCCAATAGCCATGTGAGTATGACAGAGAATTCTTTCCTAGTCAAGACTTCAGTGGCTAAGCCTGTCAGAGGCCAGAATTACAGCCTTGGGAGAGGCCCTAGAGGAGAGGAACTGATAAGCTGTGTCTAGACTCCTTCCCCATAAAAACTGTGAGATAAGGAATGTATTTTGTTTTGAGCCGCTAAGTTTGTGGTAATTTGTTAGGTAACAATAGATAACTACTAAAGTTGTGAAATTTTACAACTTTTGACAGTGAGTCAGAGCCAAAGCAGTGGCCAATCACTGAATTTTCCTTTGCTATGGAGGACACTATAATGTCATTCCACCCGCCAAGAGAACTCAAGACAAACAAAATTCATGGGTTAAAAGGAACCACAGGAAACAAAATCACCTCTATTACAAGTTGAGGCATTTAGGGTGTGTGCATGTTACTAATACAAGCATGATCCTCAAGTGTGTTTGCACTCTAAAATCTTTTATCTCCCTGCCCATAAGGGAGTCTGTTTATCCCTCTCTCTGCCTGCACCCCCTCCTCATGCTCACTCTCTCTCTCTCTCTCAAATAAATAAAATCCTTAAAAAAATACATTAGTACCTCAAAAATAATAATAATAGAAAATAATAACAAAATCTTTTAATATGGTGTGTACCTATTATCCTGGACTATCACAAAGAATCCAGGGCTGATGGTCCACCAGGCTCCCTCTGGTTTCTAAGGCTTCCAGGGGAGGAATACCCTTTAGGAGGTTGCTTTTCTTACCTTTATGAGAAATCAGCTTCCAGGGAACTAGACCTATTGAAAGTATTTTTGAGTAAGGGACAGGTGGGACTTGGTAAGGAGAGATAGATAGGGGGTTATGTGATCAGTCTCACAGAAATCCCTGAAAGGTATGGGAAGGTATGGTGGAGGTATGGGAAAACCAGAGATAAGGGAATAAATTGGACCACCCTACCCTAGGCCTGTGGTGTGGGTTGTGTGGGTTGGGTGTCTTTATGATAATCACCTGTGACCAATAAAGAATAACCAGACCCTAAAAGGAAGTAAGCCATTGCAGCTGTTATCAATAGAGATGTTAAAAGGATTTAAGTTTCCTGGTTATCCTTCCATAAAAGACCGGCTCTCTCTTGAGAGCTCTTTCTGTATCTTCACTTAGTAAACTCCTTTACTCACTCACTGTTGTCTGTGAGATTTATTCTTTGACTCAGTGAGATAAAAGCCTGGCTTTCCTGTTTCATTTTGAGTGAATCATGTCAGCCTGTTGACAGAAGGCCTAAGGTTTCAAGATTCAGGAAGGAGTGAGTATCATCAGATAAAGAGTGCTCTTAAAAAACTGATGTCCGCATGGTGTGAGGACCTTTTGCACCAATGTCCACCTTTGAGGATGTCTTCTCTTAGCCCTAATTTTACTCTTGCTTTATTATGAGCTATGATCTTACTTTAAGCTCCTTTAAGGAACACAGATTATTACTATGATTTTTAATAACACTAATAAAATAGATAATGATGAAGGTTATTACTTTCTGATCATTTACTCTGTCAGACATTATTATTTCTTGGCCTTTTGGCTAAGACCAAGTGTACTCTGTCAGGCATTGTTTTAAGTGACTGGCATAGATTATTTTAGAAAGCATTCCCTAAAAGAACTAGTTAATAATCATTATATACTATCTCATGGAGGAGGAAACTGGATTTTATGGATGAGATATGACTTGCCAAGGATCATGTAGCCATCTGGAAGGGGGCAGGGAATATGGTCAATAAGCAATTTAGTTAGGTCAGAATTGACCATCTCATCACAAAATGAAGTCCTGAAACCCATCTGTATAATTTTTTAAATCAATCAAGGCATAGTTTATATACCATAATGTGTGTAGTTTTCCATATACTTGGATGAGTTTTGGAAATTTAGACAGCTGTGTAATCACCACCATCTATATTTAGATCTTTCTATCATCCTAAAAGGAGCCCGGATTCCCTATCTAGTCAATCCCCACCTCTACCCGCAGGCAACTGCTAATCTGTCTTCTATCCTTCTAGATTAGATTGTCTTTCTGAGAATTTTGTATAACCATAATCATTGAGTTGTACTCTTATGTCTGGCTTTCACTCAACATAACCTTTTAAGATTTATCAATACTGTTATGTGTATCAGTAGTTTCTTTTCATTGCTATGTGTTATTCCTTTGTATGGTTGTATATTTTATTCATTTTAGGAGGCAAGCATTACCCTAATAGCAAAACCAGACAAAAATATTCCAAGAAAATAAAACTAAAATCACCAAATCACTAAAGTATCAATTCACCAGAATTCCTTGTGAATATATATAGGAATCCTCAGAGAAGTAATAGTAAGTGGAATCCAGAAATACATAAAAAGAATATATGCTGACCAAATGGGGCTATATACTATATATATAAATATGTATTTACATATATATATGATTTTAGTTTTTTAAAAATGATTTTGTTTATTTATTTGAGAAAGAGAGACAGCAAATGAGAGCAAGAGAGGAAGAGAAAGAGAGGGAGAGAGCTTATGAGTGGGGGAGGGACAGACAGAGAGGGAGAAGCAGACTCCCTGCTGAGCAGGAAGCCCATTGCAGAGCTCGATCCCAGGACCATAGGATCATGACCTGAACTGAAGTCAGATGCTCAGCCAACTGAGCCACCCAGGTGTCCATATATATATATATAAATATTTTTTTAGAGCAGTTTTAGGTCTGCAACAAAATTAAACAGAAGGTAGAAGGTATAGAGAGTTCCCATATAACCCCCACCATCACACATGCAAGCCTTTCCCACTATCAAACTCCTGCACCAGTGTGGTATATTTGCTATAATCCATGTACCTACATTGACACATCATTGTCATCCAAAGTTTATAGTTTACATTAGGGTTCACTCCTGGTGTTGTATACTCTATGGGTTTTGAAAAAAGTATAATGACATATATCTACCATTGTATTATTCAGAATCGTTTTACTGTTTTAAAAGTCCTCTTGCTTCACCTATTCATTCCTCCTTACACCCAACCCCCTGGCAACCACTAATCTTTTTACTGTCTCCATAATTTTGTCTTTTCCAGAATGTTATATAGTTGGGTTCATACACTTACATAGCCTTTTCAGATTGGTTTCTTTCACTTAGTAATATGAACTAAAGGTTCTCCATGTCTTCCATGGCTTGATAGCTCATTTCTTTTTACTGCTAAATATTCCATTGTCTGGATGTACCACAATTTATTCATTGCCTACTAAATAACATCTTGGTTGTTTCCAAGTTTTGGCAATAATGAATAAAACTGCCATAAATGTCTATGTGCAGGTTTATGTGTGGACATGTTTTCAAATTATTGTTTAAATACCAAATAGCTCAATTGCCAGACTGTATGGTAAGAATATATTTATTTTTTAAATTTTATTTTATTTGAGAGAGAGACCGTGAGAGAGAGCATGAGAGGGGAGAAGGTCAGAGGGAGAAGCAGACTCCCTGTGGAGCAGGGAGCCCAACGTGGGACTCAATCCTGGGGACTCCAGGATCATGACCTGAGCCCAAGGCAGTTGCTCAACCAACCGAGCCACCCAGGCATCCAGAATATATTTAGTTTTATCCGAAACTGTCAAAATCTCTTTCAAAGTGGTTGTACTATTTTGCATTCCTAGCAGTGTAGCTAAACTAATGAGTTTACCCCCTGGCAAGTCAGGAACTGCACCAGGTTGAGTTGTCACTGGAAGAAAACTTTATCTGTAGCAAGTAAGGAGATCACAGGGAATGGCTTCCAAAGCAATGACTCCCCAGGCAAGGGTGAATGGGTTCCTTTAATTTAGGGTTAGGATGAATATTTAGATAGGAAAGTCTTGTCATCATATGTAGCAGTGGGCATAAGGCCACACAGGTGCCTTGAGGAAACATGCGTATACACACAATGTGTGTTATGTAAATGAGGTTTGTGCTCCTCCTTGGGTGGAGATTTTAGTTTTATAATGAGGTAAAGGTAGTTGTCAGTCATGCTAGAGGTCACTCCTTAATCCATCTATACAGTTTTGAGTTGGGGTTAAGTTCAAACTGGTTTGGGTGGTCTAGGTTGCCTGGAGGTCTTGTCAGGGAGTCGCTACAACTCGAGGGGGCAGTTTCACTTTACATCTGCCTGAGTTAAGAGATTAAACTGGAAAGAAGAGCTTAAGGAAAGCTCTTGTGGGACAAGCTTCAGTGAGTACCAGTAGGTGGGCAGTAAAGTCAGGTCTTGAGGTCTGCTACTGCCCCTCAGAACAATGTATTACTTAAACTACCACCCCTGGAGGATTTTACTAGTTACCAAGCACAGTTAGATATGGCCTTAAGAAAAACATACTGGCAACAGGTCTTTGGGGAGAAGGACGATATACGACCGTGGAGCTGGGCAAGCTGGGGATGCCCGGCTCACTCAGGGCGGAACGCTGCCCTTTCACAGAAGCCTAGCAGACAGGAATGCCAGGTCAGCTCAGGGTGGAATAAATACCGCCTGCTTCCCTTTTCCGTTGTCGCTCCTTTCTCTTCCCAGAAGTGCCCATTGTTAGTTAGATGAGTCCTTTGAATGTGCTTGGTTAACTATAAACTTTATCCTCCTCCTTGTTTGTCCACAAGACTTGTGACTAATGTTTGACCTTCATCGACTCTTTTGTTATTGTTTCTATCTAATAAAAGTGAGACTGTGCAGTTGCTCAGGGCAGCAGTCTTTTCGACTGTTGTCCCCTGCTCCCAATCTCTTGCAGCTGACTTGTTTGTGCCTAATTCTTCTCTCGTTCGTGGACTGGAAGTGGCAAGTGGTGCCCGAACAGGGACAGACCAGAAACAAAACAGGAGAAGAAGCCCCAACGTGAGTTTTGCATGGCTGTGTCTTTTTCCAGCTGGTGAGTTGTGGGTACTTATCACATGGTATGGGTAATCTAGAGAGCACAAACGATTATCACCCTTACGTTTATTTATTGAGAAGGCTCCTAAAGGCGGGAGGAGCAAAAGTCAGCGAGGGCCAACTTATGGAGCTTTTAAAGGTAATTAAAGAACATTGCTCCTGGTTCCCTATATTAGGGACTTTAGATTTACAAACATGGGAAAAAGTAGGTCATGAATTAAAACTTTCGTATACTAAAGGAAAGCCAATTCCAGTTACTATATGGCCTACTTGGACCCTCATTCACTCTGTTTTGGAGCCTTTACAAACCCCTGATTCGGAGAGCAATAATGAATGTTCAGAAGAAACTAAAAAAGAGAAACCTGAACATGTCATCCAGGAGGAGAAAGAAATTACTAAGGCCACCAGAAAGGAATATTAAAGGAGGAATCTCCTCCTCCTCCAGTAACAGAACAAAAGGTGCCCATGGCACTGTTGCCATCGGCTCCGCGGTTCTATAAGAAGACACCATTTAATGAAAAAGATGAAAGATACATGCTATTGGCTGTTCAGAAAGGCCTCCTTGAAGCACAACGAGCGGGAGACCTAGATGCCTTGCATTTTAATTTCCCGGTTATTATAACAGAACATGTCGCTCCAGGACATGATCCTAACAACCCTAATGGTGTCTATGAGGCCAAGCATGAGTCATTTACCTTCAAATTATTGAAGGAACTAAAACAAGCAGTATAAAACTATGGAGTTAATTCTCCATTTACAACGGGAATCATTCAAGGCATGGCAGAAGGCAATCGACTTATTCCGACTGATTGGTCATTGTTAGCAAAAACTGTTCTATCTCCAGGTGAGTTTTTACAATTTAAAACATGGTGGCAAGATCATGCAGAAACAGCAGCTGCCCATAATAGAGCTTTAATATTCTTATTTCCGTGGAACAGCTCATGGGTCTTGGCCCATGGGCCCAGGTGCAGGACCAGGTCCCAATGAATGATCAAGCTATTGAGTAGCTCTGGCATTGCTGCTTGAAAGCCTGGGAGAGAATAGAATCTCAGGGTGATAAGTGCTCTTCTTTTCAAAAAGTGGTACAAGGTCCAAAAGAACCTTATACTGATTTTATTGCAAGATTACAAGAAGCTGTCAAAAGACAGATAAATAATCTTGAGGCTGCAAATACCATTATGCAACTGTTGGCTTATGACAATGCTAATTCTGAATTTAAGAAGTTGATAGCACCCTTTAAAGGCAAGGGAACATTGGCAGATTATATTAAGCTATGTCAAGGAGTAGGAACTGAGACCTATAAAGCTGATTTGTTAGCTCAAGCAATGGCTGCCCTTAACACAAGAGAAATTACTTATTTTGCAAGCGTTAGTGGAGGAACAGACAGAAAAAGGACATATTGAAGAATCTCATAGTCCTAGGAATTCACCAGTTTTTGTTATTAAGAAAAAAATCAGGGAAATGGAGACTTTTAATAGACCTGTGTGCGGTTAATTCTGCTATCCAGTCCATGGGGGTCTCTCCAACCTGGATTGCCTTCCCTAATCTAATCTAGTCCCATGCGAATGGCCAATAATTATCATAGATTTACAGGATTGCTTTTATACTATACTACTTGCTAAGGAAGACTGTCCTCATTTTGCTTTTACTATTCCCGGTGTAAATTTAAAAGAACCAGCCAAACGATATCAATGGAAAGTTCTTCTATAAGGAACGTTGAATAGCCCCACTATCTGTCAGGAGTATGTGGCAAAAGTTATACAGCCAGTTAGAAATCAATTTCCACAAGTTTATCTTATCCATTATATGGATGATATATTATATGCAGCCTCTGACAAGCAATTGCAGGATGCATTCAGAATGCTTCAATTGCAATTTGAAAAATACAAACTAATTATAGCTCCAGAAAAAATACAAGTTACCACACCTTTCTCATATTTGGGGTTCGTTGGGGACCTCAGTTAAACCCCAAAAAGTTCAAATCTGTAGAGATAAAATTACAACCTTGAATGATTTGCAAAAATTATTGGGAGACATTAATTGGATAAGACCTAAAATTGGAATTCCCACATATGCTTTACAGCATCTATTTACCTCTTTAAAGGGAGATCTAATTTAAACAGCCCTAGGACCCTATCAAAAGAGGCTTTAAAAGAATTACAATTTGTTGAAAGCCAGATTCATTCAGTGCAAATGGATAAAGTCCAACCTGGAATACCGTTAGATCTTTTCATTTTTCATACCCGACATACACCCATTGGATTAATTTTCCAGGAAAAATTAATTGTAGAATGGATTTTTCTTCCAGATAATACTGTTAAAACATTCACTACCTATATAGACCATATTGGCAGTATTACTCAATTAGGAAGAAAAAGAATTCGGCAAATACGGGGTATGATCCACAGGTTATTGTTCTGCCTTTAAATAAGGTGCAAATTGAAATGCATTCCAAAATAATTTTAAATTGGCAAATTGTTCTTAGTGGCTTTACTGGAAACACTTCTTCTCAATATCCCTCTTTACCTGTTGTTTCCTTTTTAAAACATACTGCTTTTGTCCTTCCCAAGATTACTTCTAAAAATCCATAACAGATGCCCCTACTTACTTTTTTTTTTTTTTTTGCGGATTTTTTTTTTCAGCATAACAGTATTCCTTTTTTTTGCACTACACCCAGTGCTCCATGCAATCCATGCCCTCTCTAATACCCACCACCTAGTTCCCCCCACTTCCCACCCCCCGCTGCTTCAAACCCTTCAGATTGTTTTTCAGAGACCATAGTCTCTCATGGTTCACCTCCCCTTCCAATTTCCCCCAACTCCCTTCTCCTCTCTAACTCCCCTTGTCCTCCATGTTATTTGTTATGCTCCACAAATAAGTGAAACCATATGATAATCTCTTCCCTACTTACTTTTCTGATGGCTCTGTTAAAGGTAAAACTTGTATTATGGTCCTACTTCAAAGGTTATATCTACTACCGGTCTCTCAGCACAAAAATCAGAATTAATGGTGGTTATTGCATTGTTTCAAGACGTTTCTTCTGCATTTAATCTGTTATCTGATTCTTTGTATACAGCGTATGTTTTACAACATATCAAAACTACTACTGTTTCTACATCTGATATAATATGATGGCTGTCATCACTGTAGCCGTAAGTCTTCCCAGATGTTATGCACAAATAAATAATTTTACTTATTGGGCTTATATACCCAATCCTCCTCTGCTCCGTCCAGTAGAGTGGGGAGAAGATACAATACCAATTTATTTAAATGCTTCAAAATGGGTGCCTGGAATCTTAGATCCTAGATTGCTGCTATTGCCCTTAGAGGAGGGCACAAATATTAATCTTACTTTTGGATATCAAAATAGACCAATATGTATCGGCAATCATTCCAGTTGCCTTGTCCCTGATGATCAGAGATGGTTGGTGGACCTTCCTACTAATAATTATTTGACTAAAGCTCAGTTACATTTACTCTCCACTAAAGGATTCCAAGCCGATGAATATCGGGGTCCTAGCTATGACACAGCAGCACCCCCTATTCCCAAATGCAAACCAACACAAATGTGGTCTGATGAGGGAATTCGCCCTTTATGGGAGGATTGTTGAGCTTCTCACCCCACTATTGTTATTAATGATTCCTATGGAATTGTATGGGACTGGTTTTATATGGATTGTATGGCAGTCACCAATTGCACTGGGGAACCCTGCTCCTCTCATCGAAATTTAAAATGGCAAGTTTTTGATGATCTCATTTTACCGCAAACCTTAACCTCAGGAGATGCACCTCTGGTCTGGCTTGGGCAAGGACTTTCTATGTCATCTCCTTTTGTTAATTATCATAAAAGACAAAAGAATTTATGGAAGGTCACCACCGATTTAAGTCGCTTAAGAGTTTGGAATGGCTCTTACATTCATCAGTCTAATAACTACGCATTTTCTTTTTCCTTATGGATGAGGAGTGGGTAAGAGCTTGTGTTAAAGATCCCTATGTTTTTGTTATTGGAAAAATGACTATTGATCATAGCAATAGAGAAATAGACTGTCTCAACTGTAAAATGTTCACCTGTGTAGATAAGAATGTTTATACAGACAATTCTATCATTCTCATAGCTAGAAGAAGAACAGGCATTTGGTTACTGGTGAAACACCACCGTGTTTGGGAAAGCTCTCCAGATGTGCATATACTTTTAACAGTATTGAAGGACTGGGTCCATAGAACAAAAAGATTTCTTCGGTTGCTTATAACAGCTATTTTAGGAATTATAGCCATTACTGCTACAGCTACCACTGCAGGAATAGCCTTGCATCAAACCGTACAAACTACACAATTTGTACAAAAATGGCATGAGAATGCTAGCAAAGCCTGGAATCAACAAATGATCATAGATCAAAAATTAGATGAACGTATCTCTGATTTAGAAACAGCCATGATATATACAGGAGATGATCTTCAGAATATAAAACTTAGATTTCATATTTTATGTGACTGAATGTTTCTTCTTTCTGTGTTACTCCCCATGCCTATAATGAATCAGAAGTATCTTGGAGCAAAATTCGCCGACATATTACTAACCATTACGGTGATAATCTAACCTTAGATATTAAACAACTTCAAGATACTATTCTAAGTATTACTCACCATTGCAATCAGTTCCAGGAGTGAGTTTTACTCAAAGAATTAATGATATTCTGTCTGATTTAAACCCTTCTACTTGGATCAAACAAACTGGTCTCGTTGTTATAGGTGGCATGATTATTCTTCTTATTGCTATAATCTTTTTATGCTTAGTCCTCAGAAGCACGTAAAAATTCCTCCAACGACTGAAGAATCAAGAAACTGCAAAATCAACTTTTCTACTTCTTCACAAACAAAAAGGGGGAGATGCTACTGCCCCTCCGAACAATGTATTACTTAAACTATAACCCCTGGAGGATTTTACTAGTTACCAAGCACAGTTAGATATGGCCTTAAGAAAAACATACTGGCAACAGGTCTTTGGGGAGAAGGACGATATATGACCGTGGAGTTGGGCAGCTGGGGATGCCCGGCTCACTCAGGGCGGAACGCTGCCCTTTCACAGAAGCCTAGCAGACAGGAATGCCAGGTCAGCTCAGGGTGGAATAAATACCGCCTGCTTCCCTTTTCCGTTGTCGCTCCTTTCTCTTCCCAGAGTGCCCATTGTTAGTTAGATGAGTCCTTTGAATGTGCTTGGTTAACTATAAACTTTATCCTCCTCCTTGTTTGTCCACAAGACTTGTGACTAATGTTTGACCTTCATCGACTCTTTTGTTATTGTTTCTATCTAATAAAAGTGAGACTGTGCAGTTGCTCAGGGCAGCAGTCTTTTCGACTGTTGTCCCCTGCTCCCAATCTCTTGCAGCTGACTTGTTTGTGCCTAATTCTTCTCTAGTTCGCCGACTGGAAGCAGCAGAGGTCTAGCAGGTGACATTAGCCATGGATGAGAGTTCCTGTTGATCCAGAATTTTATGGTATTAGTATTCTGGATTTTGGCAATTCTAAAAGATGTGTAGTGGTATCTCATTGTGTCTTTGATTTGCATTTCCCTGATGACATATAATGTGGAGCATATTTTCATATGCTTACTTGCCATCTGTGTATCTTCTTTGATGAGGTGCCTGTTAAGGTCCCTGGCCCATTTTTAAATTGAGTTGTTGGTTTTTCAAGTTCATTGTATATTTTGGAAAACAATCCTCTCTCAGGTATATGTTTTACAAATATTTTCTCCCAGTCTGTGGCTTGTCTTCTTATTCTCCTGACAGTGTCTTTTGTAGAGGAGACATTTTTAATTACAATGAATTCCAGCTTATTAAGTACTTTCTTAAACATGGATTATATCTTTGGTGTTATATAAGAGGGTTTTTGTTTTTGTTTTTGTTTTTTGTTTTTTGTTTTTTCCAGATGGTGAGAAATAGAGGAGGGCCAGAGGAAGAGGGAGAGAGAATCTTAAGCAGGTTCCACACCCAGTGTGGAGTCGACATGGGGCTCAATCTCACAACCTTGAGATTATACCTGAGCCAAAGTCAAGAGTCTGTCACTTAACCAACTGAGCCTCAAGTGCTTCACACACCAAATGCACTCAGGTACTCAGCATTTGCCAAACTTGGCACTTAACTACGTGACCCACTCAGGTGATGAGGGAGCAGAAGATTAGCTAAGGAAAAACCACAGGCTGACACCCTACAACCCACCCTCCCCACGCACACTCCTGATTGGCACATCTGTGACATTCTTCCAGGAAGCTCCCAACTATCTTAATGTTAATGCCTTGCTGGAGGAAAAAACAACCTTAATTTGACAATGGCAAGGCCTCCCAGTATCCTCTGAGTCTTTAACATATGAAAATCCTTTTGAAACTTCCCTTTCCCTTACCTTCCTAAACTCCCAGGTATATAATCAGCTACCCCTCAGTACTCTGGGACCCCAGCTCTTCCTGCTACAGGTCCTGTCCCCCTGCTTTAATAAAACCACTTTTTTGCACTAAAGACATCTCAAGAATTTTTTCTTGGTCTTCAGTTCCAGACCTCACCCCACCAAACCTCACCTATATTCTAAAACTACATCACAGGCACCCCACAAAAGATCTTTTTGTTGTTGTTGTTGAGACTTTATTTATTTGACACAGAGAGAGAGAGCAAGCACAAGCAGGAGGAGCAGCAGGGGGAGAGGGAGAAACAGGCTCCCCACTGAGAAGGGAACCTGACATAGGGCTTGATTCTAGGACAGATGCTTAACTGACTGAGCCACTCAGGTGCCCCACAAAAGGTCTTTTTAAACAGAATTTTAACATCTGGAAATATGTTAACATAACAAAATTATTGTGAGTTTCCTATCTCTAGATTATTTCCTATTTTTTTTTAACTTAGAAACACTGCCTTGAGAACTTCTTTTAAGTACTAGATACTTTAAAATTGATATACATACCATTGTGTACAACTCAGTTTTTATTATATTCACCAAGTTGTGGGACTACTACTACTACATAATTGCAGAGCATTTTTATCCTCCCCCAAAGAAATGCAGTACCTGTTAGCTGTCACACCTCATCCTGCCTACTGATAACCACAACCTACTTTCTGTCTAAACAGGATTTGCCTATTCTGAACATTTCATATGAATTAAACCGTATAATATTTGGTTTCTTTGTCTCTGGATTCTTTCACTCAGAATAATGTTTTTAATGATCCACTTTGGTTTAATTTTTGTGTAACATGTGAGGTATGTGCTCTAATTTTTGCCTATTAGAGCTGGAAATAAGGGAGGCACCATCAAAAGGGGTAATCTCAAAATGGAGATGCGCTTTTAGAATTTTTTTAAAAAAGACTTTATTTATTTATTTGAAAGAGAGAGTGAGACAGAGCATGAGAGAAGGGAGGGTGAGAGAGAGAAGCAGACTGCCTGCCGAGCAGGGAGCCTGATGCCAGGCACGGGACACAGGACTGGATCCTGGGACCCCAGGATCATGACCTGAGTTGAAGGCAGTTGCCCAACCACCTGAGCCACCCAAGCACCCTACTTTTAGAATTTTAGAAAGCTGTTTTTAGTTATTAATGAGCTCTTGTAAAATCAGACCTCTGATAGAGACTGATCGTTTCCTGGCCTCTGTGCATATTTTTGAATGGGTCAGTTTGGATTCAAAACCAAGATGAACAGGGTTTAGGAAAGCCTTGCTTGTCCCTGACACTTAGAACACCTGCTGCTAGTGTGCAGAGTGTTTGTTTTGCTACCAGCAGAACAAATACTGCTGGTTTTTTCCTGGAATTTAACTCAACAGATTCTAATTGCCTGAACCTGTGTGTAAGCTGAAATCTGAAACTGTCTGCTTGCTGTAGGCTATTTCAGACTCAGCACAAACTGTGCAGGGCCAAAAGCCGAAATCACTCAGACCGGGTGTCATTGCAGATTCAAAGCACCTGTGCATGGGGCCACAAAACACGATGAAAACATTATGGACGCTGTCTGTACTGCCTGGGTCACATGCAAAATGTTCACAAGAAAGGGCTTGTTCTCTACAGGGACCATCTGGAATCAGGCTGCTGATCAGCTCTATATTTCTGACACAAAACTAACTGCAATTCCAACTTGTGATTTGTGCCAAGAACTATGTACGAGTTCAGGAAGGACACGTTGCAGGGACTGTGAACTTTCTGTCTACTCCTAGTGGAATGGACTCTTGACCCCATCTCAGGGAGGGCTCACTGTTGATGATTATATTTGGCTTTCTGGATTAGCTGCAGTTTGCAAACTGATCATTAAGTGTAGCTATGTGTCATAAGGGATTAATTTTTTTTAGATGCTCACTGGATACATCATTAGGATTAAAGAACACCCCTTTTGAAATTTTTAAAAAATTCAGGATTTTCTCCTGATGGGTTCCTGAACACGCCAGGTCTTTCTCCTTGAGTTGTTTAAAAATATTTTTTTTCCTGTGAAAATACATTTATTCCTCTTGCATACAACTCTTCCTGATGGAATGTCTGCATAAGGGGTAGGGAATGATTAAAAAACATGACTTCATGATTACTGAAAAGGACACATTGATTTTGCAACAATGAGAAGAAACAAAACCCTAGTATCTGGAAAGCATGGGAGAGGGGGCATTAATACCCTTTATTTTTAAAAAACTGTTCCTGGAAGCTGTCCCCTCCTCCAGAAGGAAACTCCCTGTGCTGCCTTTCCAAACTGCTGAGAATGTTCTGATTCATACTGACTGTTGAAATTAGATCACACCCAGCAGTGCTGGCTATAGAACAGATTGCCTGGCCCCAGCTCTTGCACTTTCTATGCAAAATACAGTCATAGGATGGATGAGCTGATGTCATAGCGAAACAAAACTGGAAATGACTGCCTTCTTACACTTCCTCGAAAACCAAGGACTCAACTAAAGTTTTCCAACTAAACTGGGAATTCTGGGACTGGAAGCCCCGGTGGGGGTCTACTGGGTCTTCTGTTAACCTGGGGGCCTACTGTGTGTCCTGTTCAGGGTGCACTAACAGTTGAAGTATGACCTCAGAGGTTGTACTTCTTTTGCATGGTCCCTGATCATTATGACACTGTCTCAGCTGGAAGGCATTTAGGTTAGCTTCAACGTATGGCCAGGTGATTCTGACTGAATCGATGCCTCAGGTCATATAAAAAAGATTCATACAAAAACTTGAGGAGGAAGCCCCTGGATTTCTAAGATAGAACTTTACAATTAATGGGATATGTGTTAAATCTCAAGGGGGCATAACTGAGATCAATAATAATACTGCTCTCATCCTCCTGCATTTGGGCCTACCAATAATTATTTTGCTATAAAGACAGTTTGGCCAAGGGCCAAGCGGTGGACTTTACTGAAGAGAATTACCATAGAAGGGCTAGGACATGATCCTCACAAAAGTCTTGCAAGGATGGCCCTTGGATGACATCTGAGAACTTGGATTTTGCATCAGTTCTCATCAATCCTAAGTGGTAAGAGTGGCTCACTCCACCTAAACCTACCTTTCTTTCTTTTCTTTCTTTCTTTCTTTCTTTCTTTCTTTCTTTCTTTCTTTCTTTCTTTCTTTCTCTTTCCTTCTTTCTTTCTTTCTTTTTCTTTTTTCTTTTCTTTTACAAACAATGAAGTATGTGCTAAACACCTGCTTTCCTTCTGGGGGTCTGGAATTTTAGGGCACTGAGTCTCTAATGAGCTACCTGGTTGGCAACACTCTGCCCCTGTTGTCACACATCAGTGCAGGAAGAATTAAGCATATCCTATGCAAGTCCACTTGGAGAGAACTCTTGGAAACTTGTGACTGGATTCCTTTGGCCTTCTTATCATGTGCCTTTTCCCTTTGCTGATTCTCTTCAGTTTTTTTTTTTTTTTCCTGTAAAAAACAGTAATTATGGAGTATAACAATTTCTGGGTCCTGTGAGTCCCTCAAGTGAATCATTGAATCATCAAGCCTGGGGTGATCTTGGAAATCTGACACAGAGGACTTGCTCTAAACCTGTGTGTGTGTTTTGTTTGTTTGTTTTCTGAGAAATATATGAAATTCTGTGATGTTCACAGGTCATTTAAAAAAAAAAAACAACCTTTCAATAATCTCTCTCTTTAGTGATCTTACAAAATATACCAGAAGAGACTATCTATCTGTAGTTCCCCAAAATTAAGGTGTCAGCAAGGCCATGATCCCTCTGACAGTTCTAGTGGAGAATCCTTCCTGACTTTTCTAGCGTCTGGCATTTGCAAGCAATCATTGGCATTTGTTGGCTTATAGATCCATCACTCCAGTCACATGGCCATCTTCTCCCTGCATGTCTTCATATTGTCTTTCCTCTGTGCATGTCTATCTCTGTGTCCTAATTTCACCTTATAAGGATGCCAGTCATAATGGATAATGGCCCATTATTTTAACCTGATTACTTCTAAAGATCCTTCCAAAAATGGTCACTTTTTGATGTACTGGTGGTTAGGGCTTCAATGTATCTTTTGGTAGGAATACAATTCAGCTCATAAGAAGCTTCTAAATCCATCCCTATTAGAAACCCACAAAAAAAAAAAAAATCCTCACTCATTTTTTTTTTTTTTTTAAACATGGCTATCGTAATTTCTAGGAACACCCCAGTGACAATATTCTCTTTTGGAATTAAACATCTTCTAGGTGATTAGGTAGTAATGCAGTTTTAGAGTGTGGGCTGGGCGCTTCTCATTAGTACAACTTGTATTTTGAGCAATGACTGTTAAATATCTCAACTGAAAAGTTGTACTTAGGAAGGATGTTTGTCTGGCTCATTCAGTAGAGCATGCAACTCTTGATCTTGGGGTCATGAATTTGAGTCCCACAAATTAAAAAAATTTGTACCTATGATAGGCAGCTTTACATTCTTGTTATTATATTTTGACTTTTAGAATACTGGGTTAAAGTTTGAGAAGGCTGGCTGAAGGAAAAGTACACATGATCAGTGAAAGTGAGTGGGAACTGCATCTTTAAGGTAAAACTGGGACATCTCCCACTCTTGTCATCCTAACTTTACTTTCACTTACAAGAAAATGAAGAGATATCTCACAAATTATTTTGAACAAGTTGGTGATCTAGAACTGGCTGTCTTGAAAGGTAAGTAGAAACTAGTAAGCCACTTCCAGGCAAGAATGAACAGTAGAGTGAAAAACATAGGCAGGAGCGCTTGGGTGACTCAGTCAGTTGGGCGTCTGCCTTTGGTTCAGGTCATGATGCCAGGGTCCTGGGATTGAGCCCTGTGTTAGTCTCCCTGCTCAGTGGCGAGCCTGCTTCTCCCTCTGCCTCTCCCCTGTTTGTGTGCTCTCTCTCAAATAAATAAATAAAATCTTAAAAAAATAAATACAGGTAAACATGCACAGTTGGGAGAAATGTGAGATGGGAAAACAAAATTGATAAGTAATTATATTTTTGTCACCCAAAATATGGTTTTGGGTTTGAGTATAACAAATGCAGGCAACTGCATCAAGCCCTGCCAAAACATGAAGCAACAACCTATCAGGATTCAGCTTCATAGAATAAAATCAGAAATCCACTGCATGGCATGAAAAGAAGTTCGAATCTAGTTTTCATTTACTTTTTATCCTCATTGCCTGAGTCCTACCACCAATTTATACAATCAATCCCACTGAGCACTGTAACCTTTTATTTTTTAAGCACTCTGCATTTCCCTTCTCTGAATAGTTGCTTATCCTCTCTTCTCATTCTGTAAGGCAGATGTGCTAACCACTACACCATGGGACCTGAGGGCCTCTCTTCTCATTCTGGAATACACTGTTCACTTCTCTACCCCTTAGTCTCCTTTAAAATGAACCATAACACAATAGAGAACAGGAAGAATATTGAAAATAGAACTAAGATGTGCTTATGGAATATCAATAAAGAAGGATTATTAAATCCAGTAATGAGGAATTAAGGATATATTCCACAAGTAAGTACTACATAAAACAAACCTTTGCATATTGGAGCAGAATTACACAAGTAGCTCTCCAGCTGAGACATCTGACAGTAGAATGTATTAAACATTTTGTATGTCAGGAATTATTCTAGATCCTTGCTACTTGCCATCTCATTTAATCTCTCAACAACGATTCAAAGTAGTTATCATTCACAGATGATGTAAGATAAACCCAAGGCTCAATAGTTTTCATGCAAGCACAGCTGATGCCATAATTGTAATTTCAACCTTTCCACCCCAAAGTCTATGTTTCTATCCTTGTAATGCCAAACTACTTGCCAAGGTTGATGCAGACTTAAGATAAAGTTTGGCAAATGCTGAGTATATGAGTGCATATGCTGAGTGAAACATTTGAGGCTCAGCTGGTTAAGTGACAGACTCCTGATTTTGGCTTAAGTCATGATCTCAGGGTTGTGAGATTGAGCCCCACCTTGGGTTCTGCACTGGGCATGGAGCCTGCTTAAGATTCTCTCTCTCCCTCTGCCCTTTCCTTCACCCCACTCACACACACATTCACGTATGTTCTCTCTCTCTCTAAAAAGAAAAAATTGATTCTGAGGAAGCACACACTGGCAATTAATTAGGAGGTAAATGGTGCAACAACCCATGCAGCAGGTAATGAAGCCCTTGACTACGTATAAGTAGTGGAAATAGAAGGCAACAAGGTAAGAAATCCATATGGGATAAACCTAGAACCAAGTTTAGGAAGAGTCAAAGACAAGTGTGATGTTTTAAGCCCAATAGTGCTGTCATTAATAAAAATATGTAACTTCCTCTAAAACCCAAACCAAAACAAAAAACCAAAAAAGCAGGTTTTGTAACAGCAGTTCTAACTTGGTGAGATGGGTGAAAATTGCTGTCTAATTTCTGGCTCTAGCCCTAACAATGATGTTGTCTTCAATTATAGTAAGAGCCACAGGCTGAGAACAGGCACCATAACCAGAGGCAGAACTAAGACCTGAGGTATGGTTATGTCTTGTATGGATGAAGACATACTATGTTTGAAATGGCTGTGTATTGAGATCCAACTCCAGTGCTGTGGCCCACAAAGAAAGTGGATATTCCCAGTGTCCATCTCCCAGGGGAGCAGACTCAGGAAAGGAAGCTGGAATTCATCAGGTGGGTCAGGTTTCTCTCTAGGACATCTTTCTCTGGACCTGGATCTCTTGGGTTGGTTGCTGGGAGGGAGATTTCTTGCTGTGGTCTTCAGGGGCAAATTCAAAGATGGTATATACTGTATAGAGCCTAAATAGGAGCTCAAATGAATTTGATCTGCAGGCTCTGGAGAGCCCCCCTTCCCCATATCCTAAAACTGTCTTTCCTCTTTTTTTTAATGCTTTCTTTGGATTTAATTTTTGATATATCCTTCAGTTGTTAAAATTGTACCTTGAATACTTCAGTATTTTGTTAGACTTTTTACAGTAAGGACCTAAAAAGGACACTTCTCTTATATGTCTACTAGAATAGAATTTTTTCTTTCTGTAGGCCAACTCATTTTTCATTTGATTTTTTTAAGGAATTGAAAGCTTGACTTCATGGAACAGAGTAATAGATCTGACCAGCTATATAAGCAAATACATGATTTTCCGTAAAATACCAGTTTTTTCAGGAAGTTATTAAACCCCAAGGTCCCCCCTTAAAGAAGAGGCATCATCTTTTTGTGTTTGTATAGGCAAAATAAGAGGCTGACACATAAATTGTGTCCATCCTAAATAGACTTGGGAGAAAGGCTTGGTGTGGCCCTCAGAATTAAAACTTGAATACATGAAGTTGTCTGCTCTATTTCTCCCAATGTTATTTATTATTTAAAGCATTAATCAGGGGCGCCTGGGTGGCTCAGTGGGTTAAGCCTCTGCCTTCGGCTCGGGTCATGATCTCGGAGTCCTGGGATTGAGTCCCACATCGGGCTCTCTGCTCAGCAGGGAGCCTGCTTCCTCCTGTCTCTCTGCCTGCCTCTCTGCCTGCTTGTGATCTCTCTCTGTCAAATAAATAAATAAAATCTTAAAAAAAAATAAAGCATTAATCAGCATCAATGATGAAGCTTCTGTATATACACTTAACATTTTTACTTCCCAAGAGACAGGAGGATACTACTGCTACTGGGTAGAGAGATGCCCTACCTAGCAGTTGTGGTTGGGGCACTTCAGAAACAGCCATATAGAATAAACACTTTGAACACAGTTTTGTTATTTTGCTGACTCTTGATCAAGAAACTGCTGTCAAATACAACATTTTATGTCAACTATGCTTCAATTAAAAAAAAAAAAGTGCCTGTGGATTGTGCCATGAAACAGTACATGAGAATATATTTGGATATCTAAAATCTAGAGGTCACAGTAACACAAGATTTTAGATTTTAAAATTCTGGTGTCATCAGAAAAGTTTCTAAAACTTCAGTCTTTGAGAATTTCTTGAGACTCCTGTGGCCCAGAATGTGGACTGCCTTTGTAAATGTTCTACCTGCATTTGAAAGACTGGTTAGGTCAAGTCACCTGAAAATATTTTAAAATCTTGATAGCTTTATAGAATTCTTATTTCATTGGTCTTTTAGGGTTCTCAAGAGAAATAGGACAATAGACATTTATCTTACAAAATTGGGATACATAAGGGAAGAGGCAAGATGGCAGAAGAGTAGGGGACCTCATTTCATCTGGTTCATTCAATTTAGCTAGATATCTGTCAACCATTCTGAACACCCACAAATTCAGTCTGAGATATAAGAAAATATATCTGGAAATCTACAAGTAGAAAAGTGACTGCTTTTTGCAATGTAGGTGGTGAGGAGTAGTGAATCTGTGGGAAGAGATTGGAAGATTAACAGAGGAGGGATAAACTGGACCAGTCCATAAACTGGCTATTAGAAAAAGTGTTCTAACATTGGAGAACAAAATTGGAATGCTTAGAAATCTTCTCCAACAAGAGACATCCTTTTCTGAAAGGGGTTCAGGGGATGAAAAGGACAGAATTTTAGGTGGTTCACTGTGGTCTAGGATTCAAAGAGACACAGAATGAATGGTGTGTGTGTGTGTGTGTGTGTGTGTGTGTGTGTGTGTGTGTGCCTGAGCCAGTGGAGTGCCCAAGCAGTGGAACGGTGGAAACTGATTTTGGTCAGCGAGCCCAGGGGGGGTCACCATAAACCATGAGCCAGGCCAGTCGAGTGACTGTTCTTTACATGAGCACCCTGAAAAGGACAGGAATGCACAGGCCATTTATCATCCCCTGGAAGGGGTGAAACAGCTGCACCCATAAACAGGCAATAACTCTCAGGGCAGCAGCGGCCCTGGAAAGGACAGTAGGGTGACACTCAGCACTCCCCCTGGAGCAGCAGAGTGGGTATGTACACAAGCCTACAACCACTCTTAATACCTAGGCACACAAAAGGCAGGTACAAGGGTCCCTCAGTCTCCTCCCTGCCACCCCCCCCTTTTTGTTTTGTTTCATTTGGTTTTGTTTGATTTTCTGTTGTCGTTTCTGAATGCTTTGGATTTGTCTAGGTTGTATTTTGCTTGGGTCGTGGATGATATTTTGGACTCTGCTCACTCTCTTACCCATTGTTCTCTGGGCAAAATGACTAGAAGGAGGAATTCACAACAAAAGAAAGAACCAGAGGCAATGTTCTCTGCCACAGAGCTAACTGATATGGATATAATAAGTATGATGTCAAAGATGGAATTCAGGTTAGCAATTATAAAGTTAATAGCTGGGCTTGAAAAAGCATAAATGATAGTAGAGAATCTCTAAGGGTGGAATGAGATCTAATCAGGCCAAACTTAAAAATATTATGAATGAGATGCAATCTAAATGGATGCTCTAACAGCTAGGATCAGTGAGGCAGAAAAGATAATAAGTGATCTAGAGGATAGGCTGATGGAAAAGGAGGGAACTGAGGAAAAGAGATAGAGATAACTCAGAGTCCAAGAAGAAAGGCTTTGAGAATTTAACGATGCCCTGAAGAGAAAAAAAAAAAAATGTGAGAATTATTGTGGAGCCTGTGGGGTGGAGAGAGAGAGAGAGAAGGCCAGAAGGTATATTTGAGCAAATTATAACTGAGAACTTCCCTAATCTGAGGAAGGAAATAAACATTCATGTCCAAGAGGCAGAGGGGACCCCTCCCAAAATCAATAAAAATAGAAAACCAGCCTGAAATTTAACAGTGAAACTTGCAAATCTTAGAGGAAAAGAAGCTATCCTGAGAGCATCTAGGGAGAGGATATTCCTTACCTGTGGAGGGAGGAACATCAGGATAACATCAGACCTATCCACAGAAGCCTGGAAGACCAGAAAGGCCTGGAATGATATATTCAGGATACTTTTGGGAAGAACATGCAACCAAGAATACTTTATCCAGCAAGACTGTCATTCAGAATGGAAGGAGAAATAAAGAGCTTCCAGGACAGAGAGAAACTGAATGCATATGTGACCACCAAGCTAGCCCTGCAAGAAATATTAAGGGGTAAGCAAAGAGAGAACACAATAGCAACATAAACCATAAAGAAATAGAGACAGTCTACAGAAACAGGGACTTTACAGGAAGTGCAATGGCACTAAATGCATATCTTTCAATAGTTACTCTGAATGTAAATGGGCTGAATGTTCCAATCAAGATGCAGGCTATAAGAGTGGATTAAAAAAAGAAAGATACACAAACCATAAGAGACTCTTAATCTCAGAAAACAACCTGAGGTTGCTGGAATGGAGGGATATAGGAGGGATGGGGTAAGCTGGGTGATGGACCTTGGGGAGGGTATGTGCTATGGTGAGCACTGTGAATTGTGTAAGACTGATGAATCACAAAACTATACCCTGGAAAAATAACACATTATATATCAATTAAAAGAAAGCAAGACCCATCCATATGCTGTCTACAAGACTCATTTTGAATGTAAAGACACCTCCAGATTGAAAGTGAAGGGATGAGGAACCATTTACCATGCTAATGGACCTCAAAAGAAGGCTGGGGTAGCAATCCTCATATCAGACAAATTAGATTTTAATTAATTAATTAATTAATTAAAATTATTATTTATTGTCAGAGAAAGAGAGAGCGAGTGAGCACAATGCAGGGGGAATGGCAGGCAGAGGGAAGAAGCAGGCTCCCTGCTGAAGAAGAAGTCCATGTGGGACTTGATCCTAGGACCCTGGGATCATGACCTGAGCCAAAGGCAGATGCTTAACTGACTGAGCCACCCAGGTGTCCCAATAAATTAGATTTTAAACCAGAAACTATAGTAAGAGATATAGAGTGGCACTATATCATACTTAAAGGGTCTATCCAATAAGAAGAGCTAACAATTGTAAATATTTATGGCCCCAATATGGGAACTGCAATTATATCAACCAAATATAACAAAAGTAAAGAAACACATTGATAATTATATATTAAGAGTAGGGGACTTCAACATTTCACTTACAGCAATGGATAGCTCATCTAAGCAGAAGATCAACCAAGAAACAAGAGCTTTGAGTGACACACTAGGCCAGATGTACTTCATAGATATATATAGAGCATTCCATCCTAAATGACAGAATATTCATTCTTCTCCAGTGTACATGGAACTTTTCTCCAGAATAGATCACATACTGGGTCACAAATCAGGTCTCAACTGATAACAAAAGATTGAGGTTTTTCTCTGTATATTTTCAGACAACAGTGCTTTGAAACTTGGAAGGAACTCAATCACAAAGGAAACTTGGAAGAAACTCAAACACTTGAAAGTTAAAGAGTATTCTGTTAAAGAATGAATGGGGTCAATCAGAAAATTAGAGAAGAACTTAAACAATTCATGAAAACTATTGAGGATGAAAACTCATAACCTTTGGGATACAACAAAGGCAATACTAAGAGGGAAGCACATTGCAATACAAGCCTCTTTCAAAAAGTTAGAAAAAGCCCCAATGCAGAAGCAAACGTTACACCTAAGGACCTGGAGAAAGAACAGCAAATAAAGTCTAAACCAAGCAGGAGAAGAGAAATCAAGATTAGAGGAGAAATCAATGAAATAGAAAAAAGAAGACCAGTAGAACAGAGCAACAAAAGTAGAAGCTGGTTCCTTGAAAGAATTAATAAGATTGTTAAACTCTGGCCAGACTTATCCAAAAGAAAAAAGAAAGGACCCAAATTAATAAAGCTGTGTTGAAAGGAGAGAGATCATGACCAACACTAAGGAAATACAGAGATTTGAAGAACATCTTATGAGCAACTATCTGCCAATAAGTTAAGCAATCTGGAAGAAATGGATGCATTCCTGGAAACATAAACTGAAACAGGAAGAGGTAGAAAATCTGAACAGACCAATAAGCAGTAGGAAATTGAAGTAGTAATCAAAAACCTCCCTGAAATCAAGAGTCCAGGACCAGATGGCTTCCCAGGGGAATTCTACCAAACATTTGAAGAAGAATTAATACCTATTCTACTGAAGCTGTTTCAAAAAATAGAAATGGAAGGAAAACTACCAAACTCATTCTATGAGGCTTGATCCCCAAACCAGGCAAAGACCCCATCAAAAAGGATATTTATAGACAAATATTCCTGATTAACATGAATGCCAAAATACTCACCAAGCTCCTAGCCAATAGGATCCAATAGTACATTAAAAGGATTATTTGCCACAACCAGGTGGGATTTATTCCTGGGGTGCAACATTCACAAATCCATCAACGTGATAGAGCATTTTAATAAAAGAAGAGACAAGAACCATATCATCCACTCAATTGATGCAGAAAAAGCATTTGACCTTTCAATGCTTTTCAATGCTTTTCAATGACCTTTCAAATGCTCAGAAAAAGCATTTAATCCTTTCTTGATTAAAACTCTTCAAAGTATACAGATACATACCTCAATATCATAAAAGCCATTTATGAAAACCCCACAGCAAATATCATTTTCAATGGAGAAGAACTGAGAGCTTTCCCCTTAAGGTCAGGAACATGACAGGGATGCCCACTCTCACCAGCATTGTTCAGTGTAGTACTAGAAGTCCTAGCCTCAGCAATCAGCCAACAAAAAGAAATAAAAGGAATACAAATGGCATGAAGAAATCAAACTCTCACTCTTCACAGATGACATGATACTTTATGTGGGAAAGCTAAAAGACCCCACCCCAAAATTGATAGAACTCATACAGTGATTAAGCAATGTGGAAGGATACAAAATCAGTTCACAGAAATCTGTTGCATTTCTATACACTAGCAATGTGAGTGAAGAAAGAGAAATTAAATAAATGATCCCAATTACAATTGCATCAACAACTCTAAGATACCAGGAATAAACTTAACCCAAGAGGTGAAGTATCTGTACTCTAGAAACTACAGAAAACTTATGATGAAATGGAGGAAGACACAAAAAGATGGAAAAACACTCCATGCTCATTGATTGGGAGAATAAACATTGTTAAAATGTCTATGTTGCCCAGAACAATCCACATGTTCAATGCAATCTCTATCAAAATACCATTGAAATTTTTTAAGAGCTGGAACAAACAATCCTAAAATTTGTATGGAAACAAATAAGACCCCAAATAGCCAGGGAATATTGAAAAAGAAAACCAAAGCTGGGGACATCATAATGCCTGACTTCCAGCTATATTACGAAGCTGTGATCACCAAGACAGTATGGTATTGGCACAAAAACAGACACACAGAGATCAGTGGAACAGAATGGAGTCTCCAGAAATGGACCCTCAACTCTACCATCAACTAATCTTTGACAAAGTAGGAAATAATATCCAATAGAAAAATGAAAATCTCTTCAATAAATGGTGCTGGGAAAATTGGACAGCCCCATGCAGAAAATGAAACTGGCTCTTCTCTCACACTATATCACTATATACAAAGATAACCTCATAATGGATGAAAGACCTAAATGTGAGATAGGAATCCATCAAAATCCTACAGGAGAACATAGGCAGTAACCTCTTCGACCTTGGCCACAGCAACTTCTTGCAAAACCTCTAAAGACATTTAAAGACAAGGGAAACAAAGGCAAAAATGAACTCTTGGGACTTCATCAAGATAAAATTTTTCTGCATGGCAAGTGAAATAGTCAACAAAACTAATGGAAGAAGATATTTGCAAATGACATAACATATAAAGGGCTGGTATCCAAGATCCATAAAGAACTTCTCAAACTCAACACTGTAAATCCAGATAATCCATTCAAGAAATGGGCAGAAGATATGAACAGACATTTCTCCAAAGACATAAAAATGGCCAACAGACATATTAAAAAATGCTCCACATTACTTGTCATTGGGGAATTACAATGAGATACCACCTTACACCAGTTAGAATGGCCAAAATTAACAAGACAGAGAACAACAAGTCTTGGTAAGGATGTGGAGAAAGGGGAACACTCTAACACTGTTGGTTGGAAAGCAAGCTGGTACAGACACTCTGGAAAGCAATATGGAAGTTGCTCAAGACATAAAAAATAGAGCTACCCTACAACCAAAAAATCACACTATTAGGGATTCACCCCAGAATGGGGTACCAAGAAATACAGATGTAGTGAAAAGAAGGGGTACATGCACCACAATGTTCATAGCAATAGTATCTGCAAAAGCCAAACTGTGGAAGGAGCCAAGGTGCCCTTCAACAGATGAAGAGATAAAGAAGATGTAGTGCATATATATAGTGGAATATTAGCGATTAGAAAGGATGAATACCCACCATTTGCATAGACATGGATGGAACTAGAGGGTATTATTCTAAGTGAAATAAGTCAAGCAGAGAAGACAGTTATTGGATAGTTTCACTCCTATGTGTAATATAAGGAATAGTGCAAAGGACCATTGAGGAGGGGAGGGAAAACTGAATGGGAAGAGATCAAAGGGAGCCAAACCATGAGAAACTCTTGACCCTGGAAAACAAACCAATGGTTGTGGAAAGGGAGGTGGGTAAAGTGATGGGGCAACTGGGTGATGGGGATTAAGGAGGGCACATGATGTGATGAGCACTGGATGTTATATGCAACTAATGAATAATTAAATACTACACCAGAAACCAATGTAACCAGCTATATGTTGGCTAATTGAATTTAAATTAAAAAAAAAAAAGAAATTGGGACACATGATTATAGGGCCTGGCAAGTCTGAAATTTGTAGGACTGGCTGGCAGATTGGAAATTTTGGCAGGAGTTAAGATTCAGTCTTGAGTCTGAAGGCAGTCTTGACTGATACAATAAGGAAGGTTATCTATTTTACTCTAAGTGTACTGATTTAAATGTTAATCACATCTAAAAAATACCATCACAACAACATCTAGAGTGGTATGACCTAGAAACTGGGCACCACAGCCTGGACAAATTGACACATAAAATTAACTATCATTGTTTACCCCTTGTCAAGTTGGCACCCATAGACATCTCCTAAAACTATACCAAATCTCCAAATAAAAGCAACAATTTCATGATTCCTTTCAGCATGATATAACTGTCCTATGTACAATTTGAAAATGGATTAACTCTCCAGTTAAGAAAATGGATTAACTTCTCCAGTAGAGAATGCAAAGTCCTTGGGTCTTTTCTTTCATATCCTATAACTCAGATACTATTATGTAAATGTAATGCCTCTTATATAATGAGAGATAAGAGAGTGAGTAAAATATATTATGTTTTCAGTTTCTACTAAGGTCCTGTAGTAAACAAAGAGCTATATCTCAAAGGGAGAGTAGTGTCCATAAAGGATAGCAGGGTTTTGCTCAAAAATCCCGAGTCTGTGTTGTGGTCCACCTAGGGGAATTGCCAAAGGCTCCAAACAGCATCTTATCTGCCCATGTCACTTCAAACACTATTGGACCTGCCGCATCATATGGCTCAAGTAGCCTAGCAGCTTGCATAGCAGCTTGGACCTGGTGCAGAGCCTTCTTTTGTTCTGGGCCCTACTCAAAACTAGCAGCTTTTCAGTCATTTGTTAAATGGGCTGGAGTACACACACAAATGAGGAACATACTGCCTCCAAAATCCAAAGAGGCCCAGAGGGGGTTATACCTTGTGTTTGGTTGTAGGTAAGCCCCAGATGAGATAACTGATCTTTTTGCCTTGGAAGGGATATCATGACATGCCTAACATCACTAGACCTCTAGAAATTTTACTGAGGTAGAATGCCCCTGAATTTTTATCATATTTATTTCCCACCCCCTGACAAGGAAATGTCTTATCAATAAGTTGTGTAGTTGCTACTTCTTGGTCACTGGATCCATTAAGCATAATGCCATTAATATAATGGACCACTGTGATGTCTTGTGGAAGGAAAAGGCAATCAAGATCTCTGAGAACTAAATTATGATGTAAGGCTAGAGAGTTGCTATACCCCTAAGGTGATATAGTGAAGATATATTGCCAACCTTAACAGTTGGTAGGGTGAAAAAAATTTGTCAAAAAACATCAAAAAACATTTGTCAGCTTCATACCAGGTACTATGGGAGGTGTTAATTTGCTTAAGCAATGAAACCATGTCCTGTAGAGCTGTTTTAGAGTCATCCCCTGGTTCAGCTTAACATAATCCACTATCATTCTCTAAAATCTGTTTTCCAGGCCATATAGGCAAATTGAATGGTGATGTGCAAATCAGTACCCCTGTATCTTTCAAGTACTAATCTCTGCAATCCTTCCAGGAATGCCACATTATTTTTGATTTACTATTTTTCTAGGTAAAGGCAGTTTTAGAGGCTTCTGCTTGGTCTTTTCAACTATAATAATTCTCACTCCTCAGGTCAGAGAACCAATGTAAGGATTCTGCCAGTTGTTATTCCAGTAATCCATTCCATAACCTATTTAACTCATGCCTCATCCCCACCTCCCCTCTGATAACTATCAGTTTGTTTTCTACAGTTAAGAATCTGTTTCTTGTTTTGCCTCTCTTTCTCTTTTTTCCCCATGCTTGTTTGTTTTCTTTCTTAATTCCACATATGAGTGAAATCATATGGTATTTGTCTTTCTCTGACTGACATATTTCACTTAGCACAATACTCTCTAGCTCCATCTATATCATTGGAAGTGACAAGATTTCATTCCTTTTTATAGGTGAGTAATGGTTTGTTTCGTATATCTGTGTGTGTGTATATATATATATATATATATATATATATATATATATCTGTAACATATATATACATGTATGTAAATATATGTATAACATTAAAATTCAGTGCAAATCCAATAAGAATTTTAAACGATTTCTTTAAGGAAGAAAGAAATGTCTAAATATTATGTCGAAGAAGAAAAAAAAAACGGGTGTCTGGCTGGCTTGGTTGGAGGAATATGTGACTCTTGGTCTTGGGGTTGTGAGTTTGAGCCTCATGTTGGGTGTGGAGATTACTTAAATAAATAAAACTTAAAAAAATACCCAAGCCTACAAAATTTTGAATACAAGAATGAAGCAGTATTACAAAGGCAGAGTAAACATTATTGTGATCAGAACAAGTATAAACAAATAGGTAAGATAAAAAAGATCAGAAACACATGATAAACCGGATACAAATTGAAAAGCCTTCTTCTGGCCAAATATGAGTGTTAAAAAAGTTCAAGATTATAATTTATTAAATAAAGCAAAAATCTCTGAGTTTACAGAGACATAAATACATGGGGAAAAAAAGGAAAATTTTCTTGCCATCATAAATGTAAAAGGAATGATGGAATTAAAAAAAAAACATTTTTTGGCAACCATAAAAACTGATTTAAGCAAGGATCATAAATAAGTGCTAAAACCAGTGGGTGAATGTTTGAGGAGTAATAGAACACTTTTAGCCTAAAATTCCCTCCTCCTATTTGTTAGTACAAAGAATAATTTGGTAACTTCATGGTGAAGAATCTTAGAAAACACTACCTTAACAATATTTTAAATTAACATCACAAGTAATGGCATTGATGGCACACACCTTCACCCTTAGTGAGAACTCAGCAACACTCTACGGCATTGCTCCCAGAGAAGCATAACCCAAATCTAATCACAAAGAAACATCTGACAAAGCTAAACTGAACAGCATTCAGCAGAACACATTCTGAACTCTTCAAATGTGCCCATGTTGTGAAATACAAAGAAGGGCTGAGGGATTGTTTAAAGGACTAGACACATGACTACAATGTGCAATGACTAATCTTAGATTTTTTTTTTTTGCTATAAAGGACATTATTAGAAGAAATGTGAAGAAGTTCTGTAGATTACATAATAATGCTATTTTATTAATATCAACTTCTTGATTTTGATTATTTGATTATTTGATTTGAGATTATTTAAGAAAATTGCTTTTAGGATATATATACTGAAATACTTAAGGGGTCTCATGTCTGCCACTTATTCTTCAATGTTTCAGGAAAACTTACAATCTCCTTTTGTTTATCCAGTCATCTGTCTAAGGGAGTGTGGGTAAAGCAGATGTAGTAAAATGTTAACATTTTGGGGAGTCAAGGTGTAAGTTATACTTTGTATTCTTCCAACTTTTCTATAAATCATATTTTTAAAAAAATTGTTAAGAGAACTTAGGGGTGGGATCAAGGTATATACAAATTATCAGAGTTCATTGGCTATATTAGAAAACCACAGAAAGACCATGGATGTTGCAGTCCTCAAGGAGTCAAACACTGTCTGGTAGATCTTTTTCTCATTACATATAACTTTATTTTTTTCTATGGCATTTCAGAAGTCCAAGGGGGATACTCATTGGCACATCTTGGGTTAAATCCCTTCTCTGGAATTAATGAGGAAGCAGAAGGATGAGATATAATTATTGGCGCATGTGGGTTATCTGCTGCCCAGTTGCAGGATCCATTATTAGTGGACTGTCGGAAAGAAGTACATAGCAGACATTTGTAATATTCTACAGCTGATAATTCATCATAAGAAGTAAAGTTTTCCAAGTCACTGGAAATGGTATGAAATAATCTAACAGTTTAGGGACAACTAACCATTCGCCTAAAGAAAATATAGGTTGGTACTCACCTCATGCCCCATCAAAAAAGTCACAACTTACAGTGTAAAGGATAACTCAATATAATGTGTTTCATATCTTTTGCATGAGACTTGACACCATGCTAAGTTCCCAAAGGAAACTCCTTATGCTGGAACAGCAACAATGAAACAGAAATACTTATTTTACACACTGATATTATGAATAACTTATATAATCATCGAGGAAACCCCTACATTCTTCAACCTTTCCTTGGACATAACTGAGTCACAATCACTCTAAAGCAATTATTCCCAGTGGGGATTATTATATTGTCAAGGAGTCAAAAATTGGTTCTTGGGGAAGGGGGAGTAGGGTGAGGATTTAAAAAATCTTACATTTTATGTATAAAGAACAAATATACAGTACCTAAATAGATATACAGCACATCTTTGACCTGACCATGTACTGAGATAGAACAATTAGAAAAAAGAAATCTAGAAGGGCTCCATAGGGGGACCCTTTCTAGACAGCCATTTAGTTGAATCTGTTCAAATATCTGCCATTTTTTTTCACATAAATTGAAAAAATATTGGCCACGATGATGATGGCGGTGACAGTGACAATACTTAACACATTCATAACTGTAGTTATGTGCCATATATTCTTCCCTTTATTTAGCTAGATTATCTTCTTATAATCTGATGAGATGATATTGCCATTTTGCGTCTAAGGAAACTAAGAAACAAAGCTTACATAACCTACTCAATGTCTCATAGGGATCTGAAATTTCAGCATAGGTAGTGTGGCTCTAAGTACAGATTCTCAACTAATGTGTCATATCAACAATAGAAACAAAATGACAAAGGCCACCAAATAATACTCCATCATAAATAAGTACAAACCAAGAAACTGTAGGAGGGACAGAGAATTAGGATTTGCACAATCCCACATTTATAAGCACTTCACTGAAGCATATCAGAAATATAGAAGAGAAGGATATTTTTTCTTATATCCTCAGTATATCTTATATATACTGAGTATATCTTATATATACTGAGGATCCCTACTCATAGCTGCTCTAAAAATCGATAAGGCTTGTTCTTTAAATAATTGTGTGACTTTTTAATATTTTATATAAATATAGTTTATATTAAGTGCATTGCTTTTTGTATATAGAAAACAGTGTCTTCTTTGCAGAAGAGGCAGTTCAGCAGCAACAGCTCTTCCTATTGTTGTTCTTATGTTGCCAGATGACAATAGGATGTGACACGGTTGAAATTTTCAAGTATTTTCTATTAGGGTAATTAGTTGTAAATGTATATATAGAAAGTCATATTTTTGTTATAATAATAATTCAGTAAAAGTTCTAAATTTCTGCAATGATGTTGGATCCAGTATATACACAAAACAAATACCTAAGTGGTATGCCCACATACATCCTCACAGAGACAAACACTGAGGAGCCAGAGAATATTCATGAATCAGTTTAATGCTGTTCTAATTATACAACTTTTTTTTTCTGGCCTTTTAAAATTTCCTATACTAGTGAATGTCTATGAATAATTTGTAGTATATTGGATGTTTTTATATTACACATGAAACAAGAATTCTGAAAGAACAGTTTCAGATAAAGCCTTCTACTTATTTTTCACAAATTGATAGTTTTCTCCTCAGTATAATTATTGAGCCATTAAAAAGTCTGAAGCTTTGTTGAGAAGTCTCACACATCCAAAACATGTAGATTTTAATGAACTTTCATTGAAAAATAATTTCTTGGGATGCCCGGGTGGCTCAGGCAGTTAAGGGTCTGCCTTTGGCTCCTGTCATGATCCCAGAGTCCTGGGACAGAGTCCTGCATCAGGCTCCTTGCTCAGCAGGGAGCCTGCTTCTCCTTCTGCCTATAGCTCCCCCTGCCAGTGCTCGTTCTCTCTGACAAATAAATAAATAAATAAATAAATAGAAAAATAATTTCGTGATAGTCTTCTCTATATATGTTGAAATGTTTTCTTCCCTGTATGTTTTGATATACTATATGAGATCTCTCCTGTCTATGTATTTTAAGCCACAAATTGACTTCTAGTCAACATACTTATTACATTATAACTTTCCTTAAATCACTGTGTCACTTATGTGGTGTTCAACAAACTTTCATCACTGTCAGAAAGTCTGTTGATTATTACAACTTTCTTCGCAGTGTTAGTTTGAGTGTCAGTTGAGTTCACACAGAATATTTCCCATATTCATTGCCTTCAAGGGATCTTTCCTGGGAGAATTTTCTGATACCCAATGAGGATTGTACTCTGGCTGAAAAATCACCCATATACAGTTATATCTCAAGTTTTATATTCTATATAAATTATCTGTTATATAGTGATCTCTTGCAGAAGAATTTTCTATGTACACTAAGCTCATAAGCTTGCTTCTATGTGTAAGTTCAGCCAGACCTCTGGCTGAAATCTTTCTCCCATTCATACACTCATAGAGCCTCTCTATGTGTGTTGTCTGATACATTGTGAAGTTTAATTTCTGACTAAGTTTTCTCATCATCATATGCTTAATCCCCTATGTGAGTCTTCTTAGAAATCTGAAATTTGAATGAAATTTTGAAAATTTGAAATTTGAATTTGAAAATTTGAATGAATGAAAAATTTCCCGTATTCATTTCATTACAATGATGAATAATTATGTTTATTAATAATGTTTTTAAATGATGTTTCATTAATAATGTTTTTAATTATTAATAATTCATTAATAATGTTTTTAAAATGAGTTTTTACACATGTTGTCATGATGAAATTATAATGTTATTCATTATAATTCATTAATAATGAATAATTATTCATTAATAATGTTTTTAAAATGAGTTTTTACACATGTTGTCATGATGAAAGTCTCCCCACATCTATTACATTCATAGAATATCCCCCGTGTGGATTTTCCGATGATTTCTGAGGTTTGATTTCTGGTTGAAAGTTTTTCCACATTCATCGTATTTTTAAGGTTTCCTTTGTGTATTTGTGTTCCATGATGTATTGAGGGTTGACTTATCTCCAGAAGTTTTCCCACATTTGTCATATTTATAAGGTTTCCTCCCTGTGTGAATTCTCTGATAATCTGTGGAGCTTGAGGGGCGCCTGGGTGGCTCAGTGGGTTAAAGCCTCTGCCTTCAGCTCAGGTCATGATCTCAGGGTCCTGGCATTGAGCCCTGCATCAGGCTCTCTGCTCAGTGGGAAGCCTGCTTCCTCCTCTCTCTGCCTGCCTCTCTGCCTACTTGTGATCTCTGTCAAATGTATAAAAAAAAAAAAAAAAAAGCTTTGCCCCCCCCCCAAAAAAAATCTGTGGAGCTTGATTTATGGCTGAAAATTTCCTCATGTTCATTACATTCATAGGGTTTCTCTTCTGCGGGAATTCTTGACGTACTACTATCAGGCCTGCCATCGCAACGTGTTATAGTTGGTAAATGAAAAGTGCTACAAATGTTTGTCTTGATTTTCTGAACTCTTCCAGAAGAAGTTATCAAGTTGGCAGTTTTCTAAAAATGAGAAAATTAGAAACACTGTATGAAATTTAACACTTTACTTTTGAAATGGGGCTTATATACATATCCCCCATTATGTATTATTTTATTGAGTCTTTGGTTTCCAGTCCAGTTTTCCAATAACAAAGTAATGCCAAGTACATAATGCCTACAGTCTCATTCTTTGGAAACAATTATTAAAAATGGAAACCTAAGGGCCCCTTGGTGTTTCAGTCGGTTAGGCATCTAACTCTTGATCTCAACTCAGGCTTTGATCTCAGGGTTGTGAGTTTGAGCCCCTTATTGGGCTCTATGCTGGTTGTGAGGCCTACTTAAAAGATAAAAATAAAGAATAAATAAAAAAGGAAAATGGAATATACGTATGTACTTGCATTTAGGGCTTATCTGGATAACCAGGAATAATCTCTTTATCTTAAATTTTTTAAACCTAATCACATCTGCAAAGTCTCTTTTGCTACATAAGGTAACACCCCTATTTTCCAGGAATTCGAATTTGGTTATTTCTTGGGGGATATTATTCAGCCAACCGCACCCTATTGTATATTTTATTTTGTTCTAGGCACTGAAATACAACTTTAAACAAGGCAGTCTAGATTAGAAAAAGCATTTAGGCAAGCATGACTAATCCAAAGTTGGTTGGATTTTGGGAAGCATGATAAGCACCACCAAATGAAGCATGTGGGAGAGAGGTAGTGCTATAGAAAATTTTGAATTCTGGCAGATAATTAGAAATTCTGAAATATGATTTCAGGGGTAATAAGAGCTGCTTCAGAGAAAAAATACAAAAGTAGACTGTCTGAAATCAGGGATGTCATTTTAAATGGAGTGGTTATAGAAGGCTATATTGAGAAGGTAGTGTAGCAAGGTCTGAATTCTCTGTCTTTTATAATATCAAACCCTTGACAGGTTGTATCTGTAATAAATGTCACCTCCCATTCAATGATTTATCTCATTTTGCCTAAAAACAAACATGAAACCTAACGAGTGTGCAAAAACTCTTCTGTGCAGCTTACCGAGTAGCATAAAAGGGACACCTGAGGGATCACCATCCTGGTCAGGAAATAGAAAATGATTAGATTTGGGAAGTATCATGTATTCTCCCTTGAACCCAAGTATTTTTATGCTTCAGAATCACTTCTCTCATGAAGGTTATAAACCTCTCTATAAAAATATAGCTTGGTTTTGTCAGTTGCTTTATATGTAGAGCTGAGACAAATCTCACCTGTACTCCCTACAATACAGTCCATCAGCAGGATGTATTCCTTCCTAGAGATACTTGGGGGACAATATTTGGGTTGTTGGCAATATTCAATTTCTAGTGTTTGGAGGACTAAGGTCTTTCTTCCCTTGTTCATTGTCAGTCAGTTTATAGAGGATATCTGCATTTTTTGGATTGTGCTTCCCTTCCTCCATTTTTAAAGCCAGCAGTGGTGATCAAGTCCCAGTCAGGCTTCAAATCTCCACACTTATCTTTTGACATCTCTCTGACCCTTCTGCTTTCTTCCACTTCTACTGCCCATATTATAACTTTGGGCTCATCTGGATAATCCAGGACAGTCTCCCTATTTTAAGATCATTTGATTAGCAATCTTAATTCCTCCATAAAGTAATTGAAAATATTTAGATTTAAGCCCTGTTTACCACAGGTATACATATCTTTAAATCTGATACTCCACATCCTCATCCCCTCTCGATATTGTCAGACTCTTATGTTTGTAGTGGTATCACGATGCAGTTTCATTTTGTGTTTTTCCCATAACTGATGAGGTTAAATATCTTTCTCCATGTTTACTGGGCATACAGATTTCCTCTTTGTAAAAGTGATGAGTTAAGCCTTTTGCCCATTTTTCTGCTGGGTTGCTTTCCTTCTTCCTCACAGATTTGCAGAAGTCATTTTAAATATAATCTAATACTAGTCCTATTTTATATTCATGTACTAAAATAGATTCTGCTACTCTGTGCCTAATCTTTCTCCTTCTATGGTGTCTTTAGTTGTCTATAATTCTGAACTTTAACATAGTCAAGTTTATCAAGTTTATCAAGTTAATCAAGTTTCCTGTATGGTTAGTGTTTTTTAGTATCAAATATTTCTTATCCAGAGTAATAAAGTTTATATATATAAAATTATCTTCTAAAATATTTATAGTTTTGGCCTATGCAAGTCAACATTTAACCTCCCCCCCCCATTGCTGATCCCATCCAATGTAGCAGAATGGGTGCATGATAAACTGGGATACTGAAGTTCCAAAACCACTTGGGAAATAGTAAAGAGATTACATCTGCCTTTAAAATATTCCTTCTACAAGCTGCTGACTAGGAGTGCCTCTAGTGCCACCTCAGGTGATGACTTTTGCGCCATACCTTGAGGCATATTGGACAGACTACATGCCCTATATCTTGCTAGCAATGGATTACATGGGCCCTTTGCTGGCATCGAAAGGGCACAAGTATGCCTCACTTTCATAGGACTTGTACAAGCAAGTAAAAGGGAATAACAAAACTACAGAACATGTAGGGAACGTGGACTCAGATAGACAGTGATCAAGGAAGACATTTTACCAGCCATGAGGTCCAAGAATGGGCAGAGGCCCCAGATATATTATGGACTTTCCCCCTGTCATCCAATCCCACTGCTGCAGGCCTAACTTAGAGGGTGAATGGACTAATAAAAACCACATGAAAGACTGTCACCAGAAGGCTCCCTCACTGGACCATCTGGAAGACTAGCAGAGGCCACAGCAGGACAGACATCAGCATATGAATGCCTAAGCAATGACACCCCCACAGTTTGGGTGTTAGAAGAGCAGGTATCATCAGGAGGTCTGAGGCCTTCCAGGCTGGAGGAGGGACTCCTTTTGTGTTTGCTACAAGACCTCCCACCTGCTGAGACTTTAGTTCATTGGAAATTGGTTTGGAATCCACCCCTTTACCTCCCCCCACTTCCCAACTCCCCATGGCTTGGTGTCCTAATCCCCTGGAGCCAAGGGCTCAAATCTAGTATTGTTATCAATCAATCATTCTATATTGGTCAGGGCCCAACACACAGGCAAATATCTGCTTCTGACCTCTGATGCTGCATACTGAGGGAGAGCTGTACTCTGTGTGCCAATCAAGGTGACTCTGTACAATATAGACACATCTCTGGTAATATTAAGGAGCAAAATATAGGGTATCATCCCCCAGGGAAAAATGCCTAAGCCAAGGGCACTGGCTTAAGGGGACCAGAGTGCTACTTGGTTACTAAATGAAGATTTGCTGTATCTATCGTCTGTTTTCTGTTGCAACAGGAAATGTCTTCTTGTCATGGGCCACAAGCTACATTAAAATTCACAATCACCCTGACTGTTGGGTCTGGGGAAATGACCTTTTGACTTGGTCACTGGGAAACCATAGTTCTGTTTTTCCTTTGGTCTCATTGGTATATGAATGTTGCTGCTGTGGCATAGGGATGCAAGTCACTTCCTGATATCTGGCTCTAGAGTCATCACAGAAGAATGGCATGTAAAGATTGTATGGGCCATGAAGATGTTGGGAGTGGAGTGTAGGAGTTCTGACAGCACTGGGTCCATTTTTGGCCTTCCATCTTGTTCATGTCCACACAATGATCTCCATTCAGGTTTGGAGGTTCCAGGGCCCTTGGAGGTTAATGTATGCCCTGACCAGAATGGAGGAAGGTTTATACTGGTCTTCCTTAAAGTGGCACACAGAAAACTCCACTTTGGATAAATAACAGAAATGACTGGTACATGGAAGGCCCCACTTCAGATAACTAGTAGAGATCTTCTGGTGCATAGATGAAACTCATGGGATTTTGTTTGATATTATATTGAACATATGAATGAATTGAGAAGTGTGTTTTAAAATACAGTTTTCTAAGGGCATCTGGGTAGCTCAGATGGCTGAATGTCTATCTTCGGCTCAGGTCATGATATCCAGGTCCTTGGATTGAGCCCTGCATTGGGCTCCCAATTCAGGAGGGAGTCTGCTTCTCCCTCTTCCTCTTCCTCACCCCCTGCTTGTGCTCTCTCTTTCTCTTAAATGAATAAATAACATCTTTTAGGGGCGCCTGGGTGGCTCAGTGGGTTAAGCCGCTGCCTTCGGCTCAGGTCATGATCTCAGAGTCCTGGGATCGAGCCCCGCATCGGGCTCTGCTCAGCAGGGAACCTGCTTCCTCCTTTCTCTCTGCCTGCCTCTCTGCCTGCTTGTGATCTCTCTGTCAAATAAATAAATAAAATCTTAAAAAAAAATAACATCTTTTAAAAAAATTAAAAAAATAAAATACAGTTGTCCAGTCTCTCAGCATGGTATATCAATTTATATCATTTTGACTTAATGTCTCAAAGTTTTTTTTTTTTTTAAAGATTTAAAGGTATGTCTGCAGAGTTATTTCTTATACAATTATGTGTCTCCTTTTCTTAGAGTATAAGGAGGTTTTACAACTTTATTTAATAATCTTGATTCTGAGAACCAAAGCCTAGTTTTATCATTTATACCTTTGAAATTCATTAATTTCTAGTTTTACCTTTATTACAATACCTCTGTTTAGTCTTACTTTTAGGCTTTCTCACTTTATAAAAGAAATACATAAACCACAAAATTTCCACTATACACAGTTTGACCTGTAGCCCAACGGTTCTTTTTTTCAATTATTATTATATTATATTAGTCACCGTACAGTACATTATTAGTTTTTGATGTAGTGTTCTATGACTCATTATTTGTGTATAACACCCAGTGCTCATTGTAACATGTGCCCTCCTAAATAGCCATCACTGGGCTACTCCATCCTCCCAATCCCTTTCCCTCTGAAACCCTCAGATTGTTTCCTGGAGTCCATAGTCTCTCATGGTTCATATCCCCCTCTAATTCCACCCCTCTTCAGTTTTCCCTTCCTTCCCCTAATGTCCTCTGTGCTATTCCTTATGTTCCACATGAGTGAAACCATATGATAATTGTCTTTCTCTGCTTGACTTATTTCACTTAGCATAATAACCTCTAGTTCCATCCATGTTGAAGCAAATGGTGGGTATTCATCCTTTCTGATTGCTGAGTAATATTCCATTGTATAGATGAACCACATCTTTCTTATCCATTCATCTGTTGAAGGGCATCTCGGTTCCTTCCACAGTTTGGCTATTGTGGACATTGCTGTTATGAACATTGTGGTGCATGTGCTGCTTCTTTTCACTACATCTGTATCTTTGGGGTAAATACCCAGTAGTGTAATTGCTGGGTCATAGGGTAGTTCTATTTTTAATTTTTTGAGGAACCTCCATTCTGTTTTCTGAAGTGGCTATATCAATTTGCATTCCCACCATCAGTATGAGAGAGTTACCCTTTCTCCAGATCCTTGCCAACATTTGTTGTTCCCTGTCTTATTAATTTTGGCTATTCTAACCCAGTGTAAGGTGGTATCTCAGTGTGGTTTTGATTTGAATTTCCCTGATGGCTAAAGATGTTGAACATTTTTTCATGTGTCTGATAGCCATTTGTATGTCTTCTTTGGAGAAGTGTCTGTTCATGTCTTCTGCCCATTTTTTGATACAATTATTTGGTTTTTTTGGGTGTTGAGTTTGAGAAGTTCTTTATAGATCTTGGAACCAGCCATTTATCCATAATGCCATTTGCAAATATCTTCTTCCATTCCATGGGTTGCCTTTTAGTTTTGTTGACTGTCCCCTTTGCTGTGCAGAAGCTTTTTATGTTGATGATGTCCCAAAAGTTCATTTTTGCTTTTGTTTCCTGTGCCTTTGGAGACATGTCATGAAAGAAGTTGGTGTGGTCAATGTTGAAAAGGTTACTGCCTATGTTCTCCTCTAGGATTTTGTTGGATTCCTGTCTCACATTTAGGTCTTTCATCCATTTTGAGTTTATCTTTGTGTACGGTGTAAGTGAATGGTTGAGTTTCATTCTTCTGCATATAGCTGTTCAATTTTATTGAAATTTATTGAATAGTACATTAAAAGGATTATCTATCAGGACTATCACCATTCATTGATAGTCTCTTTTTATCAAAGAGACTGTCTTTTTTCCATTGGATGTTTTTTCCTGATTTGTTGAAGATTAGTTTCTTTTTCCAGATTAGGTAAGTTTTCAGCTATTATCTTTTTTTTTTTTTTAAGATTTTATTTATTTATTTGACAGAGATCACAAGTAGGCAGAGAGGCAGGCAGAGAGAGAGAAGAGGAAACAGGCTCTGTGGAGCAGAGAGCCCGATGTGGGGCTCGATCCCAAGACCCTGAGATCATGACCTGAGCCGAAGGCAGAGGCTTAACCCACTGAGCCACCCAGGCGTCCCTCAGCTATTATCTTTTGAAATAAATTCTCTCCCTCTTTTTTTCTCTCTTCTTCTGGGAGTCCCATAAGACAAATGTTATTATGTTTGATGGAGTCACAGAGTTCCTTAGGTCTATTTTTGTTTTGTATAATTCTGTTTTCTTTCTTTTGTTACTTTATCTTCTAGGTCATTAATTCATTCTTCTGCTTGTTTCAGCCTGCTGTTCATGCCATCAAGCATGGTTCTCATTTTGTTTATTGATTCCTTTGTTCCTGCTGTGCTATGTTTTTCTCGTTTCTGTGTTAATGGTCTCACTGATATTCTCCATTCTTTTCTCAAGTCCATTGTGTCTTTATGATCATTGCTTTAAATTCCCCATCAGGCATGTCAGTAATATCTGTTTTGCTTATATCTCTGGCCCTGGCCTTGTCCTGTTCTTTCATTTGGGACAGATTTCTCTGTCTTTTCATTTATCTAAGTCTCCATGCATATTTCTGCACGTTAAGAAAATTAGCTATATCTTCCTCTTCTTGAAGTAAGTAGCTTTATGAAGAAGAGGTCCTATAGTGTCCTGCTGTATAGTATCCCCTATTGTCTAGAGCTTGTTGCTTCTGGGAGTGTCTCTGAATTGTGCTGTGTGCACTCTGTTGTTTTGTCCTGGCTATTTTATTGTCAAATCAGTCATCTGCAGAGGCTGTCTTTGCCTGTTGTGTGCAATGTTGTGGCCCTGGCCTGAATGTGGTGCGTTGTAATTAGGTGTGCTTTGGTCTGCTTTTGAAATGTCAGAGGGCTAAGCCTTCCTGATTCCAAAACTTATTTATGCTACCTTACTCAAGAGTGTGGTATTAGCATTAATATAGACATATAGATCAATGAAACAAAATAGAGTCCAGAAACTGACCCACATTTTATGGTCAATTTATTTTTTGACAAGGTGCCAAGTCAGTTCAATGGGGAAAGAATAATATGTGCATCAATTATTGGATAGTAAAATGTGAAAAATGAACATCAACTCTAGTTTTATACCATATAATTACCGGCAATGGATTATAAACCTCATATTAAATGTAAAATTATAAAATTTCTCAAAAAAACCCCCAAACAAACCAGGAGAAAACCTTAGTGTGCAGAGAAGCTTCATTTTGCCCGGATAAGTGTTTGGCCCTTGTCCAGCTCCTGGAGAGGTAAGCCCTAGGCTCTTGGGATATCCTGCCTGATCAGATTTTGTTTACCTGAGAAATATGCTTACTATGAGATTTATTGTGGGTGGGCATTGGTTCACATGGTATCAGTTTGACCTCTGGAGGGGCTGGAGACAGTTAGTCAAGCAGATGGTCAGCTATGCTCATATGACTGACCCCCTATAAAAATCCTAGAAACCAAGGCTTGGGTTGAGCTTGCCCAGTTGGCAGTACCCTGTATGCACTGCCATACGTTATTGCTGGGAAAAAGAGGACTGTCTGTGTGACTCCACTGGGGTAGAACAACTGGAAGCTTATGCCTTGTGTCTCCTAGAAACAGCTCTTCATGGCTCTTCCCTTTGGTAATTTTAGTCTGGATCCTTTTGCTGTAATAAACCATAATCATAAGTATATGGCTTTTCTGAGTTCTGTGAATCCTTCTAGTGATTTGCTGGGGTCTTCAGGACCTCCCAAACTGCACTTAGTGACTCTGAATTAAACAGAGATTTCTGAAATAGGATGTAAAAAGCATGTACAAACTCATTAGTCATTAGGGAAATGCAAATTAAAATCTAGTAACCTACAATTAGATACTCAACAGAGTGGTGAAAAATAATAAGACTTAGAATGCCAAATGTTATTAAGATTGCAGAGCAATGAGAACTCTCATACGTTGTTAATAGTCATGGAAAATGGCATAGCCCCTTGAAAATGTTTGGCAGTTTTTAATAAAATTACCTATATACTTACCATAAAACCCAGGAAGTCAACCCTTCAGTATTTACACATAAGAAATGACATGTTCGGGGCACCTGGGTGGCTCAGTGTGTTAAGCCTCTGCCTTTGGCTTGGGTCATGGTCTCAGGTCCTGGGGTCGAGCCCCACATCGGGCTCTCTGCTCAGCGGGGAGCCTGCTTCCCCATCTCTCTCTCTGCCTGCCTCTCTGCTACTTGTGATCTCTCTGTCAAATAAATAAATATTAAAAAAAAAAAAGAAATGATATGTTCACACAAAGATGTGTACTCAAACATTCATAAGTTTTATTCATAATTACCCCAAATTGGAAACAACCCAAATGTGTATCAGTTGTTAAGTGGGTAAGAGATTGAGGTATATGCACACAAATGAACGTGACCCAGGAATAAAAATAATAAACTATTGATATACAAAACAGCATACACAAATCTAAAAGCATTCTAAAAAAAAAAAAAAAAAATTCTGCCAAGTGAAATAAGCCAGAGCAGAGTACCTATGGTATCATTACATTTATATATAATTATAAAAAAGGTAAAACAATTATGATAGAAAGCCAAACAATGGCTGCTAGCACCCTGGGTGGTGGTGGTGGAAGGATGGGAATGACTGCATAGGGCTATAGGGATACTTTTTGAGGTGATGGAAATATTCTATGTTATGATTGTAGTGGTAGAAATCAAGTGCATACATCTCTTAAAACTCAAAGAATTGAAATATAAAAAATTGCTAAGTTTCATTTCCTGTTAAATATACCTCTACAAATGTGATTAATATTAAAAAAGAACAAATTACGTTCTTGACAGAGTCACATGGTAAGGTATGCTCACACACTAGGACAAGTGGCTGTAGTTCTCCAGCATCACATCTCTGTACAGCATCCTTGAGAAGGGTCCAGGGGCTCATGTTTTTGTATAACACTGCTACCTGTAATAGCACATTTCTTTTTTTAAAAAAATATTTTATTTATTTATTTGAGAGCGAGCGAGCAAGAGAGAGATATCATGAGCAGGGGGAGGAGCAGAGGGAGAAGCAAGCTTCCTGCTGAGCAGGGAACCTGATGTGGGACTCCGTCCCAACACCCTGGGATCATGACCTGAGCTAAAGGCAGATACTTAACTGACTGAACCACCCAGGTGCCCTAATAGCACATTTCTGATCAGTTTGAAGAGTTCAGAAACAGGAGACCTAGAAAGTATCTTTGGGAACTACTTCTGTTTACCATCGAGAGTTCAAACAAAATGTTACAAAAGATGATTGTTATGGCCCTAACTTTGTCTTATACTTTGGAGTTACTCACACAAATAGTACAGATATTATTCTTATGCCTTAATTAAGTTGTATTTATGTATATTATATACATATAATGGCAGTTAATAACATACTAATTTGATACATAGAATAATGGTGCCCTAAAGATTTTTGTGGCCTAACCTGTGAATATATACCTTCCATGGTAAAAGGGACTTTACAGATGTGATTAAGGTTATGTACTTTGAAGTTAGAATATTATCCTGAATTATCTGGGTATGCCCATCCTAATCACATACATCCTTAAAAGTGGAGAACATTTCCCAGCTTTGGTCAGAGCTTGGTCTAACAACAAAAGATGACATTGCTGACTCTGAAGATGGAGGAAGGTGGACATCAGCCAAGTAATAGGGGGTGGCCTATAGAAAACAATGAAAATGCAAAGAAACAAATTCTCCTCTACAGACTCTGGAAAGAAATGCAGACCTGCCAACATCTTGATTTTAGCCCGCAGAGTCTTGTATGAGACTTCTGACCCTCAGACCTCTAAGATAATGAATGTTGTTTTAAGCCACTAGGTTTGTGGTCCTGTCACAACAGAAAACTAATAAACTAATCAAGCTTAGTGCTTTATTTTTTTCAAGATAAAATTATAAATAGATTTCCTCATTTACTCCATTCAGATTCTCTGCTGGGATAATGCGGAATCAACAAGGAGACATATGTAAACCTGGCTGTATACTTATGACCAGATTTGTCTTTCAGAAACAATGCTGTAGAAGAAGAGTGAAGAAACGGAAGAAACCAACTTAAGGGAATACTAGCTATCTTAAGGCAAAGCAATGGGGATGAAGCACACGAAACAAAATCTGTAAGATTTGGTCAATAATTTTGTGGGTAGCTACAGAGAGAAAATGCCTGAGCAGTTGGGTGGGTGCTGATGACAAACTAAGACTGGAAGAACAGGAGAATGGAGTTGGGCAGAGGGTCATAGTGAAGCAGTCATGCTAAAAATGTGCTCAAAATTTCTGTGGACAAAAAGTTGGAATTATCCACTCCACAGTTGTTTATATAATTTTGGAGCTCACAAGGGATGTCTAAGATGAAGACAAAAATTAGACATTAGCCATTAAAAAGTGGTAACTGATGCCACTCTGTAAGTTTACCAGCCCAAAGGAACTGGTACTGATTAACGCAACGGCAAGTGCAGGGGGCTGAATATGCAGAATTAGCCCTCGACTAAGGACAAAAACTAAAGGTTCTCAGGAGGAACCCTCTGAAAGGCAACTCCTTACATCCTTGGAGTGTTCCCACAGAGACTGAGCCTACAACCCACTGTGATCACTGTGATCTCTCTTGACTGTTTCTCCTGTTTCCTGTTTTTTTTTTTTTTAAAGATTTCATTTATTTATTTGACAGAGAGAGATCACAAGTAGGCAGAAGCAGGCAGAGAGAGAGAGAGGGAGAGAGAGGAGGAAGCAGGTTCCCTGCAGGGAGCCTGACGCGGGGCTCGATCCCAGGACCCTGCGATCAACCCACTGAGCCACCCAGGCGTCCCCCCTCTTTCCTGTTTTAATCTTCTCTATGTCCTCACACCTTTTTCCTGGGAATTTGTTCTAACATACACCATCTGCAGTCAAGCTGTTGTCTTAGGGTCTGAGGGAATCCATACCATGTCACCCTTCACAATGGCTGGTTTGATATCTGGCTCCAGTAGAAGCCAGGTTCCTTGCAAAGGCCTTTGAAGGCCCATGTAACCCATCTCTCTTAGTCTGTTTTATTACTCTCCCATTACTTATTCTGCTGTAGTCACACTGGCCTGCCTGTTGTCCTGGAACCCCACCAGCACTACCCTCTCCCAGGACTAATTACTTTTTCAGGATAAGACATTCTCTAGACACCTAAGTGGTTTACTCCTTCATTTTCTTCAAGATTTCTCTCAAATATCTTCTCATAGAAGACTATCTGATTATTTTATTTAAAATTATTATCTGTCCTGCTAAACCTTCTCCATGAAATTTCTACAGCTTTATTTTTTCCATATTTTTTCCCATAGAAATTCTTCAACTTCTGACATACCATGATGTATTTTTTAAAGTTTATTTGAAGTACATTTTTTGTCACTAGAATGTACGCTACATGAGGAAAGATTTTTTTGTCTATTGTGTTCAAAACTATCTTACCAGTGACTAAAACAGTGCCTGGTGCACAGTAGGTGTTCAATAGATGAATGATAAATGAACAAATAATTTGCAGGCAAAATGTTACAATCTCTATGGAAGACAATAGTGTAGTATTTATCAAAATTAAAAATGTATTTATGTCTGACCAGATAACCCCATTTCTAGCATTTAACCTATATTTCCCCTGCCCCTACCCTTGGACATACATATATGGAATTATTTATATATAAAGTCATTCACTGTAAACAATTTAAGTGTCTTTCTTAAGCAATACATTAAAAAAAATCAATGATACTTTCATAAAATGGAAAACAATGCAGCTACAAGAAAGGAAATAAGGAATTTCACTAAGCACTGATAAGAAAAGTGTCTAGAATACATTATGTAAAAAAAACTAAGGGATGGAACAGGATATATAGTATACAAATTGTTGGCTAAGAATTAGGGTAAATGTAACCATATTTGCTTGCCTTTTCATAATCAAATAATGGAAGGATATACAAAAAACTTACAACAAAAGTTTCTTACAGGAGGCAGAGGACACTAGGATAGATGAAGACAGGGATGGCTATTGCAGTGGAGAATTCACCTTGTCCAAAGAAAGGTTTGGTTGTTGTCCAGCTCCTCGTAGGAACTCTCTAAGGCCCTGGGATGTCCTGCCTATAAGAGTCTCTTTGCCTGGGGGACCTGGGTGTATGCCATACAGTCTATGTTAACAGTGTGATCTATGATGTGGGCCTTTGGCCATGAGGTATTAGTTTGATCTCTGGAGATAAAGGTCAGTCATGTGGGAATTAGCCATGCTTATATGACTAATTGCCAATTAAATCTCTAGACATCAAGGCTTGGGTAGGCTTCCTGGCTAACAATATTCCATGTGTGTTGCCACACATTGTTGCTGGAATATTGAAGTATCCATATGACCACTAGGAGACGAGAACTAAAAGCTCACATCTGGTCTCTCCTAGATTCTGCACTATGTGCATCTTTTCTTTGCTGATTTTATTCTATATCTTTTTTGTGTAATAAACCATACCCTTCAGTATAATGAATTTGCTGAGTTGCGTAAGTCCTAGCAAATGACTGAACTTGCAGGTGGTCTTGGGAACCTCTCAAACTGCAATACCTTTTTAGATATTATAATCTTATGACTAGATGACTTATGCAAAACAGAACCAAAACACAGACAGCTGGGGGCACAGAGTTGCAGAGCACTAAAATGGTGAGTGTGTCTCCCCTCTACTCTCAGCAGTTAGAGAATGCTGCCAGCAGGAAATTCCAAGACCACACACAAATACACAAGTTCTAGATTTCAGATTAGGCCAACTAGCACATATTTTGCTGTTTTTTAAAAAAATTCTATCTCTGTATTAAAATGAAATTTCAAGAATAATGCAAATAGGAATTGCTGATATAACAGATAAAATAACTTTAAATTCATGAGGATACCATAGACTAGGTTGAGAAAATACATTAAAACATATAAAAACCATAATTTTTATGAAACTGTAATGACATATTAAAAAGTAGAAATGAAGGATAAACCCATGATCACTTGGTAAAGTGGTTCAACAATCAAAATCTTCACTTTCGTGTGATTTCATAGCCCCCCAGAAGACCCTCATTATAAGTTTCAGAAGATCTACAAATAACAGGTAATTTTCTCATATAAATTATTAGAAAAAACAAAGTAGAGAAACAAAGATCAGGGAAGTATCCCAATTCCTATTATGAGCCTAAAAAACATGAAACCATAACTAGGAAAACATGTTAGAAAATTATAGGCTGAACTAACTTGTATAGTATAGAAATAAACATTCTAAAAATAATGTGCTGTTGGATCCTGTTTGCTAGGATCTTGTTGAGAATCTTAGCATCCATATTCATCAGTGATATTGGTCTGAAATTCTCCTTTTTGATGGGGTCTTTGCCTGGTTTGGGGATCAGGGTAATGCTGGCTTCATAGAAAGAGTCTGGAAGTTTTGCTTCTGCTCCAATTTTTTGAAACAGCTTCAGGAGAATAGATGTTATTTCTTCGTTGAAAGTTTGGTAGAATTCCCCAGGGAATCTGTCAGGTCCTGGGCTCTTGTTTTTTGGGAGGTTTTTGATCACTGCTTCAATCTCGTTACTAGATATCAGTCTATTCAGGTTGTCAATTTCTTCCTGGTTCAATTTGGGGAGTTTATAGTTTTCCAGGAATGCATCCATTTCATCTAGGTTACTTAGCTTATTGGCATATAACTGTTGATAATAACTTCTGATGATTGTTTCTACTTCTTTGGTGTTAGTTGTGATCTCTCCCTTTTCATTCATAATTTTATTAATTTGGGCTTTCTCTATTTTCTTTTGGATTAGTGTGGCCAGTGGTTTATTGATCTTATTGATTCTTTAAAAAAACCAGCTTCTGGTTTCATTGATACGTTCTACTGTATCTCTGGTTTCTACCTCATTGATCTCAGCTCTAATCTTGATTATTTCCCTTCTTATGTGTGGAGTTGGTTTGATTTGTTGTTGATTCTCCAGTTCTTTAAGGTGTAGAGACAGCTGGTGTATTCTGGATTTTTCAATTTTTTTGAGGGAGGCTTGGATGGCTATGTATTTCCCCCTTAGGACTGCCTTTGCTGTATCCCATAGGTTTTGGACCGTAGTGTCTTCATTCTTATTGGTTTCCATGAATTCAGTTCTTCTTTGATCTCCTGGTTGATCCAAGCATTCTTAAACAAGGTGGTCTTTAGCTTCCAGGTGTTTGAGTTCCTTCTGAATTTCTTTACCTTGAGATTGATCTCCAGTTTCAAAGCATTGTGATCTGAGAATATGCAGGGAATAATCTCAGTCTTTTGGTATCGGTTGAGTTCTGATTTGTGACCCAGTATGTGGTCTCTTCTTAAGAAAGTTCCATGTGCACTTGAGAAGAATGAGTATTCTGTTGTTTTAGGGTGGAATGTTCTGTATATATCTATGAGGTCCATCTGGTCCAATGTGTCATTCAATGCTCTTGTTTCTTTATTGATTTTCTGCTTGGATGATCTATTTCTGAGAGAGGTGTGTTAAGATCTCCTACTATTAATGTGTTCATATCAATATGACTCTTTATCTTGATTAACAGTTTTCTTATGTAATTGGCTGCTCCCATATTGGGGGCATAGATATTTACAATTGTTAGGTCATCTTGGTGGATAGTCCCTTTAAGAATTATGTAGTGGATATCAGACACATGAGAAAATGTTCATCATCACTAGCCATCAGGGAGATTCAAATTAAAACCACATTGAGATACCACCTTACACCAGTTAGAATGGCCAAAATTAGCAAGACAGGAAACAACATGTGTTGGGAAGGATGTGGAGAAAGGGGAACCCTCTTACACTGTGGGTGAGAATGCAAGTTGGTGCAGCCACTTTGGAAAACAGTGTGGAGATTCCTCAAGAAATTAAAAATAGAGCTTCCCTATGACCCTGCCATTGCACTACTGGGTATTTACCCCAAAGATACAGATGTAGTGAAAAGAAGGGCCATCTGTACCCTAATGTTTATAGCGGCAATGGCCACAGTCACCAAACTGTGGAAAGAACCAAGATGCCCTTCAATGGACAAATGGATAAGGAAGATGTGGTCCATATAACTATGGAGTATTATGCCTCCATCAGAAAGGATGAATACCCAACTTTTGTAGCAACATGGATGGGACTGGAGGAGATTATGCTGAGTGAAATAAGTCAAGCAGAGAGAGTCAATTATGATATGGTTTCACTTATTTGTGGAGCATAACAAATAGCATGGAGGACAAGGGGAAATGGAGAGGAGAAGGGAGTTGAGGGAAATTGGAAGGGGAGGTGAACCATGAGAGACTATGGACTCTGAAAAACAATCTGAGGGTTTTGAAGGGGCGGGGGGTGGGAGGTTGGGGGAACCAGGTGGTGGGTATTAGAGAGGGCACGGATTGCATGGAGCACTGGGTGTGATGCAAAAACAATGAATACTGTTACGCTGAAAAGAAATAAAAAATTTATTTTATTTTTATTTTATTTTTTTTAAAGATTTTATTTATTTATATGTCAGAGAAAGAGAGGGAGAGAGCACAAGCACAGGCAGACAGAGTGGCAGGCAGAGGCAGAGGGAGAAGCAGGCTCCCCGCCGAGCAAGGAGTCCGATGCGGGACTCGATCCGAGGACGCTGGGATCATGACCTGAGCCACCCAGGCCTCCCAAGAAATAAAAAAATTAAAAAAAATTCTAAAAATAGTACTGAAGATAAGATCCCCATAATATTTATATATTTATAATATAAAGCAACTCACCACACTCAGTAGTTAATGGGGGGGTCTGTAGAGTAATTCAAGCATAAATTTGTAGAAATTCCATCATAGTATTCACAATATTTATAAAGTAAATAAATTATAACTTTCCTTTAATAGCTACAGAAGTACTCAATATAACTCATTGTACATTTATGACTTAGTTGAAATTTAAGCAAATTAGAGGGAACCTAACTTACCCTGGCAAAAGTTCCTACCAAGAGCCAACAGCAAGCATAAGAGTTAATGGGGAAATTGTGTGTGATTTTCCTCAAGATTAACTTGATCTATTTCTATTCTTACTTTTCCACTTAATACATGGATCCTTCTAAACCTGCTAAGTCCATTATAATACAAAGTGAGGAATGAACATAGGGCTCACCTGAGATGTGTTCTTTTTTTTTTTTTTTTTTTTTTTTGAGTCTCAGAGGAATGTAGAGAACTCTAAGGTCCAGCCCAGGGGACAGAAAGAGAAGGGGGATCTGGCCTGCCTTACAACTCCTACATTCTTCTTCCCAAATCACACACCCCAGTTAGGGGGCAGGCCCCCTATAGGAAAATGTCCTTGTAATATGAAAAAGCATGGGAAGGACCATCTAAAGATGGTACCACTTGTCCAAGTGTGGATATGAAGTGATCATGGGAACTTAAACCTGTAGTTTTTCATTGGTTGAGTAAAAACTATTTTTCTATTGAACTTAACAATAATTTATGTGTTCTTATTTCAGTATGTTCTAAGTGTTTGAAATAAAACTAAAAATATGGATTTGCTTTGCTAGTATGTCTTTTAAAATCAAAACCGTCAAAAGACGTGAAGGTACACATTTCTTGTGAATAAAGCTATGAAATGTAAATTAAAGGGTAGAACATGGAGCAGGGCATTATGATAAAATAATAGCACCCGTGACAAACATCTTTGCCTTAGAAAGAAAGAAAAAAAAGTAAGATCTTTCTGGAAATACAGAAATAACACGCAAAAATACACGCAATGAAAATAAGAAAATGGTTATCACACAGTCATGCATCTTCCAGAGATGGGCATATTAGAGAAAATAATCTTTCTACTAATTACATGTATTGAGAATATCTTTGCTCAGTATTATTTTTCATTAATCATTTCTTCTATGACGATGACAGATTTTAAAAAATGGATCCTATTTAAACTGGGGAGAGACAATTAATAGCCATCGAGAAGTTAGTGCAATATTTGTGAAACGAGCGTAAAGCGTTAACACTAAGCAGCTTTTCTAGAAAACGTTCGTCCCCGCTGCACTTGGGACCCCGCCCCAAGCCTCGCTCAGCACGCCAAGAGTCTGGCTGAATCAGCCCTTCACGGCCTCCCTCACCGTATAGAGTAAGGGACGAGGGCGGGGGTAGGGGGGTGAGAAAGGAAAGCGCTTGCGCGGGGAGGGGATCAAGGGAGTGCGCTGGCAGAGTCTCCACAGCTTCCCGTCGTGTTTGCTACCCTCGCTCCGCTGGAATCGGGCAAGTCGTCGGCAGCGCTCCAGGCTCTCCTGCAGGCCTGGTGCTTCCGTGGCCTCGGCCTGGGCCACGGTGAAGCGGTCTCGGTCTATCGTGGTTGGGAAGCGAGTCTGTCAGTCCTATTCCCCAGGGTCATGGATCTGCTCTGTTAATCGGACTGTGGTTTTCGTTTTTTGCAAAAATGGACCCTACTTGGTATCATGTGGCTTCCTTTGGGAAGGGCAGAAAACGCAAAAACATGAACCTTTAGTGCAAAAGGTAAATGCAGTACTAGTGACAGTTTAATAAAGTGTGGACCCACCAGCATTTATTCATTTTATGCAAACGGGTTGTTCTTCGTTTTTATGCAGTCTTAGAAAATCAAGAATACGCTTTTGTGGGCAGGGGGACACTCCTCCTCTTCTTGAGTTCTTTGGTCTGGTCTAATAATGAAATGGACAAAAAACAGATTAGCAGGAGAAAAAAAATAATAATTTCATACATACAAAGGTCTCATAAATATGGGACCTAAGAGGTGGCCAAGATAGGCAGCTTTTATACTTTTTAGAGAAAGAAACAATAATTTGTGAGGAATGGGCAAAACAAAGAAACTTGGGTTTGGGTATTAATTAGTGAGGAATCTAAGCAGATTTGTTTATCTGACTTCTTGGTTCTGAATTCCTACCTCTGGTGATTAAGATGTCTCTCTACCTCCTTTTACAGGGAGATTTATTTTCGGCTTTCTGTAGAGGAAGCAAGGTCAGAATATTCTTCTTGTACTGGCTGTTTCTTTTCTTTTCTTTTTTTTTTTTTAAAGATTTTATTTATTTATTTGACAGAGAGAAATCACAAGTAGGCAGAGAGGCAGGCAGAGAGAGAGGAGGAAGCAGGCTCCCTGCTGAGCAGAAAGCCCGATGTGGGGCTGGAAGCCAGGACCTGGGATCATGACCTGAGCCGAAGGCAGCGGCTTAACCCACTGAGCCACCCAGGCGCCCCGTACTGGCTGTTTCTTAAGTAATTAAAAAAAAATAACCAATATTATCTTGGGGTGGCTTGACCTGAGCACCAACACTTTGCAACTTGGTTTTTTTCATCCTCCTGCGCTGAATAAGTCTGTTAAATAAAGGTGTTTATTCCTTAAACACTTTGTAGAGTTTTCCTCGTTTTTGTTTAAATATTTATTTTAAAGTTATAAATATATGCTCAGTTGATAAAAATTCAATGCACAATGGTATATTAGAAGTTTCCTTTCATTCTTTACTCCACTTTCCAAACATAACCCATGTTAACTGGAGTTCATTCAGTGTAGCAAAAATAAACACAGGTTTAAAAAAAAAAAAATTCTATGTCCACTTATTCACTTACTTTTATACTTAACATTTGTTTTGTGGTCCAGTTGTCTGGTCACGATTTGTGGAACTATCTCATTCTTTTTCCTAGCTGCGCATTAGGAGGCAGGCCATATTTATTTAATTAACGCCTTTAAAAATTTTGGTTAATTCAATTTAAAAAATTTAAGAATCTAAAAAATTTTTATTTAAATTCGATTTAATTAACATACAGTGTATTATTAATTTCAGAGGTAGAATTTAGTGATTCATCATTGTAATTAATGCCTTTTGATGATTACTTAATTCCTTTGCAATTACCATTATCAGAGATAATATACATTGAATATCTTTGTCTCTATATTTTTGCATATTTGTGTGATTTCTGCAGTGCAGATGCCAAGAATATAGAATTTTTTCCATTGAAATGTGTTCCTATGTAAAAATTTGAAAGATGTTAACAAATAGCCTTCCAAAGTGTGTTTCTCTCACACACTTTCCAACATTGGATATTATTTGAGAGGCTAAAAGAAATTTCTGTTCATGTCGTATATTCATATTTTATTGTGTTTGTATAATTTTTCTCTTTGATGGGTAGAACACTTTGTAAAAGAGCTCTTCCTCATATGTGTTCCAATTATTCTGCAGTCAATCTTTGGCACTGTCTTTGAGCACCACTTCTACCTTCTTACTGTGAGTATTGTTGGCCAGTAAAAGTGTTAAGTTTTTACATAGTCATTCACCCATTATCTCTTCTAATACTATTATATGTGCTTTCTATAAATCTTTGGATGTGTTTAATTTATTTTGGAATTGAGTTGAACGAGTGATGCGGATTCTTTCCTCCCAAATTAATGTTGATAGAGTGCATCATAATTTATTTAATAATCTTATTATTTTTGTGTTAATTTGAAAATTTGTTTTTCTTTCATATTAAAGTCCATATGGACTTGGTTCTATTTGTGGACTGTATTCTGTTCCCCTGTCCATTTATCATTGCACTGTTTCTTTATTTTCAGAATTTTTCCTGGCTGTTCTCTCATACTATCTCCAAGATAAAGTTTAGATAAGTTTTTAGTGTCTAACCTATAAAATAATTATGTTGAGATTTGGGTTATCACTTTATTAAATTAATATGAATTAATTGGTGAGATATGACATTTTACAAAAGTGATGCCATCTTCTTGAGGACAATATGGTATTTCCACTAATGCAAGTCTTCTTTAAATCCCTCCATACATGCTAATCATGTTGAACATACAGAAATATACACACAAGTTTATTATATTCAATCTGACTCTTTTCACTGTTATCAATAAAAATATATTTTTGAACAAGTTCTTTTTAGTCTGTTGATGGTGTCTTTTTTTTTTTTTTAAGATTTTATTTATTTATTTGACAGAAATCACAAGTAGGCAGAGAGGCAGGCAGAGAGAGAGGAGGAAGCAGTCTCCCTGCTGAGCAGAGAGCCCTATGTGGGGGTGGATCCCAGGACCGCCAGGATCATGACCTGAGCTGAAGGCAGAGGCTTTAACCCACTGAGCCATCCAGGCACCCCTAAAAGTTTTTAACTTTGATGAAGTGGCATTTACCTACTTTGCTCTTTTGTTTCTCAGGCTTTTGGTATCATATTTAAGAATCCATCAATAAATCCAAGATCAGAATGATTTACCCTATGTTTTATTGAAAATTTTATGAAGAGATGCCTGGGTGGCTCAGGTTAAGTGACTGCTGTTGGCTCAGGTCATGATCCCAGGATCCTGGGAACGAGTCTCACATCAAGGCTCCTTGCTCAACAGGGAGACTGCTTCTCTCTCTGCCTGCTCTGCCTGCTGCTCCTGCTTGTGCTATCTCTCACTCTGATGACTGAATAAATAAAATCTTAAAAAAAATAAAAGTTATATGATTTTTAAGTATTACATTGAATCATTGACCCATTTTGTATTATATTTCTTATTTTAAAAATTTTTAAATTATTTTTTATTATGTTATGTTAGTCTTTTTTTGTTATGTTATGTCTTTTTGTTATGTTAAGTCTTTTATGTTATGTTAATTTTTGCCTATGGTGTGAAGTAAGGATCCAACTTCATTCTTTTCCATGTGAATATGCAGTTTTCCTATTCCATTTATTAAAGAGAATATTTTTCCCCATCAAAAGGTCTTAACATCCTTATCGAAAATCAATTGGTCATCAGCTACAGCAACTTCTTGCTAGAGATGTCTCTAGAGGCAAGGGAAGTAAAAGAAAAGCTGAACTATTGGAACTTCATCAGGGTAAAAAGCTTTTGCACAGCAAAGGAAACAATAAAAAACTAAAAGGCAACTTATAGAATGGAGAAGATATTTGCAGATGACCTATCAGATAAAGGGTTAGTATCCAAAATCTATTAATGAATTTATCAAACTCAACACCCAAAACCAAAAAATCTAGTCAACAAATGGGCAGAAGTCATGAACAGACACTTCTCCAAAGAAGGCATACAAATGGCTAAGAGACACATGAAAAAATATTCAACATCACTTGGCATCGGGGTAATACAAATCCATACCACAATGGGATACCAGCTCAAGAAACAACAGATATTGGTGAGGATGCAGAGGTAATTAGTTGATGGGCATTAAGGAGGGGCACTTGTAATGAGCATTGGGTATTATATGCAACTGAAGAATCACTAAATTCTACCCCTGAAGCTAATAATACAGTATATATTAACTAAATTGAATTTAAATAAAAAAATTAAAAAAAATCAATTGGTCATACATGTATGGGTTTATTTCTAGACTCCCAAGTCTATTCCATTGGTCTATATGTCCATCTTTATTCTATATGCACTGTTTTGTTTACTGTAGCTTTCTAGTAATTTTTGAAAATCAGGAAGTATAAGTTCTCCAACTTTGTTCTTTTTCAAGATTGTTTGGTCTACTTGGGGCCCATTGGATTTCCATATGAATTTGAGGATCAGTTTTTTCCATTTCTGAAAAAGGGGAAAAAAAGGGCCATTGGGATTTTAATAAAGACTGTACTGAGGGGTGCCTGGGTGATGCAGTTGGTGGAGCATCTGACTTTTGGTTTTGGCTCAAGTCATGATCTCATAGGTGATGAGATCAACTCGATGTCAGGCTCTGCTCTCAGTATGTAGTCTGCTTGGGAATTTCTCTCCCTGTCCCTATGCTGCTCCCCAACTATCTCTCTTTCTCTCTCAAATAAATAAATAAATCTTAAAAAAAAAAGATTGCACTGATACTGTAGGTCACTTTGGCTAATATTACCATCTTAATAATATTAGGTCTTTTCTTTTGAGCCTAGGTGAAGTAGAGGTAAAAACTTAGGGTTTTCTTAAGTCTTTTTCTGAGCATGAATCATGTCCCAGGCATGCATAGTAGCTTTCTAAATCCTCCTAGTATACACTGGAACTTTTAAATGTCCTAATTTCCCAAAGAAACTCTCTCCCCAGATTTTCCTGTCTGGCTTTTCAGCACTCAAATTTTGTAGTCCCAGTCAGCTGCATATTGTTCATTTGCCTTAAAACATTCTCAGGGATTGCTCATGATTTTGACACCCTGAAAGAGTTGTTAGGAAAAACAAAGACAATTGCCTTGCTTCTTGTCCTTCAAGTAGCTCCCAGACAGATTAGAATAGACAAAAACATACTTTGGAATAAAGTCTGCTCTGGTCCCCCCCAACAAAAGACCAGGGTTTTTCACTAGCATCAATGGTGTTTATAATTGCCGCTGAGCCAGGGAAGGGGTGGAGCAGGGCAGGTAAAAAGGCCACAAAGCTTTTTCTACTGTTTTTAAAGTTGCCATTTTCTTGATTCAGCTTTTTTCTCCCTAGGTTACTTGTAAACCTCTGATTGCTCTCATCAGAGCTCTGATACAATTGATTCTTTAGTATTTTTCCTTGGTACTTCAGTGGTTTTCATGGAGGGACAGACCCATGGAGCTACATTCTTCTGCCATTTTCACTAATGACCCTTTAATACATTTAGCATATTATAAAATTGTTTGATGCTATTGTTGCTAAATTCAACACTTCAATCTATTCAATGCATTCTTTTTTTTTTTTAAAAGATTTTTTATTATTTGAGAGAGAGACAGTGAGAGAGAGCATGAGCGAGGAGAAGGTCAGAGGGAGAAGCAGACTCCCCATGGAGCTGGGAAGCTCGATGTGGGACTCGATCCCGGGACCTCCAGGATCATGACCTGAGCCGAAGGCAGTCGTCCAACCAACTGAGCCACCCAGGCGTCCCTCAATGTCATTTCTATTGATGGCTTTGTTTCCCTGAGTTTGAGGTCATACGGTCCTATTTCTTTTCATGCTTAACAATTTGTTGTTGTTGTTGAAAGCTGCACAATTTAGGTAGCATATCATAGTACTTCTGTATTATCATTGTCTCCCTGATTGTTGCTCTTATCTTTCTTTAGCTACTTGTCTGGACTAAACTACAGTATCTATTTCCCTGGCAATGTGTGGCTGCTGATACCTCTACTCATCTTTTAAACTCTTATTTTATTTTTTTTGTATGGTTTACTTGAATTTGCATAGGTAACTGCCTACTTGGTGGTCAGCCAGTGATTAGGTAGAGATTGTGTTTTTATACCATGAGCCTATAGGCTCCCAACCTCTGCTCATGGATCTGTGTGTTGTTCAGGGAGTATATTCAAAGTCCAGCCAGTTCCCAAGCTGCCTTGACTTTTACTATATATTCAACTCTCTCCCCAAGCAAATGTGTTGGCTTACAGGTAACCCTGGATGTGGTCCTACTGTAATTCCCTCATTTCTAGAATCTCTCCATAAAATTTCTGTTTCACCATTTTTCCCAATAGGGTCTACAACCTCAGTCTAGTAAAGTTGTGGGTTTTCACTCTTTGTTTCTTTTTTTTTAAAATTTTATTTCTTTTCAGTGTTCCAGAAGTCATTGTTTATGTACCACACCCAGTGCTCCATGCAATACATGCCCTCCATAATACCCACCACCAGACTCACCCATTCTTTTTTTCTATGGAGTTTTCTATTTTTAGTGACAAATCTGTCTGTGTGGGTTTTTGTCCTCAAGCACAAAATCATGTCTGCTCCTTCTATCAGCAAGTTTGCTGTTTTTTGTTTTGTTTTTTTATGGCCAGTCCCACTGTGCCCATTATCAATGTATTACCTTTTCACTCCAAATTCATTCTTCACTGTGTGATCTGTAAAAATAATTCCTGTCCTTTAAAAGTTTTCCTTTCTCATTTGGCATGATATTTATGCTTTGTCAGTAGAGGGGACTAGAGAGATGCACATTACAGGAGGAAAGGGTTTTTCTTCCAGTTTCCTCTTGCTCAGTTGGCAGGCTCCCAGTGTGCAGCTCCTAAACCACTCCTGGCTTCTCCAGCACCTACTCTTGCAATGCATCCATTTTCCATAGGGCCAGAGCCCTGCAGTATGTTGGGTTCTCCCATTCAGCATCCAGCATCCAATTCTTGCAATTCAGTGACATTAGTACCTAGCAGCCAGTAGCTTCCCCCTACTTCTTCAGATAGAGTTGTGCTGGGTATCTCCACTGAGATTCCTGTCCATGACTTCTTTAGAAAGCAGTGTTTTTGGAAGTTCCAGAGGCAAATTTTTTTTTCAGCACATTCCACAGGTATGAAACCACTGTGACTTCTCACCCATTCAGGGAGTCATAGCTATGCTCTCTCCAATAAAGTCTGGATTTCACCCTGAGGCCTGGGGAAGAGATGTCTTCACTGGATGCTCTTTCTCAGTCCTAAGGGTTATAGTTGCAGCTTATATTTTTGCTGGACTTCTCTTTGTTTTTATTAGTCAGTATATTATTACTCCATTTTTTTTTATAGCTAGCAATTGTTTGTATTTGGTTCTTGTCAAATGACTAGATCTTGGACTGTATATCGAAGCCTCAAACAACAAAACCTTAAAACCCATCACTGAATGGGAGAAAGAATGCTTGCAAAGTCATTTATCTGATAAGGATTTAATATCCAGAATATATAAAGAAGTTTACAACTCATCAACTAGAAGACAAACCAGCCTATTTAAGATGGACTAAGTGGGCCACCTGGGTAGCTCAGTCAGTTAAGCATCTGACTCTTGATTTCAGCTCAGGTCATGATCTCAGGGTTGTGAGATCGAGCCTGGTGTTGGGCTTATGTGCTGGGCATGGAGCCTGCTTAGGAGTCTCTCTCTCCCTCCCTCTATGCCCCTCCTGCCTCTAAAAAAATTAAAAAAAAAATGAACCAAGGACTTAAATAGACATTTCTTCAAAGAAGATATGCAAATGACCTATAGACATATGGAAAGATGTTTAATATTGATTGTCATTAGAGAAATACAAATCAAAACCACAATGAGATCCCACTTCACACTCATTAGAATGGCAGTAATAAAAAAATGGAAAATAAATGGTGGAAAGGATGTGGAAAAACTGGAAGTTTTATACATTGTTTATGGGAATGTAAAATGGTGCAGTTTCTATGGAAAAGAGTTTGGCAGTTGCTCCAAAAGTTAAACATAGAATTCCACTCCTAGGTACATATCCAAAGGAAGTAAAGGCACATAATCAAATAAATATATTAATACACATGTTCAAGCAGCATTATTTGCAATAGCCAAAGGTGGAAAAAAAAGTCCATCAACTGATTAGTAGGTAAGGAAATTGTGGTGTATTGGTATAATGGAATATTATTCAGCCTTAGAAAAATAGAGTACTGATACAAGGTACAATGTGGATGAACTTTGAAAACATTCTGCTAAATAAAATAAGCCAGACAAAAAGCTCATGTATTTTATGATGCCACTTGTGTTAGTCTAATTAGGCTGTTATAACAATATACCACAGACTGGGTAGCTAATAATAATAAAAAAAAAACAGCCCAGAAATTAATCTCTCACAGCTCTAAAGGCTGGGAAGTCCAAGATCATGGTACCAGCAGACTCAATGTCGTGGCTGGTGAATACGCACCCGCTGATTCGTAGATAGTGTTTTCTTTCTGTGTTCTCACAGAGTGAAGGGGGCTAGGAATCCCAAAATGCCACCTTCTAATATTTTGGGGGGTTAGGATTTCAACATATGAATTTTGAAGGTACACAAACTTTCAGACCACATCAAGAGCTAGAATAGGTAAATTCATAGAGACAGAAAACAGATTGGTGGTTTCCAGGGAGTAGGGGATAGAAGGTAGTGGTGTAGCAATGTTTAACTGGTCCTTAAAAAAAAAAAAAAAAAAGATGTTATTTATTTATTTGAAAAAGAGAGAATGAGAAGGGGAAGATTAGAGGGAGAAGCAGACTCCCTGCTAAGCAGGGAGGCCCAATGTAGGGCTTGATCCTGGACTCCAGAATCATGACCTGAGTTGAAGTCTGTTGCTTAACAAACTGAGCCACCCAGGCACCCTGATTCTTTTTTTTTTCAACACAGTGTTTCCTTGTGTGGTGATGAAAACATTTTGGAATTAGAAGTGGTGATTGCACAACTTTGTGAATATACTAAGTGACACTGAATTGTTCCCTTTAAAATGATTAATTTTGTGTTATGTAAATTTTACTGCAATAAAAAATATTTAAAAAATAATAAAACAAAAGCATGTTTAAAGAATTATAGAAAAATAATATGACAAGGTAAAAAATAAGGATTTTCAAGAGAAATACATATAAAAATACATAAAGAAAATTTAAGATGCAAAGTACAACATGCAACATGAAAAATTTAGCAGATGGGTCAACAACAGATTTATTATGGTAAAGCAAATAATTAGCAAACTTGAAATAGTTTGACGTTATCTTGACTTTAAAATCGTCAGTAAAATATGTAAGTTGTACCTCATAAATTTAAATAAGTACTTCATCCCCTCCTCCTCATCCACATTTTAGGCCTATCATCTTCCACCCAGCCCACTGAGCCAACATTATTACAATTCTCATATCTTCAGTTTAGATGTTCCAATCTCCACATTTTACACTGGTGTCTTATGTTAACTAGGAACCTACTAGGGGGGTGTGTGTGTGTGTGTGTGTGAGAGAGAGAGAGAGAGAGAGAGAGAGAGATATTGTTCATTGTAAATCTCTTGTGTTTCTGTCATACATACCAAACAAAAGATTATTTTAAAGGTACTTTGTGTTATAGTCAAGAACAAAAGAAAATAATATATAATGGTATGAAATGTCATACTGCATGGTGGGTATGGTCTTGTTGTACCTGTAGCACCCCAATTTTTCCTATAGTAAAGATATACATAGCATAAATTTACCATCTTAGCAATTTTAAGCATAAAGCTAAGTGGTATTAAGTATATTCATATTGGTTTAAACCATCATCACCATCCATCTCCAGAACTCTTTTCATCTTGAAATACTAAAACTTCCATTGGAAAAAAAAAATCCCCATTATCTTTCTCCTCCCACCTCCAGCAATCACCATTCTAGTTTCTATATCTATGAATGTGACTACTTCAGCTAACTCATATCTGTTTTTTGTGACTGACTTTTTTCACTTATTTCACTCAGGGTTCATCTCTGTTGTAGCAAGTTTCAGAATTACCTTTATTTTTTAAAAGCACAGAGAGTCAATTATCATATGGTTTCACTTACTTGTGGAGCATAAGGAATAACACGGAGGTCACTGGGAGACGGAGAGGAGAAGGATGTTGGGGGAAATCGGAGGGGGAGATGAACCATGAGAGACTTTGTACTCTGAGAAACAAACTGAGGATTTTGGAAGGGATGGGGATAGGGAGCTGGGTGAGCCTGGTGGTGGGCATTAGGAGGGCACATATTGTGTGGAGCACTGGGTGTGAAGCAATAAACAATGAATCTAGGAACACTGAAAAAATAAAAGTAAAAAAAAAAATTGTTAAAAAATTAAAAAAAATAAAAATAATAATACAAAATTTACCCATTTTAACCTTTTGAAGTGTACATTTTGTTAACGTTATTTACTCAAATTGTTGTGCAACAGATCTCCCAGAAATTTTTCATCTTGTAAAACTGAAATTCTATAACCATTGAACAAGAACTTCCCATTTCTCCCTCCCCCAGTCTTAGCCACTAACATTCTACTTTATGTTTCTATGAGTTTGGCTGCTTTACATAACTCATATAAGTGGGATCATACAATATTTTTAAAAGATTTTATTTATTTATTTGACAGAGAGAGACACAGGGAGAGAAGGAATATAAGCAGTGAAGTGAGAGAGGAAGAAACAACCTTCCCGCTGAGCAGGGAGCCCAACTTGGGTCTTGACCCTAGGGCCCTGGGATTATAACCTGAGCTGAAGGAGAATGCTCAATGACTGAGCCACCTGGGCACCCCAAATTTTTTGTGACTGGCTTATTTCACTTAACATAATGTCTCAAAGTTTTTCCATGTGGTAGCATGTAACAGTCTTTCCTTCTTTTTTAGGGCTAAAAAATTTTCCACTGTAGTGGCCATTTGAATTGCTTTCTCCTCTTAGCTATTGTGAATAATGCTACAATGAGTGTGGGTTTGTAATATCTCTTTGAGATCTTGCTTTTAATTATTTGGATGCATACCCAGAAGTGGGATTGCTGGATCATATGGTATTTCTGTTTTTAATTTTTGGGGGACTGCCATACTGTTTTCTATAATGACTGCACTGTTTACATTCTCACCAATAGTGCACACCCTTGTGCACTATTCCAATTTCTCCACATTCTCACCATGATTTGGTTATTTTCTGGTTTTTATTTATTAATTTTTATTTTTTCAGCGTAACAGTATTCATTATTTTTGCACCACACCCAGTGCTCCATGCAATCTGTGCCCTCTCCAATACCCACCACCTGGATCCCCCAACCTCCCACCCCCCGCCCCTTCAAAACCCTCAGATTGTTTTTCAGAGTCCCATAGTCTCTCAATGGTTCACCTCCCCTTCCAATTTCCCCCAACTCCCTCTCCTCTCCATCTCCTTGTCCTCCATGCTATTTGTTATGCTCCACACAATAAGTGAAACCATATGATAATTAACTTTCTCTGCTGACTTATTTCACTCAGTGTATCTCTTCCAGTCCTGTCCCAGGTTGCTACAAAAGTTGGGTATTCATCCTTTCTGATGGAGGCATAATACTCCATAGTGTATATGGACCACATCTTCCTTATCCATTCGTCCAAGCCTCCCTCAAAAAAATTGAAAATCCAGAACGAAGCAGCTGTCTCTACACCTTAAAGAACTGGAGAATCAACAACAAATCAAACCAACTCCACACATAAGAAGGGATATAATAAGATTAGAGCTGAGATCAATGAGGTAGAAACCAAGAGATACAGTTAGAACGTATCAATGAAACAGAAGCTGGTTTTTGAAAGAACTCAATAAGATCGATAAACCATTGGCCACACTAATCCAAAAGAAAAGAGAGAAAGCCCAAATTAATAAAATATGAATGAAAAGGGAGAGATCACAAACTAACACCAAGGAAGTAGAAACAATCATCAGAAGTTATTATCAACAGTTATATGCCAATAAGCTAAGCAATCTAGATGAAATGGATACATTCCTGGAAAACTGTAAACTCCCAAAATTGAACCAGGAAGAAATCGACAACCTAAATAGACCGATATCTAGTAACGAGATTGAAGCAGTGATCAAAAACCTCCCAAAAAAACAAGAGCCCAGGACCTGACAGATTCCCTGGGGAATTCTACCAAACTTTCAAGAAATAACACCTATTCTCCTGAAGCTGTTTCAAAAAATTGAAGCAGAAGGAAAACTTCCAGACTCTTTCTACGAAGCCAGCATTACCCTGATCCCCAAACCAGGCAAAGACCCTACCAAAAAGGAGAACTTCAGACCAATATCACTGATGAATATGGATGCTAAGATTCTCAACAAGATCCTAGCAAAGAGGATCCAACAGCACATTGGAAAGATTATCCACCATGACCAGGTGGGATTCATTCCTGGGCTACAAGGATGGTTGAACATTCGCAAATCAATCAATGTGATAGAACAAATTAATAAGAAAAGAGAGAAGAACCGCATGGTCCTCTCAATTGATGCAGAAAAAAGCATTTGACAAAATCCAGCATCCGTTCCTGATTAAAATGCTTCAAAGTATAGAGATAGAGGGATCATTCCTGAACTTCATCAAATCTATCTATGAAAAACCCACAGCAAATATCATCCTCAATGTGAAAAAGCTTGCAGCCTTCCCGTTGAGATCAGGAACATGACAAGGATGCCCACCCTACCACTCTTGTTCAACATAGTATTAGAAGTCCTAGCAACAGCAATCAGACAACAAAGAGAAATAAAAGGTATCCAAATTGGCAATGAAGAAGTCAAACTCTCTCTCTTCGCAGATGACATGATTCTTTATATGGAAAACCTAAAAGACTCCACCCCCAAACTACTAGAACTCATATAGCAATTCAGTAACGTGGCAGGATACAAAGTCAATGTACAGAGATCAGTGGCTTTCTTATACACTAACAATGAAAATACAGAAAGGGAAATTAGAGAATCGATTCCATTTACTCTAGCACCAAGAACCATAAGATACCTGGGAATAAACCTAACCAAAGAAGTAAAGGATCTGTACTCGAGGAACTACAGAACACTCATGAAAGAAATTGAAGAAGTTTATGTCATTCTTACTGGTGTCTTCATACTCCCAATAAACCTGGGTATATATAAGAGATGTTACTTGCTAACAAATCATTATTACATAAACATGTTTATAATTTTAAAGTTGTTTACAATTTAAATCAATAGCAGGTATTTATCTTTTAAGGGCCTTGTAGCCATATGCTTACATTTGTTTTAGAAGCTGTTTATATAAATGGGCTTATTCATGATGAAGCAAATATGTTCACAGGTTTAAGAGAAAAATCATGTTTATTAATACAAGTTGTTTATTTTTCCTTATACAATGCTGTCCAACAGCAGCAAGCAGAGGAAATGATTTGGGGTCAAATATGCTTCCCATAAGTTATGCATATCACAGCCTCTTCACTGACAACAGCATCAAATCCAAACTCTTTGGAGTGGCAAACAAGACTCACCTTGGTTTGTTTCCTCCTGCCTCTCTGACCCTGGCTTAAACTGACTTCCTGGCAGGTCCCTTCACTCTGGCCAGGGCCAGTGAACTCTTGGAATGAGTGTGTGTTCTCAGGCTCTTTCTGCCTAGAATCCCTTTCCTCCTCATCTTCCTCTATTGAACTTCTCCTTACCCTTTGTGATTTAGCTTCAGTTCCATTTCTTTCTTCTCAAACCTTTTTCTTTCCTCCTCTCTCTGGCCTAGCTGCCCCAAATGTGTCCATCTTTATCACAAGACTTTAAAATGAATTGCAATAGTTTGTGTGTGATCATCTCCCTAAATAAACCTCAAGTTCTTGCAAGCATAGGTGCATTTTCCATTCCTGTCTCCTCTGGGTAGATGTCACAAACCAGTGCTTAATATTGTCTGACAGCCAAAATGAGTTGAATTTGAATTTCATCCAGTTACCTACTACTTACATAAACTTTCACTTAATATTTATTAACCTCTACTAAGGACAAGATAATGTGCTAAGGACAGGGGATGCAGACATCAAAATAGAAATATAACAGCTGCTTTTATTAATTGCCAGAATAGAGGTGAATATATACAAGGTGCTACCAAGTTGGTACAGGAAGCAATTGTTTTTTACTGATGAGACATTAAGGAGACATTTGATTTGGATCTTATGAGATGAACAGAATTTTATCAGTACAGAGAAGTATGCAAGCCCATGGTACTGAAACATGAAAACATATTAATTTAATCATCAAAATAATATATGCTCATTTAAAAAATGCAAACAATACAAAATTATTTTATTTTATTTTATTTAAAAGATTTTATTTATTTGACAGAGAGAGAGATCACAAGTAGACAAAGAGGCAGGCGGAGAGGGAGAGAGGAAAGCAGGCTCCCTGCTGAGCAAAGAGCTGGAAGCGGGACTCGATCCCAGGACCCTGAGATCATGACCTGAGCCGAAGGCAGCGGCTTAACCCACTGAGCCACCCAGGCGCCCCAGAATTATTTTAAATCATGACTCCCCAGTTCCACACTCAGAGAGGGATTCTAATATCATTCACTCTATACATATGCTTTTGGTTATGTGCAGTTTTTATTTTATAAAAATGGTATCATAGTGCATGTATTTTCTTCAACTTGATTTTTTGCTTATATCATAGACTACCTTCTATGTCACTACATCCAAATCAATAAGTCTTTAAGCCATATTTTTAAAAGATTTATTTATTTACTCATGAGAGATAGGAAGAAAGAGAGAGAGAGAGAGGCTGAGGGAGAAACAGGCTCCCTGTGGAGCAGGGATCCCAATGTGGACTTGATCCCAGAACCCTGGGATCATGACCTGAGCCAAAGGCAGACACTTAACTGACTGTGCCACCCAGGTGCCCAACCCATATTTTGGTATAGCTGGATGCCCATACAACAATTATGCTTTTTAAAAGAATGATGAAAAAAAATTAATGAATTTTATTGTTCTTTATGGTTTATGTACATAGGTATATGCACACTCTTGTGAAAAAAAAAACTGCCCCTGTTTTTTATCCAGAACAGGACAGAGAAAATGTTAGATAATTTAAATCAATATTGAAATGTTGCCCAAAGAATATATTCTTTTGCCTCTTTTTGTTCTAAGAATTTTTTTTTAAGATTTTATTTATTTATTTGACAGGCAGAGATCACAGGTAGGCAGAGAGGCAGGCAGAGAGAGGAGAGGAAGCAGGATCCCCGCGGAGCAGAGAGCCCAATGTGGGGCTCGATCCGGGGATACTGGGATCACGACCTGAGGTGAAGGCAGAGGCTTAACCCATTGAGCCACCCAGGCGCCCCCCATCCTAAGAATTTTATAACTTTTATAACTTTCTCTTTTAGGTTAGGTTTTATAAGTATCCCGGTCAGATTGCAGTAAGGCTGAAAAAAGAGAAGAGCTGTGACTTTTATAAGAATAAATACGTAAAAACTAACACCAACTTAGCAGGGTCAGCAGACAACTGGAACTACATAATGAGATGGTTTCATCTGAAATAGATTTACTTATTAAATAAATAGATTTCTTCTCTCATTTCCTTAACTTGTTGATGTTTGCCTCAATGTGATGGAAGGATGATTGTCCAGTCTCTTTAGTCATTACTTTCTTTTGGAAGGAGAAAAAGAACATGTAGAGATTATTGGGAAATATTTATGTTGTATATTCTTCTCTGCAAAAATGATTCTTATGGTAGCACCTGTAGAACTTCTAGAATATCAGAATAAGAACAAAATGTTGTGAATAAAAACAAAAAGTTCTGCTAAAAAGTATTGAGCCAAAGTAAACAATCCTTTCACAAAGTAAGTTCTCTAAGTTTTTAGTTTTTACCCAATGTATTAAGTTGAACCATTAAAATCTCCTGATGCTCAATGACTTTTTGACCAGAAACAAAAGCTATATCATATGGTTTAAAGTAATATATTTATAAAAAATGAAACTATTACAATGAGGGCCAGTCGATAGACATTTCTATTTTTATACATTCAGCTAAGACAGTCTGCTTAAAGTAGAACTTTGTAGAAAAAACAAGCAAATCTGAAGCCCAAACTTGATGCAGAAGTGCATGTATATACATTTATACTTTAATATTCAAAGCAGCAATTTTTGGACACCAGAGTCCACCTGAAATATTCAGAATGTTAGATCATGACAGAAAATATCTGGATGTGGTTTTGTCAAGTATGTTTTCATTAACAGTATACCAAACTTAGAAAAGAAATTTCCCTATTAAGATATATTCAGATATTTTTCTGTAATAAACAGGTAGCGTTTGGCTAAAAGCACACATGTATCTAATGAAATAAAGTCTGTGGTGGAGCTGGAGTTCTGGTCTCTAGTTTTGCTCTGGTCCCTGACACTATTGTGTGACTTTGGGTCAGTTAATTGTTTGGGTTGATTCCTCTATGAGAGAGTCCCACTTAGGTGATTTCTAAAATTCTGGGTTGTCTATGCATTTCATTCCTTTTTGTCAATATTATGCCATGCTGCTGAGTCAACCACAAACTTGTCTCTCAGAAATGTTCGTTATTGTTCCTTCCACTGCCTTAGGAATGTGCACTTAGAACAACAACCAAAGGAAAGGAAATGAAATGCTTGGCCTGCACCTGGTGTAGGCTGTTTTACCAAAGCAAGAATCTACTTGCATGACTGACAGGGCATGATATACAGGGCTAATCCTCTGGGTTTATGATACAATTTCTATTGTTTAGAAGAGTGGAGGGGATGGGGAATTTTAGAGGAGGAACAGAAATAAGCAAAATAATAAAATGCCTTTAGTTCACACAGTAGCTGAACTGGGAAGCTCACCAGGCAGCCCCGGGTCTCACTTTTGGTGAGACACTTTTGGTGTCTTTCATGAATGTCAAGGATAGCCACTCCTACCTTGTTCAACTGCTGGGCTGTTGTGTTCAGAATGGACTTTTCCCCTGAAGTAAGTGTGGGTGTCTGCTTTCCTGTGCCTGTTTCTCAAAGTTGAGAAAGAAGATTTGACTTCCTCTCCTACCTCTCCTTAAACACACTCTGGGGGCAGAACCAGGCTTAAAAGGAGCTCTTGGAAGTAAATGATGCCCCTGAATAATCCCCCTGAAATTCTTCACTTTATCATTATATCTCAACTTCTGATTAGGGATTTATTTGTTTAACTGGGCCAATTAATCTAAAGCCAGCAGCCACACCCACTTTGTTGTGATCAGCAGCTTTCCTCTGAACACCTCACATGCCCACAGGTCACTGGCTAGGGTTGACCTGTGGGCATGTAAGGGGACAAATGTGTGTGGGATTAGGAGTGGAGGAGGGCAGGGTTTGCTGCATGGAGGGGCCAGGTGATGGAGCTTCAGTGTGTGAAGACAAAAAAGGGGAAAAAGGAGATATGAAATCAAAATAACAAGAAATAACAAGTGTTGGCAAGGATGTAGAGGAAAAGGAAGCCTCATACACTGTTGGGAATATAAACTGGTGCAGCCACTGTGGAAAACAGTATGGAGGTTCCTCAAAAAATTAAAAATAGAAATACTATATAATCCAGTATACCACTTATGGGTATTTACCCACAGAAAACAAAAACGCTAATCCAAAAAGTTATATGTGCCACTATGTTTGTTGTAGCATTACTTACAACAGCCAAGATACAAAAGCCGTCCAAGTGTCCATAACTAGCTGAATGGAGAAAGAAGATGAAATATTATGTAACCATAAAAAGGGGTGAGATTGTGCCACTTGTGACAACATGGATAGACCTAGTGAGGATTATGCTAAATGAAATGTTAGACTAAGAAAGACAAATAGCTATGATTTCACTCACAAATGGAATCTAAAAAACAAACAAATGAATAAATCAATGAAAAGCAGAATCAGAATAAGTACAGAGAACAAACTGATGGTTGCCAGAGGGAGGTGGGAGATTGGGCAAAATGGGTGAAGGAGAGGGGAAAATACAAGTTTCCTGTTATGGAATGATTAAGTCACAGGAATAAAAGCTGTGGCATAAAAAATACAATAAATGAGGGGCACCTGGGTGGCTCAGTGGGTTAAAGCCTCTGCCTTCGGCTCAGGTCATGATCCCAGGGTCCTGGGAAAGAGCCCCGCATCGGGCTCTCTGCTCAGCGGGTAGCCTGTTTCCTCCTCTCTCTCTGCCTGCTTCTCTGTGATCTCCGTCTGTCAAATAAGTGAATAAAATCTTAAAAAAAAATACAATAAATGATATTATAATAACAATATGACAGAAAAGATGATAGCTATACTTGTGGTATACTTGTTACAGGAAGACTATACTTGTGAACATAGCGTAACATAGAACCTTGTCAAATCACTAAATTGTATACCTGTATACCTGAAACTAATGTAACATTGTGTGTCAACTATACTCAAAAAAATTTTTTTTAAAGATTTATTTATTTTAGAAAGAGAAAGACAAAGAGAGAGAGAGAGAGAGAGAGAGAGAGCACAAATGGGAGGGTCAGAGTGAGAGAAAGAGAGAAACTCAACCAGACTCTAAGCTGAGTGTGGAGCCCGACACGGGGCTCAGTCTCTCAACTCTGAGATCAGAATCTGTACAAAACCCAAGAGTCAGTGGCTGAACTGACTGGACCACCCAGGTACCCTTCAAATAATAAAAAAAAAAATTTAAAGGAGATATAAGATTCTGACAAAGATAAACTTGATTTATTTGGATATTTGACCTGCAGGGTTTATAGCACTAGAAAAATAACTAGTAATCATGAGAGGATCTGAAATGGAAACAAATGAAATAATTTAAAATCAGTCCATTCGAGAGTAGATTCTGATGAGAAATACTGTTTCGATTTCTTATGCTAAGTGAAATAAGTTAAGCTGAGAAAGACAACTATCATATAGTTTCACTTATATGTAGAACATAAAGAATAGCATGGAGGACATTAGGAGAAAGGAGGGAAAAATGAAGGGGAGGAAATAGGAGAGGAAGATGAACCATGACAGACTGTGGACTCCGCAAAACAAACTGAGCGATTTGGAAGGAAGAGAGTGGGGGGATGGTGAGCCTGGTGATAGGTATTAAGAAGGGCACAATTTGCATGGATTACTGGGTATTATACTCAAACAATCATGGAACACTACATGAAAAACTAATGATGTACTGTATAGTGGCCAACATAACATAGTAAAAAAAAAAATGCTTAACATTCATAGCTACCATTTGCAATTCAGCCACTAGATGACAGCCCACACTGTGCTCTATATGAGTATTCATACTACCTCCCACCCCCCAATCAAGCTCTGCAATCTGTTGCCAGCCTGGGAGGATATATTTTATTTATTAGATAAGTGTTTTGTGACCTTTTTCTTCTCATGGTATGTTATTCCACATGCAATAATCATTTCAATGTGGTTTCTTCCTTCTTACTTGCCTTCTCCTATGATTAAGAACATCATATAGAAATTGGTTGGAAGGATTTTTTGATAGTTTCCTTGCCCAGGTAAACCTGCTTGTTAGTTCAGATCTGAGCCTGAATCATTGTTGGTGTAGATAGATGCCATGACTGTACCTTCAAAGCTTTTCTCTCAGAAAAGAATTTTCTTTAAACAAAATCATTTTCCAAAAATTTTACCAGGAATTTAAAAGGGATAATTTCCTCAATAGTCTAAATATGAAACAGATGGGGAAGAAAATAAATATTTAGTTGGTACCATATTTAATTTAGTTGCCTATAAAACATTTATTCACTCAATAAATATGGATCAAGGTTCTATTTTGAACAGTGGAGATTACTAGAACTCACATAGACCTAGCATGAATTGGCAGTCAGAGCTAATAACTCAATATACTCTTTTGCCCAATTATCTTTTTGTTAAAACCACTTTACTGTGGTACTTTACATGTCATAAAATTTATCTATTTGAAGTATATAATTAAATTACCACCACAGTAGTTTTAGGACATTTTTATCACCTGTAAAAGATCCCTTTTAATTAGCTCATTTGCACATAATTACTTTTTAAATTCAGTTGTTACAGGAAGACACACTAGCATAAAATTATTTAATAGTTAATGTGTTTAATGGAAGAAAATGTTTTTTTCCTTTGGGAATATGTCCTCAAAATCACCTACTCAAAATTTTGTTCATAATCCTCATCACAAACTATCTGTTCTAACCAATACATTTTTTCATCCGTCACAATACCAAAATTAACTCACCCTTCTGGGTCTTTGCTTCTACAAGGTCCCCTTGCTGGAGAGTCCTCTTTGGTTTACCTTACCCACATCTTTCATCCATTAGGCTGGACCTTCACACTGGTACCATTTCCTTGATGGCTCCCTGGCTATGCCAACACTCACCCTTCTCCACCTCATCGTTTCTGTTTTATTGAATATGCTTTGTAGAATCTGAAGATATTTCATTTCTCTGCAATTTAGCTTTGAATGCTTTCAGGCCGAGTTGATCAGATTAACTTTCTCCAATATCCCTGACTTCTGATACTCAACAAACCTGAGTTGATTGCAGAGCCGCAAAAGGAAATGGTAACAAGAGGGGCCATGGTTCATACTGCTGAACTATAGTCAAGTAAGTTCAAAATTAGAGGGACATATCAATCTGGTGTGCCTAGTGACCTTTCTAAAGTAGCAAGGAGAGAGAAAGGAAATGAATGTATTGAGGGACTATTTACCAAGCTATTTTTCCCATACAGTATTTTGCTTAATTCTAACAAATTTGCAGGTGAGATAATTGAGGCTCAGAGAAGTTAAGAAACATGACCAAGACCACACAGCTTTAATTGAAGTTAGAATTCATACCTAAGAAGAAAGAAGCTACTTATTAACTCCCTATAACTGGAGTTCACCTAGGAAATCATCCCAGAGAATCTGGTTTTTGAGCTCCATAAAGTCATTTTATATCATGTCACAGTGCAAAGACACCAGAAATGAAAATAATCAATACCTATTATACAAAATAAAGTGAGGTCATTACCATGAGTGATGTTCAAATGCCAGTGGGATTCAAGGAAGGAAGAGTTATTTCCTGTTAAGAGAAAAAGAAAAGCTTACAAGGCTGGTGCTTGGCTGGTATCTGGGAAATTAACTGGTAAACAGTTCTCTACATCAATATGAAACTTTCCCTAAATGATAGGAATGGTTCATCATGCATAGACTATGCAAACAATATGGCTTATGCTTAATATCTGCTTTCTCTCTGGGAATCTGGGATTTTGGTATGTATTAGGTACAGAGTGCCTATGTAACTAGGTCCCAATATAAATCATGGACACTGAGTTCTAATGAGGTTTCCTGGTAGACAATACTTCACACATGTTGTCATGTCCATTGCTATAAGAATAAGCGGATCCTGTGCACTACAGTGGGGAAGGAATCTTAGAAGCTTGTGCCTAGTTTCCTCCAACCTTGCCCTATGAGCATTTTCCCCTTCCTGATTTTATTTTGTATCCTTTCACTATAATAAATAAATGATGTTTATATGTTGAGTCCTGTGTATTCATAGCAAATCATTGAACCTGTTAGTGGTCTTGGGGACCACTGATAAAATGACTGGATTGGAAATATGTGTTTAAAAAGTGGCGAGGTTTGACAGGGGTGTAGGCAGAATATAGAAGACTGTCATTTTATGAACAATATATCCTGATAATACTGTTTTTGATTTCAAACTTAATTCCATTTTGGTTAGAGAACACACTTCGTATGATTCCACCTCTTTTAAATATGTTGAATTTCTTCCTATGATATGACCATATCTAAGGTCTCTCTTACTGAGCATACCATGTTCACTTGAGAAGAATGTGTATTCTTTCCTTGGTGGATGGAATGTTTTATAAATGTCAGTTAGATCAATTGGCTGTTGGTTTTATTCAGTTCTATACTTATGCTGATTTCCTATCAACTTGATCTGTTCATTACTGAGAAAAATAGTTTGAAGTCTTCAACCTTAATTTGCCCATTTTCCTTTCAGTTGTATTATTTTTTACTTCATCTATTTTGAAAGTATTTTTTAGGAGCATACACATGTTATAATGTGTATGGACTGTTATATCTTCTTGGTGGTAGACCTATTTATCACTATGAAATTAATGTCACCTCTTATCTCTTGAACTTTTCTTCACAAGGAAGCATAATATTTTTGATACAAATATAGCAATTCCAGCTTTAATTTGATTGATGTTTGCATGGCACACCTTTTCCATTCTTTTACTTTCAGCCTACCTACATTTATGTGTGTATGTATTTATATTTATTTTTTTGAAAAAAATTTTTTTGAATTTATTTATTTATTTATTTATTTATTTATTTATTTAGTATTTATTTTCAGTGTAACAGTATTCATTGTTTTTGCGCCACACCCTGTGCTCCATGCAATCCGTGCCCTCTCCAATACCCACCACCTGGTTCCCCCAACCTCCCACCCCCTGCCCCTTCAAAACCCTCAGATTGTTTTTCAGAGTCCATAGTCTCTCATGGTTCACCTCCCCTTCCAATTTCCCTCAACTCCCTTCTCCTCTCCATCTCCCCTTGTCCTCCATGCTATTTGTTATGCTCCACAAATAAGTGAAACCATATCATAATTGACTCTCTCTGCTTGACTTATTTCACTCAGCATAATCTCTTCCAATCCCGTCCATGTTGCTACAAAAATTGGGTATTCATCCTTTCTGATGGAGGCATAATACTCCATAGTGTATATGGACCACATCTTCCTTATCCATTATTTAAATTCCAGTTAGCTAATGTATAGTGTTAACTATTAGTTTTAGGTGTAACATTTAGTGATTTGTCACTTTTATACAACACCCAGTGCTCTTCACAAGTGCCTTCCTTAATATCCGTTACCCATTTAAACCATCCCCTCCACCCACCACCCCTCCATCGACCCTCAATTTGTTCTGCTAAGATTCTGTTTCCTGGTTTGCCTCTCTCTTTTCCCCCCATGTTTATCTGTTTTGTTCCTTATATTCCACGTATGAGTAAAATCATATGGCATTTGTCTTTCTCCAGCTGACTATTTCACTTAGCATAATATTCTCTAGCTCTAACCACCTTGTTGCAATTGGCAAGATTTCATTCTTTTTTATGGCTGAATAATATTCCATATTGTGTGTGTGTGTGTGTGTGTGTGTGTGTGTGTATGCATCCACCAGTTGATATATATCTGGACTCTTTCCATAGTTTGGTTATTGTTGATAATGCTTCTATAAACATTGGGGCTCATGTATCCCTTGGAATCAATATTTTTGTATCCTTTGGTTAAATACCTAGTAGTGCAATTGCTGGAATGTAGGTAGTTTTATTTTTAACTTTTTGGGAAAACTTTATACTATTTTCCAGAGTACCAGTTTGCATTCCCACTAACAGTATAAGAGGGTTCCCCTTTCTCTGCATCCTTCAAATCAATGATCCAAGTTTCCTTCTGGTATTTTTTTCCTTTCTACTAGGAGAATTTTATTTACCATGTGTGCTGATTAATTAATTCATCTGAATTATTTCAGCTCATTACTAGGACATTTTCGAGGGATATTGAAATTTATGTTGACAGTTATTTTCTTTTAGCACTTTCAAATTGTTTTTAATTTTTGGTATCTACGGCCTCTGGTAAGAAAGTCAGTCTTTCGAATCATTGTTTTCTTGAATGAAATACCTTATTTTCTGACTTCTTTTTTTTCCTCCCAGATTTTTGAGATGTAATCAACATATAATATCGTTTAGGTTTGAGGCATACAATGTGATGATTTGCTAAACAGATATGTTGTCAAATTAATTATCACAGTAAAGTTAGTTAACATTTCCATCACCTCACATAATCACCTTTCTTTGTGTGTGTGGTGAGAATGTGTAAGATCTATCTCTTAGCACTTTCAAGTATATAATACAGAGTTGTTAACTATTGTCACAAGCTGTAATTATATCCCTAGAACTTATTCATCTTGTAACTAGAAGTTTGTAAACTTTGACCAACACTTCCCATGTCCCCCACCCTTAAGACTCTAACAACCACTATAATACTTTGTTTCTGCGAATTTAGATTTTTAAAAATTCTACATATAAATAAGATCATACAGTATTTGTTTTTCTCTGTGTGAATTATTTTACCTAGCATAATGCCCTCAAGGTCCATCTGTGTTGTCACAAATGGCAGAATTTCCTTTTTCTTAATGGCTGAATGATATTCCATTAGGTATACACACACATATACACATACATACATGCCTGCATAGATACATGCATACATATGTATTAGCTCACTGAATATTTATGGATTTCTTTCTGGGATCTCATTTCTGTTCCATTGGTCTAAATGTCTGTATTTATTCTAGTACCATACTGTTTTGATTGCTATAACTCTGTAATAAAGTTTGAAATTAGGGACTGTGACACTTACGACTTTGTTCTTTCTTAAGATTGTTTTTGTTGTTTTGGGTTTTTCATGGTTCCATATGAATTTTAAATTTTTTTTCTGTTTATGTGACAATGCCACTGGAATTTTGATAGGGATTGCATTGAATCTATATATGGTTCTGTGTATTATGGACATTTTAACAATATTAATTCTGCCAATTGATGAATGTGAGGTAGTTTTCCATTTATTTATGTCTTCTTTAATTTCTTACATCAGTATCTTACAGTTTTTGGTTTCATTTTCAGGTTAAATTTATTCCTAAGTATTTTTGTTGCTACTATAAATGAAATTATTTTTCAATATTTTTCTTTCAGATAGTTCATTGTTGGTGTGTGGTAACCTAACTGATTTTTGCATTTGATGTGATATCCTGGAAACTTAGTGAATTCGTTTATTAGGTCTAACAGTTTTTGGTGGAATCTCTATGATTTTCTATATATAGGAAATCATGTCATCAGCAAACAGATAATTTTACTTTGTACTTTCTAAGTTAGATGACCTTCCTTCCTTCCTCCCTTCCTCTCTTTCTCTCTTCCTTCCTTCTTTCCTTCCTTCCCCCTCCCTCCCTCTCTCCTTCTCTCTTTCTTCCTCTCTTCCTTCCTTCCTTCCTTTCTTCCTTCCTTCGTCTTTCTTTCTTTGTTTCCTTTTTCTCTTTCTTTTTTCCTTTCTTTTCTTTCTTTCCCTAATTTCCCTGGTTAGAACTTCCAGTACTATGTTGAATAGGAGTGGTGATAGTGGGCACCTTTGTCTGTTTCTTGATCATAGATAGGAAGTTTTTATTTTTATTTATTTATTTATTTATTTAAAGATTTTATTTATTTATTTGTCAGAGAGAGAGAGGGAGAGAGAGCAAGCACAGGCAGACAGAATGGCAGGCAGAGGCAGAGGGAGAAGCAGGCTCCCTGATGAGCAAGGAGCCCAATGTGGGACTCAATCCCAGGACTCTGGGATCATGACCTGAGCCGAAGGCAGCTGCTTAACCAACTGAGCCACCCAGGCGTCCCAGAAGTTTTTATTTTTTAATTTTTTAAAATTTAAATTCAATTAGCCAACATATAGTATATTATTAGTTTCAGATGTTGTGTTCAATAATTCATCAGTTGTGTGGAGCACTGGGTGTGGTGCATAAACAATGAATTCTGGAACACTGAAAAGAAATTTAAAAAAGTAAATAAAAATTAAAAAAATTCATCAGTTGCGTATAACACTCAGTGCTCATCACATCATGTGCCCTCTTTATTGCTCATCACCCACTTGCCCCATCTCCACCCCTACCTTCCCTTCTACAACCTTCAGTTTTTTTCCAGAGTCAAGAATCTTTCACGGTTTGTCTCCCTCTCTGATGATAGATGCTTTTAACTTTTCACCATTGAGTTGGTATTAGCTGTGGGATTGTCATATATAATCTTTATTATGGGGAAGTATGTTTATTCTCTACTCAATTTCTTGAAAGAATTTCTTGAGAGCTTTTTCATTATCATGAAAGAATTTTTAATTTTTTGAATGTTTTTTTTGCAACTATTGAGATGGTTATATGATTTTTATCTTTCATTAGATTAATGAGATATATTACATATATTTATTTACAGATGTTGAACCATTCTTGCATCTCAGAGATAAATCCTATTTGATCATGGTGCATGATTCTTGAATGAATCTTGAATTTGGTTTGCTAGTACTTTGTCCAGAATTTTTGCATTCATATTCTTCAGGGATATTGGCCTGTAGTTTTGTTCCATTTTGGTTTTCTTGCAGGGTCCTTATCTCTTTTGGTATCAAGGTAATACTGGGCTTGTAATATGAATTTGGGAGTGTTTCCTCCTCTTCAGTCTTTTGGAAGAGTTGAGAAGTATTGGAGTTAATTTTTCTTTACATGTTGATAAAATTTGATAAATGTTTAGTCCTGGGTTCTTGTTGTTTTTGAGAATTTTTTTTCAAATTTTTTGTGTTATGTTAGTCACCATACAATATATCATTAGTTTTTGATGTAGTGTTCCAAGATTCATTGTTTATGTATAACACCCTGTGCTCTGTGCAATATGTGCCCTCCTTAATACTCACCATCAGGCTTACATATCCCCCCAAACTCTTCCCCTCTAAAACCCTCAGTTTGTTTCTTGGAGTCCACCGTCTCTCATGGTTTTTCTTCCCCTCCAATTTCCCCACTTCATTTTTCCCTTCCTTCTCTTAATGTCCTCCATATTATTCTTTATGTTCTACAAGTAAGTGAAACCATATGATAATTGGCTTTCTCTGCCTGACTTATTTCACTCAACATAATCTCCTCCAGTCCCATCCATGTTGATACAAAAGTTGGGTATTTATCCTTTCTGATGGAGGTGTAATATTCCATTGTATATATGGACCCTGTCTTCTTTATCCATTCATCTGTTGAAGAACATCTCTGCTCCTTCTAGTTTGGCTATTGTAGACATTGCTGCTTTGAAACACTGGCCTTCATGTGTCCCTTCTTTTCACTACATCTGTATCTTTGGGGTAAACACCCAGTACTGCAATTGCTGGGTCATATGGTAGTTTTATTTTTAACATCTTGAGGATCCTCCATACTGTTTTCCAGAATGGCTGTACCAGCTTACATTCCCACCAGGAGTTTAAAAGGGTTCCTCTTTTCCACATCCTTGCCAACATTTGTTGTTCCCTGTCTTGTTAATTTTTGTCATTCTAACTGGTGTAAGGTAGTATCTCATTATGGTTTTTATTTGCATTTCCTGGATGACAAGTGATATGGAGCATTTTTTCATGTGTCTGTTGGCCATTTGTATGTTTTCTTTGGAAAAGTGTCTGGTCATATCTTTTCCCTATTTCTTGACTGGATTATTTTTTGGGGGGTACTGAGTTTGAGAAGTTCTTTATAGATCTTGGATACCAGCCCTTTATCTGTTATGTCATTTGAAAATATCTTCTTCCATTCCATAGGTTATCTTTAAGTTTTGTTGACTGTTTCACTTGCTGTGAAGAAACTTTTTATCTTGATGAAGTCTCAAAAGTTCTTTTTTTTTGCTTTTGTTTCCCTTGCCTTTAGAGATATGTCTTGGAAGAAGTTGCTTTGTCCAAGGTTGAAGAGATTGCTATGTTCTCCTCTAGGATTTTGATGAATTCTTGTCTCACATTAGGTCTTTCATCCATTTTGAGTTTATCTTTGTGTGTGGTGTGAGAGAATGCTTGTTTTATTCTTCTGCATGTGGCTGTCCAATTTGCCCAGCACCATTTATTGAAGACACTTTTCCCATTGGATATTCTTTCCTGATTTGTTGAAGATTAGTTGACCATAGAGTTGAAGGCCCATTTCTATTCTATAGAATAGAAATGGCTCTCTATTCTGTTCCATTGACCTATGTGTCTATTTTTATGCCAGTACCATGCTGTCTTCAGTGTTGTAATATAGGTTGAAGTCCAGACATTGTGATGCTCCCTGCTTTGGTTTCCTTTTTCAACATTTCCCTGGCTATTTGGGGTCTTTTCTTGTTCCATACAAATTTTAGGATTGTTTGTTCCAGCTCTGTGAAAAATGTCGATGGTATTTTGATAGGTATTGCATTGAATGTGTATCTTGCTCTGGGCAGCATAAACATTTTAACTATGTTTATTTTTCTAATCCATGAACACGAAATGCTTTTCCATTTGTTTATGTCTTCCTCAATTTCTTTCCCAAGTGTGCTCTAGTTTCCAGAGTACAGATCCTTGACTTCTTTGGTTAGGTTTATTTCTAGGTATCTATTTGGTGCTATTGTTGTGATGAGCACTTGGTGTTATACTTAACTAATGAATCATTGAACACTATATCAAACACTCATTATGTGGCTAACTGAATATAATAAAAATAAATAAGTGGGATCAATTCCTCAATTTCTCTTTCTTCAGTCACATTGTTAGTGTACAAAAATGCAACAGATTTCTGTGCATTGATTTTGTATCCTGCCATCTTGCTGAATTCCTGTCTCATTTCTATCAATTTTGGGGTGAAATCTTTTGGGTTTCTACAAACAGTATCATGTTATCTGTGAAGAGTTTGACTTCTTTGCTGATTTGAATGCCTTTTATTTCTTTTTTTTAACTTTTTAAACTTTTACTTATTTCTTTATTTTCAGTGTTCCAGAATTCATTGTTTATGCACCACACCCAGTGCTCCATGCAATACGTGCCCACTGTAATACCCACGACCAGGCTCACCCAACCTGCCACACCTCTCCCTTCCAGAAACCTCAAATTGATTTTCAGAGTCCATAGTCTCTCATGGTTCATCTCCCCCTCCAGTTTCCCCCAACTCCCTTCTCTCCAGCTCCCCATATCCTCCGTGTTATTCCTTATGCTCCACAAATAAGCAAAACCATATGACAATTGACTCTCTTTGCTTGGCTTTTTAAACTCAGCATGATCTCCTCCTGTCCCATTCATACTGATACAAAAGTTGGGTATTCATTCTTTCTGATAGAGGCATAATAATACTCCATGGTATATATGGACCACAACTTCCTTATCCTTTCGTCCATTGGAGGGCATCTTGGTTCTTTCCACAGTTTGGCGACTGTGGCCACTGCTGCTATGAACATTGGGGTACAGGTGGCCCTTCTTTTCACTACATCTGTATCTTTGGGGTAAATACCCCAAAGTGCAATTGCAGGATCATAGGGAAGCTCTATTTTGAATTTCGTAAGGAATCTCCACACTGTTTTCCATAGTGGCTGCACCAACTTGCATTCCCACCAGCAGTGTAAGAGGGTTCCCCCTTCTCCACATCCTCCCAAACACACGTTGTTTACTGTCTTGTTAATTTTGGCTATTCTAACTGGTGTAAGGTGGTATCTCAGTGTGGTTTTGATTTGAATCACCCTGATGGCTAGTGATGATGAACATTGTTTCATGTCTGTTAGCCATTTGTATGTCTTCATTAGAGCAGTGTCTGTTCATGTCTTGTGCCCACTTTTTGACATGATTATCTGTTTTGTGTGTGTTGAGTTTGAGGAGTTCTTTATAGATCCTGGATAGCAGCCCTTTGTCTGTAAGTCATTTGTGAATATCTTCTCCCATTCTGTGGGTTGCCTCCTTGTTTTTTTGACTGTTTCCTTTGTTGTGCAGAAGCTTTTAATCTTGATGAAGTCCCCAAAATTGATTTTTTCTTGTTTCCTTTGCCTTTGGAGGCATGTCTTGAAAGAAGTTGCTGTGGCTGATGTCAAAGAGATTACTGCCTATGTCCTCCTCTAGGATTCTGATGGATTCCTGTCTCACGTTGAGATCTTTTATCCATTTCGAGTTTATCTTTGTGTATGGTATAAGAGAATGGTCAAGTTTCATTCTTCTACACATAGCTGTCCAATTTTCCCAACACCATTTATTGAAGAGACTGTCTTTTTTCCACTGTATATTTTTTCCTGCTTTGTCGAAGATGAGGTGACCATAAAGTTGAGGGTCCATATCTGGGCTCTCTACTCTGTTCCACTGGTCTATGTGTCTGTTTTTGTGCCAGTACCATGCTGTCTTGGTGATCACAGTTTTGCAGTAAAGCTTGAAATCAGCTAACGTGATGCCCCCAGTTTTGTTTTTGTTTTTCAACATTTCTTTAGCAATTCGGGGGCTCATCTGGTTCCATACAAATTTTAGGATTATTTGCTCCAGCTCTTTGAAAAATGCCTGTGGAATTTTGATCAGAATGGCATTGAAAGTATAGATTGCTCTAGGCAGTATACACATTTTAATAATGTTTATTCTTCTGATCCATGAGCATGGAATGGTCTTCCATCTTTTTATGTCTTCTTCAATATCTTTCATGAGAGTTTTGTAGTTCCTTGAGTACAGATCCTTTACCTCTTTGGTTAGGTTGATTCCCAGGTATCTTATGGTTCTTGGTGCTATAGTAAATGGAATCGTTTCTCTAATTTCCCCTTCTGTATTTTCATTGTTAGTGTAAAAGAAAGCAACTGATTTCTGTACATTGATTTTGTATCCTGCCACATTACTGAATTGCTGTATGAGTTCTAGTAGTTTGGGGGTGGAGTCTTTTGGGTTTTCCATGTAAAGTGTCATGTCATCTGCGAGAGAGAGTTTGACTTCTTCATTGCCAATTTGAATACCTTTTATTTCTCTTCATCATCTGATTGCCATGGCTAGGACTTCTAATACTATGTTGAACAAGAGTGGCGAGAGTGGGCATCCTTGTCGTGTTCCTGATCTCAAAGGGAAGACTGTCAGCTTTTTCCCATGAGGGTGATATTCGCTGTGGGTTTTTCATAGATAGATTTTATGAAGTTGAGGAATGTTCCCTCTACCCCTATACTTTGAAGCGTTTTAATCAGGAACAGATGCTGCATCTTGTCAAATGCTTTTTCTGCATCAATTGAGAGGACCATGTGGTTCTTGTCTCTTCTCTTATTGATTTGTTCTATCACATTGATTGATTTGCAAATGTTGAACCACCCCGCATCCCAGGGATAAATCCCACCCGGTCAGGGTGGATAAACTTTTTAATGTACTGTTGGATCCTATTAGCTGGGATCTTGTTGAGAATCTTAGTATCCATATTCATCAGGGATATTGGTCTGAAATTTTTTTTTTGTTGTTGGGGTCTTTGCCTGGTTTTGTGACCAGGGTAAAGCTGGCTAAATAAAAAGAGTCTGGAAGTTTTCCTTCTGCGTCAATATTTTGAAACAGCTTCAGGAGAATAGGTACGATTTCTTTGAAAGTTTGGTAGAATTCCCCAGGGAATCCGTCAGGTCCCAGGCTCTTGTTTTTTTGGAGGTTTTTATTTCTTTTCATTGTCTGATTGCTGAGGCTAGGACTTCTGGTACTATGTTGAATAACGGTGGCAAGAGTGGTCCTCCCTGTATGTTCCTGACCTTAAGGGAAGAACTCTTAATTTTTCCCCATTGAGAATATATGCTGTGGGTTTTTTTTTTAAAGATTTTTTTTTTTTTAATTTGTCAGAGAGAGAGGGAGAGAGAGCGAGCACAGGCGGACAGAATGGCAGGCAGAGGCAGAGGGAGAAGCAGGCTCCCCGCCAAGCAAGGAACCCGATGTGGGACTCGATCCCAGGACGCTGGGATCATGACCTGAGCCGAAGGCAGCTGCTTAACCAACTGAGCCACCCAGGCATCCCAAAGATTTTATTTATTTATTTGACAGACAGAGATCACAAGTAGGCAGAAAGGCAGGCAGAGAGAGAGAGAGAGGAGGAAGCAGGTTCCCTGTGGAGCAGAGAGCCTGATGCGGGGCTTGATCCCAGGACCCTGGGATCATGACCTGAGCTGAAGGCAGAGGCTTTAACCCACTGAGCCAGCCAGGCACCCCTGCTGTGGGTTTTTATAGATGTATTTTATGATATTGAGGTATGCTCCTTCTATCCCTACACTATAGAGTTTTATTATTTTATTTTATTTTTTAAAGATTTTATTTATTTATTTGACAGAGAGAAAGAGAGAGAGAGAACAAGAGAAGGAACACAAGCAGGGGGAATGGGAGAGGGAGAAGAAGGCTTCCTGCTGAGCAGGGAGCCTGATGAGGGACTCAATCCAGGACCCTGGGATCATGACCCGAGCGGAAGGCAGATGCTCAATGACAGAGCCACCTAGGTGCCCCTATAGAGAGTTTAATTAGGAAAGGATGCAGTATTTTCTCAAATGCATTTTCTGCCTCAAATGAGAGGATCAGATGAGTTTTGTCCTTTCTTTTATTAATATGATGTATGATGTTGATTGATTTGTGAATGTTGTACCACCTTGCATCCCAGGAATAAATCCTACCTGGTCATGGTGAATAACCTGGTAATGTTGGATCCTATTGGCTAGTATCTTGGGGAGAATTTTGGCATCAATTTTCATTAGGGATATTGGTCTGTAATTCTCCTTTTTTATTGGGTCTTTGGTTTGGGGATCAAGGTAATGCTGGCCTCATAGAATGAGTTTGGAAGTTTTCCTTCCCTTTATGTTCTTTGAAACAGCTTCAGAAGAATAGGTATTATTTCTTTAAATGTTTGGTAGAATTCCCTTGGGAAGCCTTTGGTCCTGGACTCTTTTTTTTTTTGGGAGATTTTTAAATACTGCTTCAATTTCCTTGTTGGTTATTGGCTTTTCAGGTTTTCTCTTTCTTCTTGTTTCAGTTTTGGCAGGTTATGAGTTTCTAGGAAGGTATCCATTTTTCCAGATTTGTTGGCATATAGTTGCTCATAATATGTTCTAACAATTGTCTGTATTTCCTCACTATTGGTCATGATCTCTCCTCTTCCATTCATGATTTTATTAAATTGGGCCCTTTTTCTTTTCTTTGAGTAAATCTGGCCAGAGGCTTATGGATCTTATTAATTCTTTGAAGGACCACCTTCTAGTTTCATTGATCTGTTTTAGTGTTCTTATTGTTTCTATTTCATTGATTTCTGCTCCCCAAATTCCAATATTGTTTCATTTTATGGCATCGCTGATTTTTTTAATTCTCCCCTTATGGTCCATTAGTCGTTTTTCTCCTTTTTTCTGTTTTCTTCCTCCCCATCAATATAACTTCCAGGTCACTTACTCTCTTTTCTGTCTCATTTACCCTAGCTGTTAGAACATCCAATTTAGACTGCATTTTAGTTAGGGCATTTTTAATTCTGGCCTGATTACATCTCATTCCTGCATTAAGAGATTCTCTAGTGTCTTTTATGTTTTTTTTTCAAGCCCAATTGGTAACTTTATAATTGTTATCTTGAATTCCAGCTGTGACATTTTACTCATATCCATATCTATTAGATCTGTGGCAGACAGTATTACCTCTGATTCTTTCATTTGTTGTGATTTCCTCTGTCTAGTCATTTTTCCAAGAGAAGAATGGATAAACAAGATAATGAAATAAAAAAATATCGACCCTAGCAAAATATACACCAGAAAAATCCAAAGAGGTCAGAATCCATAAAAGAAAAAAAAAAAAAGAAAAGAAAAGAAAAAGAGGGGGGGAAAAAGGGGGTAAGAGAGAATATAATCTCATAGGATCAACAAAACAAGGTGATCCACTTGGTCCTGAGTGCATTTTAGTCCATGTATTAGAAGACACAAAGTTGTAAAGAAAGCACTATATATATAACAAAATAGGATTGAATACAGTGAATGGAAGCCAAAAAGGAGGAATATATCTATTAAATGTAAATGTAAAAAATGAAAGTAAAAAAAAAAAACACTAAAAATCAGAGTTGATAAAATAAGAAACTAGTTGAAAGGGGAAAAAAGAAAAAAAAAGAAATGGAAAATATCAAACTGACAGATAAATGAATCATGAAGAAAAAACCCTCAAATTCTATATACTATTTTCTTCTAGCACTAGAGTTTTGCAGTCCTGTGAGGTCCATAAACTTGCTGTTCACTTCTTCTTTCAGCTAGTCTTCTGGGAGAGGGACCTGCTGTGCTGATTCTCCATGTCTTTGCCTAGGCAGGGTTGCACTGCCCCTTGCTAGAGGACCCAGCTCAGTGTAAGCTCTTTCTTGTTATTCTTTGCGGCTTTTGTTCCCTGAAGGTTTTCTGTACCTCTCTAGATGATCAAAATAAAAATGGTGGCACCAGATCTAAAACCCCAGAGCCAAAAGGTCATGGTCCCCTCTATTCAGTAAACCCTCAGGGTCTTCACTTTTGTTGGTGTCAAACTCTGCTGACTCTTGTGGTGTTTGCCCACACTGATCCTCCTGGGGGAAGGCAGAGGGTTGCCCCATTACTGTCCTTTACACTCTGGTCATGTGTTGATCCATTCTGCCCCTTCTAGGGAAAGGCAGATGGTCCCCATGTTCCTGTCCTTTGGAGGGTCCCCACACAGAAAGCGGTCACCTGATCAGGCTGCAGCTCATGGTTTATGGTGAATGGAACTGAAGTCCTCCTCCTGGGCTCACTGACCCTAACCAGTTTCCCTGGTCCAATGCTTGGGATCTCTAGAGTCTCGGGCACCCCTGTTCTTTTTGTGACTCTGGGGATCCTATGACCATATATGGTCCCACCTAGAATTCTGCACCATTTGTGACCTGAGCACCTTTCAGGCAGGGATGTCTTTTACTGGAGCAGATTTCTAAGGGTTCTGATCTCATGCTCTGGTGCTATGTCACTTTCCAGTATCTGGCCTACTGAGGGTCCCTCCCCCTGCCATTTATCTTCAGATATATACCCTCAGATTCACTTCTTCACCTTGCAAAAAGTGGTCACTTTTCTACTTGTAGAGTTCCAGATATTCTTTCCTTACATCTCAGGTTGAACTCATGATTGTTCAGAATGATTTGATCATTATCCAACTAAACTCAAGGGACCCAACAAAATGAGGTTCCCTATTCTTCTATCTTCTTGCCTTCCCTCCTCTGTGTTTGGCTTTTAATAAAATACCAGATAAATATATGGAGAGGACAAGGAAAATTTGCCCTGCCTGTAGTACACCAGTTTAATTGTTTACAGTATTGGTAATGATGGGGAATGAAAAGGAAGGGAATAGTGAAATGTAAGAATGAGAATCTGAAAAGCTGGTCATGATAATAATTGTGCTTGGAATAGTGACTTGTGTGATGGGTGGTAAAAGACTGGGGTCATCTATAAAGGGAGACTCCTCATCACTAAATAGCTTATCCTTCTTACAATGTTTTCATAGTGTCTGTACATTGCCATCATCACAAATTATTACTGGTGTGATGATTTGATAATCCTCTTCTCTTCCACCAGACTATAAAGTCTATGAGAACAAGGGCTGGTTCTGTTTTGCTCACCACTGTATTCCCACCACCCCATCCAATGATTGGCACAGAGAAGGTGCTCACTGCACTTGGAATAAGAGGCAAATCTTTTGTTATGGCTCACATAGCTCTATGTGGCTGGCCTTTGTCCCACCCAACATTACCAAAGTCCTTGGAAGTGATTCTTCTATAAGTATTGATGCCTGGATTAGGAGAGGAAGATGGAAAGCATTCTTGCATGCCAGAATAGTAAAGGCATAGAGTTACTCATTCTTTTATTAGATTCTTATTGAGAAATTTTGTTGTGCCAAGTATTGGGAAGATGAAGGTGACATAAACATATTTGGACCCCACTACATGGTTCCTGTTCTTCTGGAACTTACAGTCTAGTGAGGAAGGTAGACGTTAGTGAAATAGTTCCAAACATGGGTATGTAATTACAAATTGAGGTCAACTAATCAGTCCTGTAAAGTCAAGGAACATTTACCAGTGGAACAAGTCTGTATCAGCAGAATCAGTTAAGACTTCTCATAGGAAATGACACTTTTGCTGAAACTTGAAAGAATCCAGAGGGGCATGTGCAAAGGCCTTGTACTGAGAGGGAGTAGAACTTCAAAAACCTGTAAGACAATGAGATGTCTAGAACAATGGAAGCAGAGGAGCCTGGTGTTAGGTGAGGTGATGAAGTTAGCACATTCCAGATCTGAAAGGTCTTAAGGGTTTTTGTCTTTATTCTTTTTTTTTTAATAATTTTTTTTATTTTTTATAAACAAATATTTTTATCCCCAGGGGTACAGGTCTGTGAATCGCCAGGTTTATACACTTCACAGCACTCACCATAGCACATACCCTCCCCAATATCCATAACCCCACCCCCCTCTCCCAACCCCCTCCCCCCATCAACCCTCAGTTTGTTTTGTGAGATTAAGAGTCACTTATGGTTTGTCTCCCTCCCAATCCCATCTTGTTTCATTTACTCTTCTCCCACCCCCTCAACCCCCCATGTTGCATCTCCTCTCCCTCATATCAGGGAGATCATATGATAGTTGTCTTTCTCCGATTGACTTATTTCGCTAAGCATGATACCCTCTAGTTCCATCCACGTCGTCGCAAATGGCAAGATTTCATTTCTTTTGATGGCTGCATAGTATTCCATTGTGTATATATACCACATCTTCTTTATCCATTCGTCTGTTGATGGGCATCTAGGTTCTTTCCATAGTTTGGCTATTGTAGACATTGCTGCTATAAACATTCGGGTGCATGTGCCCCTTCGGATCACTACATTTGTATCTTTAGGGTAAATACCCAGCAGTGCAATTGCAGGGTCATAGGGTAGTTCTATTTTCAACATTTTGAGGAACCTCCATGCTGTTTTCCAGAGTGGTTGCACCAGCTTGCATTCCCACCAACAGTGTAGGAGGGTTCCCCTTTCTCCGCATCCTCGCCAGCATCTGTCATTTCCTGACTTGTTCATTTTAGCCATTCTGACTGGTGTGAGGTGATATCTCATTGTGGTTTTGATTTGTATTTCCCTGATGCCGAGTGATGTGGAGCACTTTTTCATGTGTCTGTTGGCCATCTGGATGTCTTCTTTGCAGAAATGTCTGTTCATGTCCTCTGCCCATTTCTTGATTGGATTATTTGTTTATTCTTAAAGAATAGGTGGTTTTGAAGTAAATCAGTGGATGGCACGATAGGTTTGTCAGTTACCTATTGCTGTATAATAAATCATTCCAACTTGTATGACTTAAAATAAGCAGTATTATTATAGGAATTTGAGCATGGTTTAAGTAGTTCCTCTGCCTCTCAGTGTCTCTCACAAGGCTATAAACCAAGTCAGCGAGGGCTGTGGATATCTCAGGGCCTGCCTAGGGGAGGATAAACATCCAAACTTACTCATGTGACTATTGTCAGGCTTCAGATCTTCACTGACTGTAGGCTGGAGACATCTGTTTATTGCCAGGTGGGCCTCTCCATAGGGCTATGCACAATGTGGCAGTTTGATTTTTCCAGAGTGGGGAAGTAAGGAGGGAGCATACAATCTTTTTGTAACCTAATCTCAGATGTCACAACTCATCACTTCTGCCATATTCTATCCACAGGAGCAAGTCATCTAATGCAGCCCACACTCAAGAGCAGGGTATTACACAGGGGTTTGAATACTAGCAGGCAGGAATCACTGCAGGCCATTTTAGAGGCTGCCTACAACAGAGTAGGGGAGGGATTAGAGAAGTTAGAACAAATGTAGAGAGCAGAATTCAGAAGGTCATTGTAGGAGTCCATGCAAGAGATGATTGTAGATTGCAGCTTGAACCAAGGTGGTAGTAGTGGTGACACTGAACACCAGGTGCACATGTTGGAGTGATATTAGAAGGTAAAATTGAGGGGACCTGGGTGGCTTGGTGGTTTAAGCTTCTGCCTTCGGCTCAGGTCATGATCTCAGGGTCCTGGGATCAAGCCCTGCATTGGGCTCTCTGCTCAGCCGGGAGCCTGCTTCCTCCTCTCTCTCTGGCTGCCTCTCTGCCTACTTGTGATATTACTCTCAAATAAATAAATAAAATCTTAAAAAAAAATAGAAGGTAAAATTGACAGGTAACAGATTACAAGTGGATTAAATATAGGAAAACAAGGAAGGGAGAGATGTTATGGAAAATTCCTAGGTGACTGCCTTGTACACCGGATAGATGGTAGTACCATTCATGGATACAGAAAACAGGAGGGAAAAAACCAAGTTAAGGAAGAAAGATCGGGGATTCCATTTTGGATGGATTGACATAGAAACTGCATGCAAGGAACCTAAGATTTGGTGTCACCTCACTGAAAAACTGAGTTACTCAGGTGGCTTTCTAGTCTTGAGGTAGAAGTGAGGTCCAGCTTTGAGATTTAAAGGAGGATCATCAGGGTACCTGGATGGTTCAGTTGGTTGAGTGCCTGCCTTTGGTTCAGGTAGTGATCCCAGAATCCTGGGCCCAAGACCCACATCAGTCTTCCTGTTCAGCAGGCACCTGCTTCTCCCTCTCTCTCTGTCTCTTCCCTTGCTCCTGCTTTCTCTCCCTCTCTCTCTCAAATAAAATATTAAAAAAAATAAAGGGATATCATCAGGGTGCCTGGATGATTCAGTCAATTAAGCGTCTGCCTTCAGCTCAGATCACGATCCCAGAGTCCTGGGATCACTGCTCAGTGTAGAGCCTGCTTCTTCTTCTCCCTCTGCCCCACCCCTCCTCATGCATGCTCTCTCTCTGTCAAATAAATAAATAAAACCTTAAAATAACAAAATAAATAAAATAAAGGGATCATGTGGTTGAAGAAATCTCAGGTTGATGAGAGGAGGAGCCAGGACTCAGTGTTGGTGAGCCCCACATGTCTTCGTAGGTATTGAAGGAGGATCCTTAAAAAAGGTAGTAGATGAGGCAGAGCTAGATCAGAGAGAGAGTAGGGAAATCAAGATTGGGGCTATTTCAGAGGCCCAGATTGGAGAGTATTCTGAAAGGAGAGGGTGGTCAACAGTGTCAGTGGCTGCTGGGAAGCCATGTAGAATGAGGGCCACTGGAGACCATCACTTAGCAAACACCTAGCACTTGCTGGGAGAGACATTGTGCTGGGCCCTTAGTGTACAAAGTGTACATGTCTCAGTCAGTTCCTACTTTCTAGACCTCTCAGTGCAGGGATGTGTGGGAACAGAACATATGCTTTTAAATCTCCTAACCAAAGAGTGAAAGCTGCCGTATCAAATGTTATCAGCTATTTAAAATCTAGCTTTCTCTGAGCTGTATGGCTCCTGCATACAGACCCCTAGATAGACTGCATAAGGCTAAGACATATTTAATAAACAGATGTCAGCAACCTAGTTCCTGGAGATTCTAATTCAATAGGTCAAAGGGACATAGGCAATTGATTTTTAAAAAAAAAATCCCAAAGTTATTCTGATCCATAGGCAGAAGGAGAACCTCTCAGAAGCCTGGGTTGACTTTTGATCCTCCATGTGTCAGCCCTTCTACCCTGCACAGGTAAATCTTGCTGAGCCTCCTTTTTTTACTGTGAAATGTGGATAATAATATCTGCCCTACAAGGTTGTTTTGAGGATTGAATTAGTTCCTGTTTGTGAAAGCATCTGGAAGAATGGCTCCAAAAATGTTTAAGCCCAGGTGGTTGAAGATAGTGCTTCTCAAGCATTAATATGCATATAAATTATCTGGAAATTTTGGTGTAGGTTCTTATTCAGTCTGGGTGGTGCCTGAAAGTCTGCATTTCTAACACACTCGGGTGTGATGTCAGTGCTGCTGGCGTATGAACCACAGGCCCTTGAGCAGTGAGGGCTGGGTAAATGCTCATCTAGGTTTACGAATGACATCCTAGATGACATCTTAATGATATTGACATACATCATTTCAAGACTACTTTTCTATTTGATAAATAGTATCTTTTGCAATAGTAATAACCAAAGAAAAATCATACTAAACCACAATCTAGCAATCATAGAAATAATAAACCCTCCAGCTCGAGGCACTGTGAGAATACAAACAAGTAGCCTACCTGCTAATTGACTTGTAAGTGTTGTAAAACACTGCATAAGAGCATATATCACATAGGCATATGGATAACCTCACCCACTGCAAAGGCAAGATATTTCAATATGCCTCACACCAAATTACTTTTGATTAAAAGCTTATTTAGGAGATAGATGCAAATTACTTCAGGTGTGTTCTCTTCAGCCTCTGTTGAGGAATCTAAAGTGTAAGGCTTGGGACCCCTGGGTGGCTCAGTTGGTTAAGCATCTGCCTTTGGCTCAGGTCATGATCCCAGGGTCCTGGGATTGAGCCCTGCATCAGGCTCCATGCTCAGTGGGGAGGCTGCTTCTCTCTCAGCCTCTGCCCCTCCCCCTACTTGTGCTCTTTTGCTCTCTCTCAAATAAATTAAAAAGTAAAATTTAAAAAAATTCAAGTGCAAGGGTTCAGCATCTGTATGTTTTATTTTGGGCAACCCCAGTAATGCCTTGTTTTCTTAAGCAGTAATTTTGAGCATGTCTTCCAGAATGGCAATTGCCAGTAGCACAGCCAGGGTATTTAGGAAGGTGTCCATGAGAATGAGTTACCAAATATACTCACAGTTTTATGGAAAGGCTTAGTTGTGTGGTTTACAGCTTGGGATGGCACATGCTGAACCTGTTTTAGCTGGTGACATTTGTGACAGGCCCCTCTTTAACAAGTAGAGCATACAGAAAAATAAGAGTCACAGTGAAGTTACTCAGGTAAAAGAAATCAAGCTCTCATGGTTGTACAGAGGGCTTGAAAGCAGAGGGAGGAAAAACATGAGATGGCCTTCAGAGGCCCCAGTATTTCAAAATAGCCATGACTTCATGTAGACTGCTCCACTGTCCCCAGAATTATCCCAGTATTTGTTACACCAAAAACATTTCCACAAGAAGCAGGCTCTGACACTTGTTTCTACTCATATTGTTTTAGGTATTTTATATAATATTTCTTATTAATACTCAACAATCTTATGAGGTACAGCTATTATTATTGCAATTTTAAGATGTGAAAACTAAGGTTCAAAATCATATAGAGTTGACCCTTGAACAATACATATTGGAACCATGCAGTCCACTTACACCCAAATTTTGTGATAAATACAGAACAGTACTTTAAATGTAGTTTCTCTTCCTTATAACTTTCTAAATAATAATTTCTAACTTACTTTATTATAAGAATATGGTATACAATACATCTACAAAATACATGTTAATTCAATGACTATTAGTGGTTAAGTTTTGGGGAAGTCTAAAGTTAAACATGGATTTATGTGGAGGATGGCCCCTAATCCCCATGTTCTTCTAAAACATGTATTCCATTATAAGTTTAACAGTTAATAGATAAGACCACCACTAACTAAGAGCTAACATCCAAAGCATTTCTTCCTGTTATAGCTCAGTCATCCCTGTAAAACTGCTCAGAGCTTGCATTCTGAAAGCGTCTTTGTGTTGAGTATGATTCCAGATATTCTGACCAGAGATGGGGCACTTGACAGGACAATTTGAAATTGAAATACAATTTTTGTCTGTGTGTTTGTGTGTGTGTAATATAAAGGGCAAAAATGCCACAAAGTTAGAGTTGTGAAAAATACAATTCCACAATGTTTTTCTGAGTCCACAGAGAAGGAAATGCAAAGGAGAATGTTATTTGTTTACTGAAAAGTGTTGATAAACAGTAGTTAACTCATGAATACAGGACTGACTTAGATTTCTATTCTATTTCCAATTTTTTTTTCTATTCTTTTAACTAAGCCACCATCCCTTTTTTGGTTTTTGTTTAAATTCCAGTTAGTTTACATATAGTGTAATATTAGTTTCAGATATACAATATAGTGATTCAACACTTATATACAACACCCAGTTCTCATCACAAGTACCCTCCTTAATACCCATCACCCATTTAACCCATCCCCCCACCTACTTCCCCTCTGGTAACCATCAGTTTCTTCTCCATAGTTAAAAGTCTGTTTCCTGGTTTACCTCTCTCTTTGTTTTATTTCTTAAAATCCACATATGAGTGAAATCATATGGTATTTGTCTTTCCCTGTCTGGATTATTTCACTGAGCTTAATACTCTCTAGCTCCATCCATGCTGTTGTAAATGGCAAGATTTCATTCTTTTTGATGGCTGAGTAATATTCCATTGTGTAAATATACCACCTCTTCTTTATCCATTCATTATCTTGACAGATGAATGGATAAAGCTCTGGGCTCTTTCCATATTTTAGCTATTATGGACTTTGCTGTTATAAATATTGGGGTGTATGAGCTCCTTTGAATCACAATGTTCATGTCCTTTGGATAAATGCCTAGTAGTGCAATTGCTGGGTCATAGGGTGGTTCTATTTTTAACTTTTTTTGAGGAACCTACATACTTCTTTCCAAAGTGGCTGCATGAGTTTGCATTCCCACCAACAGTGGGAATCCTTGCATTTTAGCCAACATCCATTCTTTTCTGAGTTGTTCGTGTTAGTCGTTCTGACCAGTATGAGGTGGTATCTCATTGTGGTTTGTATTTGTGTTTCCCTGGTGCTGAATGATGTTGATGCATTTTTTTCATGTGCCTATAAGCCATTTGTATGTCTTCTTTGGAGAAATGCCTGTTCATGGACTTCTGCTCATTTCTTGACTTGTTTCGTGGGTGTTGAGTTTGAGTTCTTTAAAGATTTTAGATATTGACCCTTTATCTGATATATCATTTGCAAATACATTCCCCTATTCTGTGGTTGACTTTTCATTTTGTTAAACATTTCCTTGCTGTGAAAAAGTTTTTATCCTGATAGAGTCCCAATAGTTCAGTTTTTTTTTTTTTAATTTTTTATTTTTTCAGCATAACAGTATTCATTATTTTTGCACCACACCCAGTGCTCCATGCAATCCGTGCCCTCTACAATACCCACCACCTGGTGCCCCCAACCTCCCACCCCCCACCCCTTAACAAAATTCTCAGATCGTTTTTCAGAGTCCATAGTCTCTCATGGTTCACCTCCCCTTCCAATTTCCCTCAAATAAGTGAAACCATATGATAATTGACTCTTTCTGCTTGACTTATTTCACTCAGCATAATCTCTTCCAGTCCCGTCCATGTTGCTACAAAAATTGGGTATTCATCCTTTCTTTCTTTCTTTTTTTTTTTTTTTTACAGCTTTATAAACATATATTTTTATCCCCAGGGGTACAGGTCTGTGAATCGCCAGGTTTACACACTTCACAACACTCACCATAGCACATACCCTCCCCAATATCCATAACCCCACCCCCTCTCCAACCCCCTCCCCCCATCAACCCTCAGTTGTTTTGTGAGATTAAGAGTCACTTATGGTTTGTCTCCCTCCCAATCCCATCTTGTTTCATTTACTCTTCTCCTACCCCCTCAACCCCCATGTTGCATCTCCTCTCCCTCATATCAGGGAGATCATATGATAGTTGTCTTTCTCCGATTGACTTATTTCGCTAAGCATGATACCCTCTAGTTCCATCCACGTCGTCGCAAATGGCAAGATTTCATTTCTTTTGATGGCTGCATAGTATTCCATTGTGTAATATAACCACATCTTCTTATCCATTCGTCTGTTGATGGGCATCTAGGTTCTTCGCATAGTTTGGCTATTGTAGACATTGCTGCTATAAACATTCGGGTGCATGTGCCCCTTCGGACACTACATTTGTATCTTTAGGGTAAATACCCAGCAGTGCATTGCAGGGTCATAGGGTAGTTCTATTTTCAAACATTTTGAGGCACCTCCATGCTGTTTTCCAGAGTGGGTGCACCAGCTTGCATTCCCACCAACAGTGTAGAGGGTTCCCCTTTCTCCGCATCCTCGCCAGCATCTGTCATTTCCTGACTTGTTAAGTTTAGCCATTCTGACTGGTGTGAGGTGATATCTCATGGTGGTTTTGATTTGTATTCCCTGATGCCGAGTGATATGGAGCACTTTTTCATGTGTCTGTTGGCCATCTGGATGTCTTCTTTGCAGAAATGTCTGTTCATGTCCTCTGCCCATTTCTTGATTGGATTATTTGTTCTTTGGGTGTTGAGTTGCTAAGTTCTTTATAGATTTGGGACACTAGCCCTTTTATCCGATATGTCATTTGCAAATATCTTCTCCCATTCTGTCAGTTGTCTTTTGGTTTTGTTCACTGTTTCCTTTGCTGTGCAAAAGCTTTTGATCTTTGATAAAATCCCAAAAGTTCATTTTGCCCTTGCTTCCCTTGCCTTTGGTGATGTTCCTAGGAAGATGGTGCTGCGGCTGACGTCGAAGAGGTTGCTGCCTGTGTTCTCCTCGAGGATTTTGATGGATTCCTTTCTCACATTGAGATCCTTCATCCATTTTGAGTCTATTTCGTGTGTGGTGTAAGGAAATGATCCAATTTCATTTTTCTGCATGTGGCTGTCCATTTTCCCAACACCATTTATTGAAGAGGCTGTCTTTTTTCCATTGGACATTCTTTCCTGCTTGTCGAAGATGAGTTGACCATAGAGTTGAGGGTCTATTTCTGGGCTCTCTATTCTGTTCCATTGATCTATGTGTCTGTTTTGTGCCAGTACCATGCTGTCTTGATGATGACAGCTTGTAATAGAGCTTGAAGTCCGGAATTGTGATGCCACCAACTTTGGCTTTCTTTTTCAATATTCCTTTGGCTATTCGAGGTCTTTTCTGGTTCCATATGAATTTTAGGATTATTTGTTCCATTTCTTTGAAAAAAATGGATGGTACTTTGATAGGAATTGCATTAAATGTGTAGATTGCTTTAGGTAGCATAGACATTTTCACAATATTTATTCTTCCAATCCAGGAGCATGGAACATTTTTCCATTTCTTTGTGTCTTGCTCAATTTCTTTCATGAGTACTTTATAGTTTTCTGAGTATAGATTCTTAGTCTCTTTGGTTAGGTTTATTCCTAGGTATCTTATAGTTTTGGGTGCAATTGTAAATGGGATGGACTCCTTAATTTCTCTTTCTTCTGTCTTGTTGTTGGTGTAGAGAAATGCAACTGATTTCTGCGCATTGATTTATATCCTGACACTTTACTGAATTCCTGTACAAGTTCTAGCAGTTTTGGAGTGGAGTCTTTTGGGTTTTCCACATAGAGTATCATATCATCTGCGAAGAGTGATAGTTTGACTTCTTCTTTGCTGATTTGGATGCCTTTAATTTCCTTTTGTTGTCTGATTGCTGAGGCTAGGACTTCTAGTACTATGTTGAATAGCAGTGGTGATAACGGACATCCCTGCCGTGTTCCTGACCTTAGCGGAAAAGCTTTCAGTTTTTCTCCATTGAGAATGATATTTGCGGTGGTTTTTCATAGATGGCTTTGAGAATATTGAGGTATGTGCCGTCTATCCCTACACTTTGAAGAGTTTTGATCAGGAAGGGATGCTGTACTTTGTCAAATGCTTTTTCAGCATCTATGGAGAGTATCATATGGTTCTTGTTCTTTCTTTTATTAATGTGTTGTATCACATTGATTGATTTGCGGATGTTGAACCAGCCTTGCAGCCCTGGAATAAATCCCACTTGGTCATGGTGAATAATACTTTTAATGTACTGTTGAATCCTATTGGCTAGTATTTTGGCGAGAATTTTTGCATCTGTGTTCATCAAGGATATTGGTCTGTAGTTCTCTTTTTTGTTGGGATCCTTGTCTGGTTTTGGGATCAAGGTGATGCTGGCCTCATAAATGAGTTTGGAAGTTTTCCTTCTATTGCTATTTTTTGGAACAGTTTCAGGAGAATAGGAATTAGTTCTTCTTAAAATGTTTGGTAGAATTCCCCGGGAAGCCGTCTGGCCCTGGCTTTTGTTTGTTTGGAGATTTTTGATGACTGTTTCAATCTCCTTACTGGTTATGGGTCTGTTCAGGCTTTCTATTTCTTCCTGGTTCAGTTGTGGTAGTTTATATGTCTCTAGGAATGCATCCATTTCTTCCAGATTGTCAAATTTGTTGGCGTAGAGTTGCTCATAGTATGTTCTTATAATTGTCTGTATTTCTTTGGTGTTCGTTGTGATCTCTCCTCTTTCATTCATGATTTTATTTATTTGGGTCCTTTCTCTTTCTTTTTGATAAGTCTGGCCAGGGGTTTATCAATCTTATTAATTCTTTCAAAGAACCAGCTCCTAGTTTCGTTGATTTGTTCTATTGTTTTTTAGTTTCTATTTCATTGATTTCTGCTCTGATCTTTATGATTTCTCTTCTCCTGCTGGGTTTAGGGTTTCTTTCTTGTTCTTTCTCCAGCTCCTTTAGGTGTAGGGTTAGGTTGTGTACCTGAGACCTTTCTTGTTTCTTGAGAAAGGCTTGTACCGCTATATATTTTCCTCTCAGGACTGCCTTTGTTGTGTCCCGCAGATTCTGAACTGTTGTGTTTTCATTATCATTTGTTTCCATGAATTTCTTCAATTCTTCTTTAATTTCCTGGTTGACCCATTCATTCTTTAGAAGGATGCTGTTTAGTCTCCATGTATTTGGGTTCTTTCCAAATTTCCTCTTGTGATTGAGTTCTAGCTTCAGAGCATTGTGGTCTGAAAATATGCAGGGAATGATTCCAATCTTTTGATAACTGTTGAGACCTGATTTAGGACCAAGAATGTGATCTATTCTGGAGAATGTTCCATGTGCACTAGAGAAGAATGTGTATTCTGTTGCTTTGGGATGAAATGTTCTGAATATATCTGTGATGTCCATCTGGTCCAGTGTGTCATTTAAGGCCTTGATTTCCTTGTTGATCTTTTGCTTGGATGATCTGTCCATTTCAGTGAGGGGAGTGTTAAAATCCCCTACTATTATTGTATTCTTGTCGATGTATTTCTTTGATTTTGTTATTAATTGGTTTATATAGTTGGCTGCTCCCACGTTAGGGGCATAGATATTTAAAATTGTTAGATCTTCTTGTTGGACAGTTCCTTTGAGTATGATATAGTGTCCTTCCTCATCTCTTATTATAGTCTTTGGCTTCAAATCAAATTGATCTGATAGAAGGATTGCCACTCCTGCTTTCTTCTGATGTCCATTAGCATGGTAAATTCTTTTCCACCCCCTCACTTTAAATCTGGAGGTGTCTTCGGGTTTAAGATGAGTTTCTTGTAGGCAACATATAGATGGGTTTTGTTTTTTTATCCATTCTGATACCCTCTGTCTTTTGATTGGGGCATTTAGCCCGTTAACATTCAGGGTAAGTATTGAGAGATATGAATTTAGTGCCATTGTATTGCCTGTAAGGTGACTGTTATTGTATATTGTCTCTGTTTCTTTCTGATCTACTACTTTTAGGGTCTCTCTTTGCTTAGAGGACCCCTTTCAATATTTCCTGTAGAGCTGGTTTGGTATTTGCAAATTCTTTCAGTTTTTGTTTGTCCTGGAAGCTTTTAATCTCTCCTTCTATTTTCAATGAGTAGCCTAGCTGGATATAGTATTCTTGGCTGCATGTTTTCTCTCATTTAGTACTCTGAATATATCATGCCAGCTCTTTCTGGCCTGCCAGGTCTCTGTGGATAAGTCTGCTGCCAATCTAATATTTTTACCATTGTACGTTACAGACTTCTTTTCCCGGGCTGCTTTCAGGATCTTTTCTTTGTCACTAGACTGTAAATTTTACTATTAGGTGACGGGGTGTGGACCTATTCTTATTGATTTTGAGGGGGGTTCTCTGAACCTCCTGGATTTTGATGCTTGTTCCCTTTGCCATATTGGGGAAATTCTCTCCAATAATTCTCTCCAATATACCTTCTGCTCCCCTCTCTGTTTCCTCTTCTTCTGGAATCCCAATTATTCTAATGTTGTTCGTCTTATGGTGTCACTTATCTCTCGAATTCTCCCCTCGTGGTCCAGTAGCTGTTTGTCCCTCTTTTGTTCAGCTTCTTTATTCTCGGTCATTTGGTCTTCTATATCGCTAATTCTTTCTTCTGCCTCATTTATCCTAGCAGTGAGAGCCTCCATTTTTGATTGCACCTCATTAATAGCTTTTTTGATTTCAACTTGGTTAGATTTTAGTTCTTTTATTTCTCCAGAAAGGGCTTTTATATCTCCTGAGAGGGTTGCTTTAATATCTTCCATGCCTTTTTCAAGCCCGGCTAGAACCTTGAGAATCATCATTCTGACTCTATATCTGACATATTACCAATGTCTGTATTGATTAGGTCCCTAGCCTTTGGTACTGCCTCTTGTTCTTTTTTTGTTGTGAATTTTTCCGCCTTGTCATTTGTCCAGATAAGAGTTTATGAAGGAGCAAGGTAAAATACTAAAAGGGTGGCAACAACCCCAGGAAAATATGCTTTAGCCAAATCAGAAGAGATCCCGAATTGTGAGGGGGGAGAAAGGGGATAAAAGGGGTTCAGAAAGAAAGAAAAAAAAAAAAACTATTAAACTATTAAACTATTAAAACTATTAAAGACTATTAAACTATTAAAAAAACTATTAAAAAACTATTAAAAACTATTAAAAAACTATTAAAACTATTAAACTATTAACTATTAATCTATTAAAAAAAGAAAGCCGATAAAGAAAAAATATAAAAAGAGGAAAAATAAAATATATATTAGATAAACTATTTAAAAAAACGTTAAAAAAAGAAAACGGTAAAAGTTAAAAAAAAATTTAGCAGAAGAAGAGAAAAAGAAAAAAAAAATTGAAAAAGAAAAAAAAAATTAAATTAACTGCAAGGCTAAAAAATCATGGGGAGAAAGCCATGAGTTCCGTGTTTTGCTTTCTTCTCCTCTGGAATTCCGCCGTTCTCCTTGGTAGGTGAACTTGGTCCTGGCTGGGTTTCCCGTTGATCTTCTGGGGGAGGGGCCTGTTGTAGTGATTCTCAAGCGTCTTTGCCCCAGGCGGAGTTGCACCGCCCTTACCTGGGGCCGTGCTGAGTAATCCGCTCGGGTTTGCTGGGTTTGCTTTCGGGAGCTTTTGTTCCCTGAGCGCTTTCCGTAGAGTCCCGGAGGACGGGAAATAAGATGGCGGCCTCCCGGTCTCCGGCCCGGAGGAGCCGAGAGCCCGGGGCCCCACTCCTCAGTGCGCCCTCAGAGAACACGCCCAATGACTCCCGCCACCCTGGCCTCCAGCCGCGCTCCGAGCTGACCAAGCCTGCGACTGGTCCAAGGCAACCCCAAGCTGAGAGTCACTCCTCGGCTCTGTCTCTGCAGCCGGCTTCCCCGTTCTAATACCGGTAAGTTCTGCGACACTCAGACACCCCCGATCCTTCTGAGACCCTGCGGGAGCTGAGGCCGCGCTGACCCCGCCTGGGCTTCACCCCAGTTAAGCCTCTGGAGCGATGTCCCTCAGCGGAACAGACTTTTAAAAGTCCTGATTTTGTGCTCCGTTGCTCCGCCGCTCGCCGGGAGCCGGCCCCTCCCCCCGCGGTCTATCTTCCCGTCGCTTTGGATTCACTTCTCCGCCAGTCCTACCTTGCAGAAAGTGGTTGATTTTCTGTTTCTGGAATTGCTGTTCTTCTTCTCTTCAATCTCCCGTTGGATTTGTAGGTGTTTGCAATCTTTAGATAAGCTATTTAGCTGATCTCCCGCTACCCGAAGTAGTCTCAGCCTGCTACTTCTCCGCCATCTTGACTCCTCCTCCCCCAATAGTTCAGTTTTGCTTTTGTTTCTCTTGCCTCTGGAGACATGTCTAGCAAGAAGTTGCCAAGGCTGATGTCAAAGAGGTTGCTGCCTGTGTTCTCCTCTAGGATTTTGATGGATTTCTGTCTCACATTTAGTTTTTCATCCATTTTTTGAGTTTATTTTTTGTATGATATAAGAGAATAGTCCAGTTTCTTTCTTTTGTGTGTGGCTGTCCAGTTTTCCTAACACCATTTGTTGAGACTCTTTTTCCCAGTGAATGGATATTCTTTCCTGCTTCTTGGAAGATTAATTGACTATATGGTTGTGGGTTCATTTCTATGTTTTCTACTCTGTTCTAGTGATCTCTGTGTCTATTTTTGTGCCAGTACCATACTGTCTTGATCACTACTGTAATATAACTTGAAGTCTGAAATTGTGTTGCCTCCAGATTTGTTTTTCTTTTTCTTTTTTCTTTCTTTTTCTTTTCTTTTCTTTTTTCTTTTTCTTTTCTTTTTTTTTTTTTTTCTTTTTTTTTTTTTTTTTTTGCTATTCAGGGTCTTTTGTGGTTCCATACAAATTTTAGGATTGTTTGTTCCAGCTCTGTGAAAAATGCTATTAGTTTTTCATAAGGATTTCTTTAAATGTGTAGATTGCTTTGGATAGTATGACATTTTAATGATATTTAATCCAACATCTTTTTAAATACTTTATAAAATAAAAAAAAGTGCTTTCCTCTTAATCAGGAGATTTCATTGAAATGAAAACTCTTGGAGCTAAAATTTCAGAAATACCCTATCCCCCCATGTTAAAAATAACCTTGTGTTCAAAAACCTAGTTTCCTTGTGAAGCCCCTTGGGAGACCTGGTTACATGATTAGGATCAAGCCTGTGATGCTTGTCGTGTGTTAATGTTTCTGAGGGAAAAGGCAACAACTCACCTCAAAAGGCCTTATTTCCTTCCTCAATCCCTCCTCATTTTCGTCATTCTTGTTTGTCTATTTCTCTTTCCTTTCTTGTTGATTCTTACTTTGGGAAGAATGGTTTAGCTTTGCCAGAAAGAGGGATAAAAGAGAAAATATGGTTGACAAATTTTCTGAACTTTCATATGATTTGGACATTTTTTAATTGTCTTTTCTTTCCAATGGCAATAATTGTGTGAAGGCAAGGACAGTGGGAGCCTGTGTTAGGAGACATTATACAGACTATTTTGAACAGCGATGGTATTATATAGATGTTCTCTAAAATATCTTAAAGTGAAAACCAGATTTCATGTTTATTATAAATATGTTATCACATTCAAAGTATGCAAAAGTATTATCCAGCATATTATTTCTACCAATAGTAGTGAGTTTTATAAATTTATGTATATTTTAATGACTACTGGTCATTATTTTGTTTCAGCACATTTATCATTAGGTTTTACACAAGGTGTTTAATTTTTTAAATTTCTTTTCAGTGTTCCAGAATTCATTGTTTATGCAACACACCCAGTGCTCCATGCACGATGTGCTCTACATAAGACCCACCACCAGACTCACCCAACTTCCCATCCCTCCTCCCCTCAAACCCTCAGTTTGTTTCTCAGAGTCCAGACTTTCATGGTTTGTCTCCGCCTCTGATTTCCCCCAACTCACTTCTCCTCTTCATTTCCCAATGGTCTCCATGCTATTCCTTATGCTCCAGAAGTAAGTGAAACCATAAAATAATTGACTCTCGCTGGTTGACTTATTTCACAAAACATAATCTCTTCCAGTCCCATCCATGTTGATACAAATGTTGGGTATTTATCCTTTCTGATGGAGGCATAATACTCCATAGTATACATGGACTACATCTTCCTTATCCGTTCATCCGTTGAAGGGCATCTTGGTTCTTTCCACAGTTTGGCGACTGTGGCCACTGCTGCTATGAACATTGGGGTACAGGTGGCCCTTCTTTTCACTACATCTGTATCTTTGGGGTAAATACCCCAAAGTGCAATTGCAGGATCATAGGGAAGCTCTATTTTGAATTTCTTAAGGAATCTCTACACTGTTTTCCATAGTGGCTGCACCAACTTGCATTCCCACCAGCAGTGTAAGAGGGTTCCCCTTTCTCTCATCTTTTCCAACACACGTTGTTTACTGTTTTGTTAGTTTTGGCCATTCTAACTAGTGTAAGGTGGTATCTCAGTGTGGTTTTGATTTGAATCTCCCTGATGGCTAGTGATGATGAACATTGTTTCATGTGTCTGTTAGCCATTTGTATGTCTTCATTGGAGCAGTGTCTGTTCATGTCTTGTGCCCATTTTTTGACATGATTATCTGTTTTGTGTGTGTTGCATTTGAGGAGTTCTTTATAGATCTTGAATATCAGCCCTTTGTCTGTATTGTCATTTGTGAATATCTTTTCCCATTCCGTGGGTTGCTTTTTTGTTTTGTTGACTGTTTCCTTTGTTGTGCAGAAACTATTGATCTGGATGCTATGATTCTCAACAAGATCCCAGCTAATAGGATCCAACAGTACATTAAAAAGTTTATCCACCCTGACCGGGTGGGATTTATCCCTGGGATGCGGGGTGGTTCAACATTTGCAAATCAATCAATGTGATAGAACAAATCAATAAGAGAAGAGACAAGAACCACATGGTCCTCTCAATTGATGCAGAAAAAGCATTTGACAAGATGCAGCATCTGTTCCTGATTAAAACGCTTCAAAGTATAGTAGAGGGAACATTCCTCAACTTCATAAAATCTATCTATGAAAAACCCACAGCGAATATCACCCTCATGGGAAAAAGCTGACAGTCTTCCCTTTGAGATCAGGAACACGACAAGGATGCCCACTCTCACCACTCTTGTTCAACATAGTATTAGAAGTCCTAGCCATGGCAATCAGATGATGAAGAGAAATAAAAGGTATTCAAATTGGCAATGAAGAAGTCAAACTCTCTCTCGCAGATGACATGACACTTTACATGGAAAACCCAAAAGACTCCACCCCCAAACTACTAGAACTCATACAGCAATTCAGTAATGTGGCAGGATACAAAATCAATGTACAGAAATCAGTTGCTTTCTTTTACACTAACAATGAAATACAGAAGGGGAAATTAGAGAAACGATTCCATTACTATAGCACCAAGAACCATAAGATACCTGGGAATCAACCTAACCAAAGAGGTAAAGGATCTGTACTCAAGGAACTACAAAACTCTCATGAAAGATATTGAAGAAGACATAAAAAGATGGAAGACCATTCCATGCTCATGGATCAGAAGAATAAACATTATTAAAATGTGTATACTGCCTAGAGCAATCTATACTTTCAATGCCATTCTGATCAAAATTCCACAGGCATTTTTCAAAGAGCTGGAGCAAATAATCCTAAAATTTGTATGGAACCAGATGAGCCCCCAAATTGCTAAAGAAATGTTGAAAAACAAAAACAAAACTGGGGGCATCACGTTAGCTGATTTCAAGCTTTACTGCAAAACTGTGATCACCAAGACAGCATGGTACTGGCACAAAAACAGACACATAGACCAGTGGAACAGAGTAGAGAGCCCAGATATGGACCCTCAACTTTATGGTCACCTCATCTTCGACAAAGCAGGAAAAAATATACAGTGGAAAAAAGACAGTCTCTTCAATAAATGGTGTTGGGAAAATTGGACAGCTATGTGTAGAAGAATGAAACTTGACCATTCTCTTATACCATACACAAAGATAAACTCGAAATGGATAAAAGATCTCAACGTGAGACAGGAATCCATCAGAATCCTAGAGGAGGACATAGGCAGTAATCTCTTTGACATCAGCCACAGCAACTTCTTTCAAGACATGCCTCCAAAGGCAAAGGAAACAAAAGAAAAAATCAATTTTGGGGACTTCATCAAGATCAAAAGCTTCTGTTTAATATATTTTTTTAAGATTTTACTCATTCACTTAAGAGAGAAAGAGAGTGCACACGCACAAGCAAGGAGAGGGCAGAGGGTGAGGGAGAAGCAGACTCTCCATCGACCAAGGAGCCTGGTATGGGGCTCAGTCCGTGGTCATCACCTGAGCTGAAGGCAGATGTTTAACCATCTGAGCCATCCAGGCACCCTTAGTGTTGATTTTTAATCCAAATTTGTATAAGTGTACAATCCTAATTGTTGATTATTGATACTTTTTATGAGTTAATATAATCAACCATACTCATTCATTCTTCAGTTTGTTAATTTGGCAAGTGAAGTGTTCATATTTTTAATTTTTTTAAGGGCTTTTGTGTTTCACTGTAGGCCAGTATCTTGGTTTACTATTTGGTATCTTTGTAGTCAACTTTTACTTGCTATATAAATGGGGGGTAGAGACAGCATCATAATTAAATGAAACCCACATATACAGATTAAAACTTTACTGAGCTGTCAGTTTGAAAAACTTTTCTATACTCAATCATTTGAGTATTAAATGAGCTGCTTCATTTTAATACTCAAAGCAGCTCATTTTAATACTCAAAGATTATTAACAACAAATAAAACAGCTCATTTCAATATTCATTGAAATGAATATCCTTAATCTTTTTTTTCCACCCTTGAATGCTACTGCAAGTGAAATACAGTAAAGAATGTTCTACTGAAATAAAAAAAAATGGAGGGATTTTTGAATTTTCTGATTTAATTCATTTATTTTACAATAAGAAACTTGAGACCAATACAAATGATTCTTTCTGATGGTCTTCCTCCTCTAACCCATGCCTTATTCACCACATTTTGTTAATATATTTTCCAAGTGTTCTAAATGTGTGTCATTACTAAGATGTGCACCTTCTATTCCTTATCTAATTCATAAACTCTTGATTATTTGGAAAGACAATTATCTAGTTTGTATATTTTTCAGGTCTTTTACTTCACCTGTTTAAATCACTAATAGTCATTTGGTCTCTTAACAAAATTTTCATGTCGCCAATTAAATATGAACTCAGTGTTGACTAATATTTTCAAAATGTTAGTTATTCCCAACTTGGTTAATAAATTCAATATAATTCCAATAAAAAATCTCTAAAGTTCCTTTGTTCATATAGACAAACTGATTCTAAAGTTTATATAGAGAGGCAAAAGACACAGAATAGTCAACACCAATATGGAAGACCAAAGTCAGAGGATTGACACTGTCAGTGTGCACTCATTTGTCTGCAGAGCTTCGCCCTTAGTTTGCACGTGGCAGTGGAGGCTGGATGAGAGTTGGGTGGGCAGCATGCAGTTGCAGAGCTAAATGAGCTATCTCACTGAAATATTTCTCTGTTGTGGGAGCCATCTCCTATATTGTAGGGTGTTTAGTAACATCTCTAGTACCTCCTCAATTGTGAACACCAAAGATGACTTCAGACATTGCCAAATTGCCCTTGGAAGGCACAAGGATTGAGAACCACATCTCCAGAGAAATGAATGGTATAGGTGCTGCCAAACTAGAAGGTAGATTGGGCTTGGGGAAAATTTAATTCCATGTGTGATGTCTGGTTTGTGGCTGAGACATCAGGCACATGTATTCTGATTGGAATGCCAGGGACTCAATGTTGGACTGCCCTTACTGGGCATCTAAAATGAAAATGAAAAGGCAACCTGTGGAATGAGAGAAAATATTGTCTACCATATATTTGTTAATGGGTTAAATTCAAAATACATAAAGAATTCAAACAGCTCGATAGCAAACAAAACCAAAACAATCCAATTAAAAAATGGGTGTGGAGGTGCCTGGGTGGCTCAGTGGGTTAAGCCTCTGCCTTCGGCTCAGGTCATGGTCTCAGGGTCCTGGGATCGAGCCCCACATCGGGCTCTCTGCTCAGCGGAGAGCCTGCTTCCCTTCCTCTCTCTCTCTCTGCCTGCCTCTCTGCCTACTTGTGATCTCTGTCTGTCAAATAACTAAATAAAAAAATCTTAAAAAAAATTATAAAAAAAAATAATAAAAAATGGGTGTGAAGTACATGAGTAGAGATTTTCTAAAGATACATAAACAGCCAAAAGGTATATGAAAAGGTACACAACATCCCCTATCAACAGGGGAATGCAAATCAAAAACAGAATGAAATATCACATCACACCTATCAGAATGGGTATTATCAAAAGTACAAGAAATGACAAGTGTTGGTGAGGATGTGGAGTAAAGGAAACTCTTGTGCACTGTTGGTAGGAATGTAAATTGGTACAACTACTATGAAAGACAATATGGAAGTCCCTCAAAAATTTAAAAAAAAATTGCCATATAATCCAGCAAATTCACTTCTGAGTATTTATCTGAAGATAATAAAAATAGTAATTTGAAAAAGTATATGTATTCCTATGTTTCTTGCAGCATTATTTAAAATAACCAAGATATGAAAACAACCTAAATGTTCACCAATGGATGAATGGATAAAGAAGATGTGATATATATATATACATATATATGTATATATATAAATACACACACATATATATGAATACACAGACATACACGCACAACATGGAATACTACTCAGCCATAAAAAAGAATAAAATCTTGTCATTTGCAATATGGATTGACTTTGAGAGCATTAGGCTAAGTGAAATAACTCAGACAGAGAAAGACAAATACCATATGATTTACCTATATGTGGAACATAAAAACTAGAACTAATGAACACACAAAACAAAATGAAACCAAATTCATAGATACAAAAGAAAACAGATTGCTAGAGGAAAGGGAGTTGGGAGAATGGATGAAATGGGTGAAGGAGATCAAGAGGTACAAACTTCCAGCTATGAAATAATTGTTATGGAGAGGTAATGTATACCATGATGACTATAGTCAATATTATTATATTGCAAATTTAAAAGTTGCTAAGAAAGTAAATCTTAAAAGTTCTGATCATAGAAAAAAATTTTTTGTAACTTTCTATGGTGACAGGTGATAATTTTGCAATATACACAAGTGACAATTTTGTTGTACAGCCTAAACTAATATGATGTATGTCAAGTATACTTCATAAAAAATAAAGCAGAAAAGGTATCATGTTATTTTTTGTAGCTAGTTATATTTGAAGCCATGGGAAAGGCTAAGAGAGTAACACATTTTCTTGCTGCTGAACACTCATTCCTAGGAAGTAGGTGGACTCTTTTGCATCTATTGGCATGGAAACATGGTCTCTTCTAAGGCAGGGTCCTGTGACAAACATACAGCTTCAGTTGACTGAGCACTTCAGGTTTTATCAGAAGAGATTATAAACTAATGGTAAATCTTCCAAAGCATCCAATACTTCAATTTGCCATTTCTTGAATTTATGTAAAGGAGATTAAGAAAATCTGTGAAACAAGAACATAAATCACTAGATGAAAATTTGACATTTAGTGAGCCATTATTAGTGATTAGAGAACACTCAGAGTAGTAGATAATAGGAGACTCTCAAATTATATGAAACTCGAGTTCTGGGGAATGATTAGAAATCTAAATAGACATGAGCTTTTCTCACTTAAAACATTTCTGAGGGTGTGTGTTATGGTGAGTGCTGCAAATTGTGTAAGACTGATGATTCACAGATCTGTACCCCTGAAGCAAATAATACATTATATATTAATATAAAAATACTTCTGACTTAACTATTGTGAAATTATGGATGAATGAGAATTAGAGAGGTAAGAACAAAACCCCTTCACTAAGGAGGCCCAAACAGTAAATAATGGAAAGAGATAAGAAGCAATGAAAAAAAATCAAAGCCTACGGTTTTTTGCTCTGCATCATTTAGTCTTACTCTATGCCCTTTTAAAATGTTTACTGAGAGGTTTCCCATGCCAGAGTTTAACCACTTTCTTTACTATGTGACCGTAAAGTACTCTTTTTCAATCTGCTCCTTAACTATAAATTAAACAGCAAAGTAATAGAGTAGGAAAAAATTTAGGTCTTAACATATCTGTATTAGTCTTTATCAAAGTACTGAGTCAGTGTATTTGATAAAATGATTACTGACACCTACTTTTGTACTCAGATAGAAGAAGCTTAAGAAATCACATGTAGGAACTTGATAAACCTGTCTCAAGCGGGACCTCAGAGAATGAACAACAATGAGCCTTTCCAAATTAAACAACCAGAACCTTGCCTCCCTTGACATTAATTCTTTTGATATGAGTAAGACACAGCCCTTAGAGCAGAATGACAAAGCTCTGAAAGCATTATCTCAAAGGACAAAAATAGAGCATTGCAAAAATGTAAACTGGAGTTCGGAGAAGTCCACAAACTGAAAATAGATGAGAGTGTGATAAACGATGAAAATTTTATTGGAAAGCACTTGAAAAAATGTCCAGTGGAAGAGTCTAAAATTCATTTCTTCTGATATGTTATAGAGATCTTGTTTAAAAAAGAAGGTAATTGGGGCACCTGGGTGGCTCAGTGGGTTAAAGCCTCTGCCTTCAGCTCAGGTCATGATCCTAGGGTCTTGGAATCGAGCCCTGTGTTGGGCTCTCTGCTCAGCAGGGAGCCTGATTCTTCCTCTCTCTGCCTGCCTCTCTGACTACTTGTGATCTCTGTCATTGAATAAATAAATAAAATCTTTAAAAATAAAAAAAATAAAAAAGAAAGTAAATAACTCAAGAAATTACCTGTCCGGGAATGATGAAAGGATTCTGTGATGAACCAGCAGTAAGGACCAAATCCTCCTTAGGGTTCATTCTCTGATCCTCCTGGGGTAGGGAATTGGGGTACTTGTCACCCTTCTGCTAGTGTGAAGTGAATTATGCCTGACTGCATTTTGGACAGGGAAGCTCTCTGAAACCTAGATAGATAATCATAAAAGCCATAGCAGGGACACCTCAATATAAATGCTTGGAGGAGTTGAAATGGAAAAAAAAAAAAAAAGATTTCAGACTATCTAGAGCCCTGAAATGGCCTTCTAAAACCTACCTACCAACTGCTTAACACTGGTTTCTTCCCTAGTGGAACACCAGAAAATTAAGGAGGTGAAAGCCAAACGCAAATCTTGCTTCACCTTTTGGAAAACTCAATCTTTGCTATTAACTTTCATGATTCATGGGATGATCCAATCAACAATTTAAGAATGATAGTAATAAAAACAGAGGAATCATCTCTACTCAAACATTCAGAATGCAAATCCAAAATGACTTTGGAGCCTTTAGTCCTTGTTTACAGAACAAACAAAACTAGTATTAATGGCCTTTGGAAAGATGCCCTTGCATATTTGACACTGAGTGAATCTGATACAAATAGGAAACCTTGAGAAAATGTGAGTCTTTCTTCCTTAGAGGCCACCAGTTATTATGTAAACACTGAGAGCTCCCTTTGCTGTCCTTGCTGGGTCTGTACCTCACAGCTACCCTGACATACATCCAGCCCAGCCAGGTGCCCTCTGACCAGTGGATCTGCAGTCACCTCAGAAACCTCAGGTTCACCTAGTGATAGCACACCAGGTCCCTCTGCACCCTGATGCCATTCTCTTCTGTCTCCTCATGTGAGCGTTCTGTGGTAAATAAGACTTTCACTCTAAATGGACACTTGAGACATCCTCACTTGTCTCACCACTGCCTGCTTATCTGGTATCAAAAGGAGGCCCTCAAACAGCACTGCAGACTACCACTTACTATGAAAATCAATCTGAAATCTGAAATGTGCTACAGTGTCTTTGTGTATGTTCTCTGTGTGGTTTTCTTTTTTAATTTGAAAAACAAAGATGATGCCAACATCTACATTAGGAAGCATTAGTAAACTGAGACTTGTTATCTGAAGAATTAGTCATGGCTCTAACAGTGCCCAAGATAGGGAAACAGAGGGTGCCTGGGTGGCTCAGTGGGTTAAAGCCTCTGCCATCAGCGCAGGTCATGATCCCAGGGTCCTGGAATAGAGCCCCACATCGGGCTCTGTCCTCCACAGGGAGACACCTTCCTCCTCTCTCTCTGCCTGCCTCTCTGCCTACTTGTGACCTCTGTCTGTCAAATAAATAAATAAAATCTTAAAAAAAAAAAGACAGGGAAACAGATATGGTGGCATGAATGAAATTATAACACTGAATGATTTTCATTCATTATTAGTCATTTCATTCATTATTAGGTGGGTGGTACTTAGAGTAATTGCCAAATTGTAGAATTATTCTCTTATCAGTTTTGTTACACTCTCATACCTGGGTGCCTGGAGCAGAATTCTTAAAATGTGATGAAGGAGGAAGAAAGGATTCATTTATTTGGTCAATCAAATGACTAAGTACGCTATGATCAAGAACTGGGAATCTAAAACACTTCCTTCAATTTAAAGTTACCTTAAGGATGAATACCCCCGCTGCAGCAATTAAAAAATATTAAAAGTTGCCAAGCAATCAGTTACCAAAACAATGCAGCAAAAAGATTGCATGTCCTGAGTCTTGGATCAGGTCCTGGGTGCAGTCCTTACAAGCCAGGAGATCTTGGGCAAGTCACTGAATGTTTCTAAGCATCAGTGGCCTCTCTATAATGCTGATGTTGACCTCACAGGACTTCTCTGAAGAGTAAATATGACAATAAATTTGAGAACATTTTGTCAGTGCTATTCAAATGGTCTCATTTAAAATTTATTGCTTTTATTTTTTTTTCATTTTATTTCTTTTCAGTGTTCCCAAATTCATTGTTTATGCACCACACCCAGTGCTCCATGCAACATGTGCCCTCCATAATACCCCCCATCAGGCTCACCCAACCTCCCAGCCCCTGTCCCCTCCAAAACCCTGTTTGTTTCTCAGAGTCCAGTCTCTCATGGTTTGTCTCCCCTCTGATTTCCCCCAACTCACTTCTCCTCTCCATCTCCCAATGTTCTCCGTGTTATTCCTTATGCTCCACAAGTAAGTGAATCCATATGATAATTGACTCTCTCTGTTTGACTTATTTCACAAAACAAAATCTCTTCCAGTCCCATCCATGTTGATACAAATGTTGGGTATTTATCCTTTCTGATGGAGGCATAATACTCCATAGTATATATGGACTACATCTTCCTTATCCATTCATCCGTTGAAGGGCATCTTGGTTCTTTCCACAGTTTGGCGACTGTGGCCACTGCGGCTATGAACATTGGGGTACAGGTGGCCCTTCTTTTCACTACATCTGTATCTTTGGGGTAAATACCCCAAAGTGCAATTGCAGGATCATAGGGAAGCTCTATTTTGAATTTCTTAAGGAATCTCCACACTGTTTTCCATAGTGGCTGCACCAACTTGCATTCCCACCAGCAGTGTAAGAGGGTTCCCCTTTCTCCACATCCTCCCAAATACACGTTGTTTACTGTCTTGTTAATTTTGGCCATTCTAACTAGTGTAAGGTGGTATCTCAGTGTGGTTTTGATTTGAATCTCCCTGATGGCTAGTGATGATGAACATTGTTTCATGTGTCTGTTAGCCATTTGTATGTCTTCATTGGAGCAGTGTCTGTTCATGTCTTGTGCCCATTTTTTGACATGATTATCTGTTTTGTGTGTGTTGAGTTTGAGGAGTTCTTCATAGATCCTGGATATCAGCCCTTTGTCTGTAGCATCATTTGTGAATATGTTCTCCTATTCCATGGGTTGCCTCCTTGTTTTTTTGACTGTTTCCTTTGTTGTGCAGAAGCTTTTGATCTTGATGAAGTCCCAAAAGTTCATTTTTGCTTTTGTTTCCTTCGCCTTTGGAGACATATCTTGAAAGAAGTTGCTGTGGCTGATGTTGAAGAGGTTACTGCCCATGTTGTCCTCTAGGATTTTGATAGATTCCTGCCTCACTTTGAGGTCTTTTATCCATTGCGAGTTTATCTTTGTGTACGGTGTAAGAGAATGGTCAAGTTTCATTCTTCTACACATAACTGTCCAATTTTCCCAGCACCTTTTATTGAAGAGACTGTCTTTTTTCCACTGTATATTTTTTTCCTGCTTTGTCAAAGATTATTTGACCATAAAGTTGAGGGGGCTCTCTACTCTGTCCCTCTGGTCTATGTGTCTGTTTTTGTGCAGTACTAAAATTTATTGCTTTTAGAGCTATTTAAATTGTGTGTTGAGACATTAAAAATTCTTTACCACATGTGGCAGGGTTCAAAGAACTCTGATTCACATGATGCTAATTCACAAATGTCAGCCACATCTGGCTTTGGGGCAGTTCTGGGAGACTGTGGTGGTGAGCATTGCTTTCCCCCATGCTGCTGCTGCTGCTGTTGGTGGAGGGTTTCGTCTGTTTTCCCTCTCGTTTCTATCCAAAACCCTAAGACCACCCCCAACAGTAATGGACTGTAGCTTGTACTTAAGGTAGATTTGATACACTTTTGTAGTTGACCTCTATAATTAAGCACCAAGCATAATTAAGCTTCCATATGAAAAAGTCTTGTAATTTCCAAAGAACTGACAAATGCACATTTGGACATCAATATATTTGGAAATTGAAGACTGCCTGCACAATATTTTTTTCATGTGTAGACCTGGCCTTATTTTTCTCTAAATTAGATAAAAGATATACCCTGACTAATGTTTAAAGCTATGAGCAGTAGTAAAATCACAATTTGTGATTCCATTTACAATTATACTGTCAAAGCTTGATCAAATTAGGAGTAGAAATCCCTCAACCTGATGAAAGTTATATATAAAACAACCTAGAGATAAACATGGTGAAATATCAAATGTATTCCTACTAAGTTAAGAAAAAGACAAGGATGTCCACTCACATCACATTCTATTCAATCTTGTACTGGAGGTCCTGGTAGTACATAAAGTCAAGAAAAGAAATGAAAATTATAAATCAAAAAGGAAGAATCAAAGGTGTCTTTATTCATAGGTGGTGATTCTGTACATAAAAAATTCAAAGGAATTCACATGATGGAGATGAAGTTGTTATATATTTTGGTCTTTGTGGTGGTTACAGAGGTAGATACTCAAGTAAAAAGTCACTCAGCTGTACACTTAAGATATATGAATTTTACTTCATATAAATTGTACCTTAAAATAAACTATAAGTATTTAAAAGTAATTTACATTTATCTATAACCATATATACTTTTGGGGCGCCTGGGTGGCCCAGTGGGTTAAGCCGCTGCCTTCGGCTCAGGTCATGATCTCAGGGTCCTGGGATCGAGCCCCGCATCGGGCTCTCTGCTCAGCGGGGAGTCTGCTTCCCTCTCTCTCTCTGCCTGCCTCTCTGCCTACTTGTGATCTCTCTCTGTCAAATAAATAAAATAAAATCTTTAAAAAAAAATACTTTTAAGACACGCCTGCAAACTATTCGACACTCCTCCCTTTAATATGTGGAGTTTAATTCCTCACTGCTACAATGTGGACTAGAAATGATGACTCCAGCCTATCAAGCCATCAGATCCCTGTAGCTTTGACCTGCATTTTGACTACAACCTTGTAAGAGACCTGGAGCCAGGACAACTGGCTGTTAAAGTTAAAAGAACAGGAATAAATACCTGAACAAGCAGGGTGTTGTGCATCTTAACCACAGGCATGTTCTTGATGCCTTTCACACACGCAGTGTGTCATTAATCTGCAAGAGATATTAATGTTCATTGTTTTATTATAAACAATAAAATAATTAAAACAATTAAATAAACATTATTTAATAATGTTTATTGGTTTATTACCCAATAAATTTTGGGACAATTTGTTATAAAACAATAGATAATATCTGTCTTCAGAGTTACTGGTTATATTTGAGTGGTATAGTTCACAACTATAAATGATTAAAATGTGCTTTATATCTTTATATCTTATGTCCTTACCTGGAAAACCAGTGTTGAGTGCTGTGTATAAGGCATTATTTAAATTAGAACATATCTAGATCTGATAGTAAAATGTACAAGTAATGCCATGTGATTAAATTTCTAGTTGTCTCTGAATAGACACTTTTCCAAGGAAGACATTCAGATGACTAACAGACACATGAAAATATTCTCAACATCACTCATCATCAAGGAAATACAAATCAAAGCCATGATGAGATTCTACTTCATAGCTGTCAGAATGGCTAAAATTAACAAAATGAGAAACAAATAGGTGTTGGCAAAGATGTAGAGAAAGGGGAACTCTGTTGCACTGTGTTGAGTTTGAGGAGTTCTTTATAGATCCTGGATAGCAGCTCTTTGTCTGTATTGTCATTTGCAAATATCTTCTCCCATTCTGTGGGTTGCCTCCTTGTTTTTTTTGACTGTTTCCTTTGTTGTGCAAAAGCTTTTGATCTAGATGAAGTCCCAAAAGTTCATTTTTGCTTTTGTTTCCTTTGCCTTTGGAGACATATCTTTTTTTTTTTTTTATTTTAATTAATTTTTTTTATTTTTTTCAGCATAACAGTATTCATTATTTTTGCACCACACCCAGTGCTCCATGCAATCCGTGCCCTCTACAATACCCACCACCTGGTGCCCCCAACCTCCCACCCCCCACCCCTTCAGAATTCTCAGATCGTTTTTCAGAGTCCATAGTCTCTCATGGTTCACCTCCCCTTCCAATTTCCCTCAACTCCCTTCTCCTCTCCAACTCCCCTTGTCCTCCATGCTATTTGTTATGCTCCACAAATAAGTGAAACCATATAATAATTGACTCTCTCTGCTTGACTTATTTCACTCAGCATAATAAGAGACTTTGGAGACATATCTTAAAAGAAGTTGCTGTGGCCGATGTCAAAGAGGTTACAGCCTATGTTCTCCTCTAGGATTCTGATGGATTCCTGCATCACGTTGAGGTCTTTTATCCATTTCGAGTTTATCTTTGTGTATGGTGTAAGAGAATGGTCGAGTTTCATTCTTCTACACATAGCTGTCCAATTTTCCCAACACCATTTATTGAAGAGACTGTCTTTTTTCCACTGTATATTTTTTCCTGCTTTGTCGAAGATGAGGTGACCATAAAGTTGAGGGTCCATATCTGGGCTCTCTACTCTGTTCCACTGGTCTATGTGTCTGTTTTTGTGCCAGTACCATGCTGTCTTGGTGATCACACCTTTGTAGTAAAGCTTGAAATCAGGTAACGTGGTGCCCCCAGTTTTGTTTTTGTTTTTCAACATTTTCTTAGCAATTTATTTTGAAGCACCAAGAAGTCAGGTTGGTACTTACCCAGTGATACACATCTGGCTAGGACACTGTTCCCATTACCATAGCTGCATCCCTAGCCAGCTTCCTGTGCTTATGGGCCCCCAACTCTCAGCTTTCAGAACTATTTATAGCTTGTTGTTTTGTTACAAGACACAAATCCTCCTACACACGCTGAGTGATCACACATAGCAGTGTGTAGCAATCTGTTTTGCTTTCAGTAAACTGAGAAATCTAATTCTCAGCAACATGCCATACTTTGCAGCCTCAGGACTTCTTTGGATTAGCCCTTTCAATATCAGTAGAAAAAAAGTAGCACAGATGTTTCCAGCTCAGTGTGCCAGTCTTCAATGTCTTTTCTGCAGCTTTTCCATTCTGTCCATAATTTCAACAGGTTTGTTAAATGGGCCCTTCAAAATTCATGATAATGCATAATTTTAAGTGATTTAAACTATAAGTGCTAGAACCAAATAAGCACTTGATAATGGATATGTAAATTTCCCCTCAAAAGATCATTAGTAGGAGCTCCTGGGTTGCTCAGAGGGTTAAAGCCTCTGCCTTCGGCTCAGGTCATGATCTCAGGGTCCTGGGATCGAGCCCCGCATTGGGCTTTCTGCTCAGCAGGGAGCCTGCTTCCCCTTCTCTCTCTGCCTGCCTCTCTGCCTACTTGTGATCTCTCTCTGTCAAATAAATAAGTAAATAAATCTTAAAAAAAATATCACCCATGCCTTTAAAAAAAAAAAAAAGATCATTAGTATTTCCCTACAACTACCTGTGGTTTTCTCAGAGCATCAGTTTTCCCTGGAAAGCAAGGAAAAGTTAAAGAACAGGAATAAATACCTGAACAAGCAGGGTGTTGTGCATCTTAACCACAGGCATGTTCTTGATGCCTTTCACACACGCAGTGTGTCTTTGTATGAAAACACACACCTTAATGGGGAAATGAGCAGGTATGGAATATACAGTTCAGTGGAAATTATTCTTAAGCCGACAAAGTTAAGATTCAACCATAAAAACCATTAATTTCAAGAAATACAAAAGCAGAATTTTTTTTAAAAATATTTTATTTATTTATTTATTTGACAGAGAGAGAGATCACAAGTAGACAGAGAGGCAGGCCGAGAGAGAGAGAGAGAGAGAGAGAGGGAAGCAGGCTCCCTGCTGAGCAGAGAGCCCGATGCAGGACTTGATCCCAGGACCCTGAGATCATGACCTGAGCCGAAGGCAGTGGCTTAACCCACTGAGCCACCCAGGTGCCCCCAGCAGAATTTTTTTTAAGTCAGGAGAGAATTTTATAAGTAAGCATCACAGTGGGAATTAATGCTTAATAATAATAATGATAATGACAGTAATTTAAAAAATCATGAAAATAATATAAAACAGCTCCGCCTAGCCCCTACCACCCCAACAGTTTGAAGTGCTTTCAGAATTAAGTGGCAGGTGATATCACTGAAGTAAGATGAAGGAACCCTGGAGAGATTTCTCTGTTAAAGAGGTTTTGGAAAACATAAGAATGAAGGTAAATAATAAACTTTGGGGAATGTGAGTACACATTGCTGTGTTAATAAAACTAAATCACCTATATTCTGCTCCAGTTGGAGTTTTGACAGTCAATAAATGAAATAAATGAGCTGTGGCCAAGAGAAAAGGAGATGAGGGTCACAGGGAGTATGGTGCTGAGAACACTCAGCAGAGGTGATGAAAGGCGGATTTGTAAATACAAAAAAAGGAAAACTTAATGGGGAGATAGGAGATGCCAGTCTTAGGGACATTTTTGGTCACTGGAACCTTTGGCTCAGTGCAGCCAAGGCTGGACAGGGATGGTGGTAGCAAGGGAACAGGTGTCAGAAGGTTTCAGTCTGTAACCTCAGGACAGGCGCCTCTCTCTCATCACCTCTTCAGCCAAGAGCCCATGGGGTTATCTAAGCACGCTCTGATCTTACAGTGGGAGTGTTATGCATTTCGTTCTTGCTTTGATCCAAGAGATTAGTGTGCTCTTCACCACGTTCTCCATGAAGAGGGTGGAGACAGACAGGATTAGAGGAAACCTGGGGGACCTGCCTACCAGATGCTGTGCTTAGAGGCAGAGAGCATTCTAGCTTTTTCCCCCCAAGATAAAGTGAAATTACTTTGTAACTCCAGATATCCAGGCAGCCTGTGTCTAGGACATTCTCTACAGCAGAGGCAGAGTCTGGGGGACAGCTCATAGGCCCAGGATATTTTAGGGTTTTGTGTGTTACCAGACTGTCTTGATCATCATGTGATACCTCCTCTCAGACTTTTCATCAGCCCATGAGTCAACACACTGAATAACCATAGAGTGCTACCAGTGCCCAAGTGTTCAGTCATATTCAAGGGCCTTATAGGAACATATGGGTCTCGGTCAGTTGTGTTCAACTCTTGCTTTCTGCTCAGGTTGTGATCTCATGGGTTGTGGGATTGAATCCTGAGTTGGACTCCCAGCTCAGTAGAAGTTTGTTCAAAGTTTGCAGCCCCTTTTCCCTCATGCTCTCTTTCTCTCTCTCTTTCTGAAGTGGATGGATAAATCTTGGGGGGGAAAAAAGGACCTTATAATCATAGGCTACATTTCTTCTTACTTTCTATGGCTTTGACCATGTGCAGAGTGGCCAGAGAATCATTATTTATACCACTTCAAGGGCACCATTATAATAGAAGTTGCCTCTAAAAATGCAGCAGTTAATGTCATATGGAGCAAAATGAAATGAAAAGAGTAAGCAAGGGTTTTGGCATCAAAACTAGATGCCAAATCTGGTCCAGCTGCAGCTGAGAAATCTTGGACCAGCTGCTTGACCTCTGAATGTTTTCCCCTCATCTGTAAAATTAGGGTACTATGTTGATGATGATGTTGATCCCTAGCTCCTGGTGTTATGAATAACACATAAAATGTGAAGGGTAATGTGAGTGTCAGCTGTTCTAGCTGTAACTCAGGGTTGGAGTCCTTGGTTCCATGAAAGCCTAGATCTGCTATTTCTGGCCCATAGCAAGGTTTCTTGGGGGGTGAGCATGACAAGCTTTCCATGGTGGGTGCAGACAGCCCCATGTTCTGAGGCTCTCTAGACCCCTCTAGACCCCACTAGTAGCCCTGATGGATGATAGAGACTTCTATGCAAATGTTGTGGGGCAGGATCAGGCTTACTTTCTTGTAGGCTTGTGCAAAATAAGCTCTACTTTGCATTAGTTTTTAAAAATTACAAACTGCTGCAGAGCCCTGAGTCTAGATTCAGTAGTTTTGAAACCCTGATAAATAGAATTAAATTAAAACACATGATTTAAAAATTACTACATGTTTTCTTCTTTTATGAAAGGTGAAGTCTGAATAGCAATTTTTCTGTTTGAGAAAAGGTAAAAAAAAACCTCTCCCACTATTGGTTTTAGTTTTCCAAAGATGAAGCCAAGATCTTACACTGGAATGGAGGTCAAAACAATGTAAGCCATGTCAAGACATGGCTTTCTACAAAAGTGCCAAGGTGGTCTTTACTATGGGTAGAATTGCATTTCTTCATTCATTCACTCATTCATTCATTCACTTATTCATTTAACTAGGATGCACTGAGCTACTGTGTGCCTACCGCCTCTGGCCTTGAGTGCTGCTCTCACGGAGCTTGTGTCGCTCATGCTGGGTACTGTGCAGTCAAGGGGTTGTCTGACAGGAGATGGGCCTGGTTTTGGAAGGCTTCCCTGAATAAGTGACTTGAAGCTAAGATCTGCAGGATGAGTCAGACTTTATAGTGAAAAGAGGATGAGTACTCACTTCAGTGGCACAGACTAAAAATGGAACAATACAGGGAAGATTAGCATAGTCCCTGTACAAGAGTGACATGCAAACTAGTGACATGTTTTGCATTTTTTGCATGACAACATGAGTGTATTTATTGCCACACAACTGTATATTTAAAATGGTTAAAATGGTACATATTAGTTGTTTCTATCTTACCATAATAAAACAAATGGGGGTGGTATTGAGAAGTTCCCATTGCAGGCAGAAGGAATAGCAGGTAGAACTGTCTAGTGGGAAGGAGGGTGGATGAGAACATAGCTAGCAGGACTTTTTTGTCAAGACTTAGGGGTTGTGTGGCCCAAGAAGAAGCTGCAATTACAGGCGCAGACCACATCAAGCTTGGATATTGATGTCCTGAAACTAGTGGGAGACTGTGGAAGGCTTTCATCAGGGCAGTGATGTATTTGTGTTTTAAAAAATCACCCTGGACTAGGGTGGAGAGCAGGTGGAGGAGCAGCAGATGAGGCTGACCAGTTAGGAAAGTGTCAGATTCCTTCAGTTGGGAGATTGGGTCCCACTTGAACTATGACATTAGGGATAGAGACAAATGGATATATTTGAGAAGATTTGGAGAGCAAATGGCAGAACTTGATGGAATCCTCAGGGGTAAGGGAAGAGACCCCAGAGAGATTTCCATGTTTCTTGATGGATGGTGGTATCAGTGACTAGGACAGGAAGCACATAGAGAAGGAGTTTGTGGAAGTGTATCATGGTTCTTGTTTGGGACATGCTGAATTTGTGGATCTTGGGAGGTTTGCAGCTGCCAGTGCAGGGGCTTCTATGCATAGGTATTGACTCAGAGTTCACTGAGGCCCACACTAATTTCTGGCAGAGTCTCTGATGTTACTACCTGGCTCACAGCATAGTGCTGTTCTCTGGGGCATGTCTGTCACATGCCTCACAGTGGACACGTGAAACATCCGGGACCACTCCCAAGAGAAAACTAATGGACCGCTCATGCAGAGTTGGCCTGCTCCATTGGGCAGCTGACAAAAACAATTTCTTCTAATGGCTGCTCTCAAAGAAGACACATTGGCTTTGTGACAGAATCTTGACAAAACTGCATGTGGTGTGGGTGTTGGTGTACACCACTGGGATGTCATCTGTGTGTCCAACTCTGGTCTTTTAGATTCAAGGATGAACCATCATGAGTGCTTCTGAAACATCAGTATATAAAGCAGATGCTGGGTGATGAATAACTAAAGCTTACTGTGATGTCCTGCCACAGGATTGAGTCCTTAGAACAGCTGCTTTTTCATTGAATTTTGGAAAATAAAAAACATACACATTGGAGATCCACCCCAGGCAGAAATAACATTCTTGAACTCTCCTTCCTGCCTCTAACTTCTCCATAGTCCTGGGACTGTGCCAGACTCATTCTGAAGTAACTCCATTCTTTATTCATGTCCCACTGATGAAAGATATGTAAAGGCTTCAACTGAACAACCAAATATCAAGAAAACAATGTTTTTAAAGGCTCTAGCTTAGGACATACCATCTAAGCAACTAAGCACATAATAAATGCCTATGATTAGTCACACATGCCTGAAAAAGTAAACACTGGCTGACTTGAACAGTAACTTTGAATTATACTCACAGACTAAGTTCTCTCATAGTGTACAAAAGTGTACACACCAAAATCTGGGTTAAGGTCAGAAATTGATTCTCTGGAAGTGACTGGTCATAACTAATTTTAAAGTGGATAAGACTATGAGATTAACCCTCAGGTTTGATAGTAAATATGCACTGAGGGAAACCTGTTAAATTTTGGTTGACAAATGTCAATTAAGATGACTTTGATATGTCCTTGAGAAAATACAATATCATTTAAATAAAGGTTACATATAAACAGATAAATATAAGCATGTCTAAGGAAAGCATTCTACCATGAAAACAGAAGGGTGATGTGCTACATCTGGATTGTAGGGATAAGGGTCAAAGGTGAGAGTACGGGAGCAGGGAGGTTGCCTCTGTTCCCATTCCACAACCACCAAGCACAATTCTCTTATTTAATATGTCTCGTTGGCTTTGCTGCAGGTTGAAAGGGTGCCAAAAATCTGGCACAATGATTCTCAATCACCTATTCGAAACATTCCTTACTGTAAATTGCTACCTTAGTAGTGTGATTTATATAAACTGGAAAGTTTTATTGGTGCTAGTCAGTTCCATAACCTTTAAACTGATCTTCCTCATGAGCCTACAATCTGTAGGGTGGCAGGACATTTTAGACTTGCCAGTTAGCAGTTTGGTTTAAAAAGAACATTTTGGGGGCACCTGGGTTGCTCAGTGGGTTAAAGCCTCTGCCTTTGGCTCAGGTTGTGATCTCAGGGTCCTGGGATGAAGCCCCTCATTTGGCTCTCTGCTCAGCGGGGAGCCTGCTTCCCTCTCACTCTCTGCCTGCCTCTCTGCCTACTTGTGATCTCTGTTTGTCAAATAACTAAACTCTTAAAAAAATTAATTAAATAAATAAAAAGAACATTTTGAATTTGATCATTTGGTTTATTTGAAGTCCCATTCCAGGGTGCCTGGGTGATTCTATTGGTTAGGTGACTGACTCCTGATTTCAGTGCAGGTCATGATCTCAGGAGCTAGACATCAAGCCCCGAGTTGGGCTCTGCTCTCAGTGGGAAGTCTGCTTGAGATGCTCTCTCTCCCTGTTCCTCTGTCCCTCCCCTCCATGCTCTCATGTGCTCTATCTCTATCACAAGTAAATACATAAATCTTAAAAAAAAAAAAAGTCCCATTACATATGGGACTTTTGCTTTAGACAAAAGCTCAGTCTTCATAATATGACTATCCTGTTTTACCTCTTCTACAACATTGTGTCCCAAAGTATGAAGCTTATTGTATAATAAAGAATTTGCCTGGCCTTTCTCCCTGCTTCCTTGGAGGTCATGGAAACTCTGTGTTATGACTCTTCCAGACCTTGCCGTATGTATCTTTTCATGTTTCACCCTGATTTGAATCTTTTATAATAAAACTGTATTTTTTAAATACAGTGATTTCTTGAGTCCTGTGAATCGATCTAGTGAATTAACGAAACAAAGGTGGAGAGGCGAGCATGGGAGCCTCCTGAACTTGTAGTCATTCAGTCAGAAGTACATATGGCATGGAGATTTCTGAATTTGTGGCTGGCATCTTAAGTGGGGACAATCCTGTTTGGAACTGTGACCTTTACCTTGTAGAATCTGATGGTAACTCCAAGTGTTTCTATCAGACTTGAATTGAAATGCTATACACAAAGGCTGTACTCATGGCAGGGGCAGAGAGACATGACTATTTTGTCCTGGTGTCCTCTGGATTTTTTCTGAGCCACATCCTTCAGGTAAGCTCAGTTTCTCTTATCTTCATTTCGTATCTTTTGTCTCTAGAGGCACATGTGTCTTGGGAGAGACTCATAAATGTATAAGTTGACATTTTTGGTTATTGTTATAGCACTGAAAAAGCTTATAACTTTTTAAGTAATTAAAAAGTCAAAATTTCTTAGGAGGTCTGAAAACCATATTTTCAACAACTGGTGTCTGTGTGGTCAGTATATGGGCTATTATCCAGGATGATGTTGGACCAAAGGGACGCCAATGCCCTTCTCTGAAAAAGTAATTCCAATATTGAGCACTGAATGGGACATAAGATAACTACTGTGAACACAGAAGCTCTGCTGCCTTAAGAAACAAACCTCTCCCAACTTGCTACTCAGAGGAGGCACCACCACCACTACTCTTCTCAGCCTGCTACATGAATTCCTTGAGAGTGTGGGGTCTGCTGAAGACTCTTCTGCTCCACCTCTAAGGTATTTATTCTCCTTGGGAGCATAGATGTTCCTCTGACAACAGCGGCCATCCTCCACCTCAGCACTGGTACAGACTTCTCAACTCTGGCTGCAGGTTAGAATCACCAGGAAAGATTCATAAAATGTCCATAGCTGTCTTTACTTTCAGAAAATCTTGCTTACCCAGCCTAGTTAATTCTGAGTTCTGCTGGACATGGCCTTACAAGGCACTGTGTCCTGCAGTTGCCAGCAGCCTGCTGGCTTGGTTAACATGCAGTGAAAAAGTCCCTATGCACTTGTGGGCTAGGCACTTTTTGTCTTTGTCTTAGCTTTTACTACTAGAAAAAGAGTTGTCAGTTTGAAGTGTTTCATCTAGTTTTACAGTTACAATGAAGCATCTCCAAACTAATATTAAGAAAACCAACAACTACTTTATTTAATGAGAACTTAAGCTGTGCTAAACATTTACACACATTTTCTTTTTCTAAGCCTTTTTGTGGTGAAATATGACACACATACAGAAAGAGTTTACAAAACAAAAATATGCATCTGAGAGAATTATCACAAAGCAAACACACATATGAGTGTTGCCTATATTGAAAAAGAAACACAACACTGCTAGCACTCCAGAAACCACCCAGTTCCCCCTTCTCACAAATTCTTCATTCCCCACCAAAGGTAGCCTCCACCCTGACATTTAAGGTAATCACTTCCCTGTTCTTTTTGATCATCGATTACCAAATATGCATCTCCAAGTTTGTTTTCTTCCTGCAGTTTTTGAATTTCACACCCATGGAATCTCACAGTATGGGTTTTTTTGTGTTCAGATTCTCTTGCTCAATATCACATTTGAGATTTATCCATATTGTTACATGCAGATGAAATTAATTTATCTTCATTGATATATAACTTTCCATTGCATGAATATAAATCCTCTTATCCATTCTACTGTTGAATAGCATCTGAGCCAATTCCAGATTACATTGTCTGGTTACAGGTTACATTACAGGTCATTGCAACAATGCTGCTATGAACACTCTTGCACGTATCTCCTGATGCACATGGAGTTGCTGGACTATGGACCATGCTCATCCTTCACATCAGTAGACAATGCTGAACTATTTTCCAAAGTGGGTGCATTAATTCACATTCCCACACACTATACTCTCACCAACACCTGGTATTGCCAGTCATGCTCTTGATAGCTGTGCTGGTGAGTGTGTATGGCAGCCCTCCATGGTTTTGCTTTGAATTTCCCAGTACAGTGAGGTTTAACACCCACTCTCTTCTATGTTCATTGGCCACCTGGGTATTGTCCCCCAAAAAGTACCTGTTCAGTTCTTTGCTCACTTTCTCCAAAATTCTCTGCTCATCTCATGATTTTCAGGATATTCCGGAGTAAGAATTCTCTGTTATGCAGGACAAAATAACCACTTCAGTGCAAGACCTGACTCCTCATTCTCCCAAGTAATGTACTGAGACAAATCAAGACTCCAGTTTTGAAGTAGACCATGTACATTTTCTCAAGTGATCCTTCCAAAATTTCTATGAGGTAGAATTATTGCTCCTATTCTGAGGGTGAGGAAACCTGTTCTTACAGAAGTTAGCTAACATGTCTAAAAAGTGGCAGAACTGAGATTAGCTTTCAGATCTGCCTGACTCCAAAGCCCATGCACTTAATCCCCAGGCTCTACTAATAAAGACTTTATATTTATGTCTTGGTCACAGTCCCAGCAAACAACACTTGGAAGGCAGGTTTATGGATTTCTCTTCCTTTGTTAACCACTCTGAACCACTATTCCACACATTGGAATAGATACACATTGGATAGATACACATTGACTGTTGGCTGGTAGTTATTAAATATTTACTTAAATACTGTTAATATAATCCTAGAAAAAGTCTCAGAAGAGAATTATTATCAGGCCACACTTAGTAAAAAGTTAGCTCTAGTTAATCCCTTTTACTTTTTTAACAAAGTTTTAGTACTCAATCCTAAGTGTGCCTGCATGTTCTCCCAATCATAAGCATGATGGGAAAGATCAATCATGAGAATTCAAGTGACATCTTCTGGGCCTCCCACTTGTCTACTCAGCAACATAGGGTCCCTGCTCTGTGCTGCATTTGGAGGAACTTATCTGAGTGCATGTGGCTGAGTTGGCTGATAGAAAAAACAAGAGAGATGTCAGACTCATGGTGTTTCATTGTATGTTCAATGTGGTACATAGGACAGGACAGTGGAAAATAGAGGGATAGAAAAGAAATATCTGGCAAATGCCAACCAAAGAAAGCTGAATAGAAATATTAATATGAAAATAACTGTGATTTCTTTGCAGGCAGCAATCATTTCCAACTCCATCTGCCAGGCACATTGTTCATCAGTGGCACTCACCCAGAGGATGAGTCCTTGCACTCTGATTCATTTTTCAAAAGTTCTATAAGAAAGCTTAAGGTTCTTCCCTTCTGCTTTTGGATAAAGAAGGATAATGCCCTGCTGTGCCTGGACAATGTCCTAGTGTGAGGCAAGGAGAGAGGTTTAGCTTTGACTTGATCATGAGGTGTTGCCATTGATTGTTTTGCAGCAAGACTAGTTTCTCTTAAGACCTGGTGCTATTCACAACTGTGTTTATGATCAAATTCTCAGAGTCAGACAGTATGTGTATTAATAAAGAGGCAACAAGCTCCAAATGGAGTAAACAGCAACAAGCAACAGCAACAGCAAACAACAAACCAAGACTTAATTATAGTTTCAACCTATTCCAGGAATGTGACCTTTTAATACTCAATCTGATATTTCCTCCTCAGCACTTGTGAGGTAATCTGCATGATACAAATCCTTCTGGACCATTCCACCTCAAGAGTCACCTGGGCCTGAAACAATCTTTTTTTTTTCTTTTGTTAATAACTTCCTTGCACTATCCTCCTTCCTATATAAAACCTTCTATTTGTACAACTCTTCCAGCATCTTTGTGCTTGCTAGATGGAATGCTGCGCAATTCATGAATCACTTAATAAAACCAATTAGATCTTCAAATTCACTTGGTTGAATTTTGTTTTTTAACAGTCTTATATTTGGGGAGAAGAGGGACACTTTTTTGTTGACCTGGAAACAGAGATGGATCACCACTGGTAGAAGAATGACTGACTGGGACAGACATTTAGGAGGAAGCATTGTGGGGCTTTGCTTGGTGAACCCTCTTGGCAATACAGGGTGTCTGCAAATAAGTGAACACTGCAGAAAAAGATTAATTGCTTGGTCTAAAATGTTCAGCTTGCTCTTCCTTTCCCTCTTACTTAATCAGAGAAAGAGGTGAGAAAAGTAAGTAAAGAGTTACAGATAAACTGGAGAGAGAGAGGGAAAGAATCTATGTTTAAAATGTTGATCCTTGAAAATTCAGTCTCTAGCACTGGGCCTCCCTGCACCATTGGGCCTCTGGGTAGGGTCTCTGAGGGAACCCTCCTTTGCACTGTTTTCCTCAGAACACTTGAACTGGGTATATGCTACTATTTGAATTTTTAATATACTGAAATACATGTGCAACTGCCCAACACCTGTTTTATGTTCTAGAGTGACTAGGACACTTTCACAGACATGGGTCAGCCAAGAGCAAGGGAGTAAACTCTTTTCCTGCCTTACTCTGGGGAAGGGGTCCCGTGTTGTTCCAATACCTGGGACACAAGTTTTGACACCTCTACGCACCATCTGTTTTGTTATTTGTTTACTGATGTAGAAAAGACATTAGGATTCCAAGCTGATGGTCAAGAAATAATTCTTGAGACATCTTTGGTGCAAAAAAGTGGCTTTATTAAAGCATGGGACAGGACCCATGGCAGAAAGAGTTGCACTGGGATCATGAGGAGTGGCCCATTATATATATCAAGTTGGGAGGTGGTTAAGGATAATGTAAGTCTCTCAGGAATTTTGGAAACAAGCTTTCCAGGACCTTGTAGAGGGTAACTCTTGTTGGGAAAGGTCATTTATTACTTCTTAATAAAATCTTAGTCATGGAACACTACATAAAAAACTAATGAAGTACTGTATGGTGACTAACATAATAATAAAAAAAATCTTAGTCATGAGACCCTTCAGATGTTTATTGGTGGGCCATATGCTTGGAGATGATGGCCAACATGTATCTTGGGGAGTAAGGAGATAAAGGAAGTTTCCAAAAGAATTCTTATGTGTTAAAGTAGGCTCATAGGATCCTGGATGGGTGCGGGGCTTTGGCTAGGATTTCCTTTTGCCCTTAGCAAAGTGTCAATATCAAGGCAGTTGTGTCCCCTAGAGGAATGTCACACTGCCTGTTTCAAGGACTAGTCAGTAGGTTGTAGGTAGTAAGGACATTTAATATTTTTCTTCTGCCTTTGTTTCTGACATCATTTACCATTTATAAAAAATACTTTCCTTGTTAATTAATTGAATTTAAATAACATAAAAATATGCTTTTACTTAAGTAAATTTATTTGTTTATTTAAAAAAACCCTTTATATTTCTTTATACTCCTCAATCAGATTTTACCAATATATAAGTATGTATATACATCTATTAAGCATATTTAAAAAGCCTTTGATTACCATCGTCTGATTGCCACATAGAAGGTACTGGTGAAAAAACAAAACAAAAAACAAAACAAAAACCTGAAAAGACTGGTTACCAATTGCAATCAAGTAAAGAGACCAAGGATACTGAAAACTGCACCTGGGGATGAACAAGGTTTTTAAGGAGCCAGTCCATATTTATTGCACTGGGCTTCAAGGAGGTATCTGAAGAGATGAGAATTTTCTCCTTGGGAGGAACTGTAACATATTTTGGGACCAGCCAAAAACAAAACAATGTTTAAAATACTGACTTCTTGGCAGAAGTTCAGAGGCAGCAATGTCTGATCATTAAGCTTACTACCTCAAGAAGTACCCTTCTGAAATGCAATGCAGTTGTAAATAGCCTATCCTCTTGCCTACCTGCCTCTTCCTCTCTCAGCCCAGCAAAGCAGGATGTGTGGGATCTAGAATGCTCCATATCTTCATTTACCCCAATTACTCAGTGTGCACATTCTAATAAAAACTTCATCTCGAATGGCAACATTTTAATTTAATTTAAATTAATTTAATTCCAAAAACACAAAAAGAGAATAGAGAAAAATATCCTGAATCAAAGTCCTGAACAAACCTCAACTGAGAAGAGCAGCTCCATGCTGGCAGATGCACTGTGACCACAGTTTACACATGAAGAACCTCAACAGGCACTAAAGCCAGTGTGGAGGTCAAAAGTCAAGGTGACCTTGACTCCCAGCTGACTCCTTTGATTTAATGGCTTAAACTCTACCTTCCATTGTCACCTCCTGTCAACAGGCCTCCTGCCATAGCAGCAAGCAGTAGAGCATGATTTGCTCTCTGCTCTGCTGGGGTTGTATTTGGGGTATAAACACAAGTACAAATAGAATGGAGGGGGCTGTGCATTTGGTCAAGAAGATAAATTGATAAAGCAATAATAGAAGAAGTTCATTGTGGAATTTAATCCTAAAATGTTAATAGCTAACATTTATTGTAGACTTTTGATGCTTCAGCTGTTGTTCAAACATTTTGCAGCCCTCAGAAGTTGGTGATTTAGAGATGAAGGAACTAAGGCTCAGAAAGGTTAAGTGACTTGCTTAAAGTCTTCAGTTTGGAAGGTGTAGCCCAGTACTCTCACCTGGCAGATTTTGAGCTGTCTGGCATTTGCAAGTCCAGACCACATGGAACCACTGTAGAGTCTTGATGAATATTAGCATGCTAATCAGTCTGAGAAGATCAGAAGTAAACACTTAAAAGCAAAGTTGTTCATAGTTCTTCAGCCCAGAGTTTCTCATACTTAGCTAACAATAAGCCCTTTGCCCCACCTTTTTTTTTGAATTTTATTTTATTTTTTCAGTGTTCCCAAATTCATTGTTTATAGACCACACCCAGTGCTTCATGCAAATGAGCCCTCCATAATACCCACTGCCAGGCTTACCCCATACCCCCCAAACCCTCAGTTTGTTTCTCAGAGTCCACAGTCTCTCATGGTTTGTCTCCTCTCCGATTTCTCCCAACCCACTTCTCTTCTCCATCTCCCAATGTCTTCCATATTATTCCTTATGCTCCACAAGTAAGTGAAACCATATGATAACTGACTCTCTCTGCTTGACTTATTTCACTCAGCATAATCTTTTCCAGTCCCATCCATGTTGATACAAAAGTTGGGTATCCATCCTTTCTGATGTAGGCATAATATTCCATTGTATATATGGACCATATTTTCTTTATCCATTCATCCATTGAAAGGCATCTTGGTTCTTTCCACAGTTTGGCCACTGTGGGCATTGCTGCTATGAACATTGACCCCACCCTTTAAAATGAGATTATTATTCTGCAGAACAATAAGGAAGTAAACAAGGCCTCTGCGGGCATCTCTGTGGAGATGGAGGAGGAATGTCTCTACCCAGGTGAAATGCTGACCTACTTATCTCCAAGTACTCACTCTTGTCTTTGGCCAGCCAAGCTCCTGACGGTTGTTGGGCATGGGATTAGCCATGGAGACCAGGCAGCTGACCAGGATCCCTAAGTGTCCCATGACAGGGCCCCAGGGCCAGTGCCTGTATTCTGGGGGCCAGCCCCAGAGAAGGACTCTTTTGCTTATTCAATACTTTTTTTAGTTATGAGAGAGAGAGATAAAGAGAAAGAGAGAGACTGCAGTGATTTAAGACTGGAGGGGGAATGAGATGGTTATATATATATCAGCTCAAAAAGTCAAAGGATCCAGGGAATAAAGCTGGATCCAGATCCATCAGAGTCCAGGAACCAAAATAAAGCCTCTCTCCACCATCTCTCAGCTTTGCCTTCCTTTGTATTGGCTTCGTTCTTGGGCAATACTCTCCCTGAGGTGACTGACTTTATCCACAAGCTTTATCAGCTTTACTGCTGGCAGACCCTATAGTTCCAGCCCAGGCCCTGACTCTGCCTCTCCCTGGACCTATCAGGGTCATGGTCCATCCCAGAAGCAATCTCTGACACTTTTTTGATCTGCCAGGTTTGTGTGATGGGCCTAGGTGTGTTGTTAGCCTTTTCTATCACTTGAAAGGTGGAGAGCTGCATCCCCCCTGCTCCCATATAGACTGTTTTCTAAGGGAAAGGGGGAATCAACACTAGCAAAGCAAAACCAATGGCTCCACTATTGTAGGCAGGATGGGGGGTTTCTATGAGCTATGAGTTGTCTATTTTAGGGCTCATCCTCTGTCCAAGCCGTTCCACTTTTTAGAGTTTATCTTAAGCAGATAATTGGACAGATATGCAAAAACAAATAAAAAAAAAACAACAAGGGGCACTTGGATTAAGCAACTGCCTTCGGCTCAGGTCATGATACTGGAGTCCTGAGATTGAGTGCCTAATTAGGCTCCCTGCTTCGCAGGGAGTCTGCTTCTCCCTGTGACCACCCCCCCTTCTCGTGCTCTCTCTCTCTTTCTCATTCTTGCTCTCTCTCTCTCTAATAAATAAATAAAATCTTTAAAACAAAACAAGAAAACCAAAAAGCTGTCAAGCTATCTAGGTAGATAGATTATACTAAAATGAAAAAATAGTGAAAATGTAGAATGGCTATCAAAATAAAATTATTTAAATAAATTATTTACATCTGTTGGGGAGAATACATTTATTATACTCTCTAAGATCCTTCTATGGGCACCTGGGTGGCTCAGTTGGTTAACTGCCTGCCTTTGGCTCAGGTCATGATCCTGGGGTCCTGGGATTGAGTCCCACATTGGGCTCTCTGCTCAGCGGTGAGTCCACTTCTCCCCCTCCTTCTGTCTACCTCTCTCCCTACTTGTGCTCTCTCTCTCTGTGTCCAATAAATTAAGATTTTATTTATTTAAAATCTTAAAAAAAATGAGCCTTCTAGCTAGACTAAGAATCAAGTTGACATGAACCAGATTAACAGGAGAAAATTAAAATAATATACATTCAGAGAATCCACAGTCATGTTAATTCCAAAGACAGTCAGGCAACATGATGTTTATATGAGCTAAGGAGAAGGACAGCATCTAAGGATATAAAGGGTAGGAAGACCATTAGCAGGAAGGTGAAAGAAGATGTCTGGAAAATGAAAGCTGTCCAATTACATAGTTAAGTTTCTTAGGCAAAGAGGAATCTTTCTTAATAGCTATCATTCTAATATAGGTAGGCAGCTAAAGATGGAGGTAAAGAGGTTTTTCTGGACCTGCTTTTATTAAATTAATATTTATTTGTGTGCGTATATATACATATATATATATATACATATATATATATATATATATTTAGTTTCAGAGCTAGAATTTAATGATTCATCAGTTGCATATAACACCCAGTGCTCATTATATAAAATGACCTCTTTAATACCCATCACCCAATTATTCTTTGCCCCACCCATCTCCTCTCCAGCAACCCTCAGATTGTTTCCTAGAGTTCAGCATCTCTTTTGGTTTGCTTCCCTCTGTTTTCATCTTATTTTATTTTTCCTTCCCTTCCCTATGTTCATCTGTTTTGTTTCTTAAATTCCAATGTGAGTGAAATCATATGTTATTTGTCTATCTCTGACTGACTTATTTTGCTTAGCATAATACACTTTAGTTCCATCCACATCGTTGCAAATGGCAAGACTTCATTCTTTTTGATGGCTGAGTAATATTCTATTGTATGTATATGTGTAGGTATAGGTATAGGTATATATGTATATATATACAAATATGCACATATATAAAGAAATGGTGTCATATATATATGTGTCATATATATACATGTATATATATGACACCACTTCTTTATCCATTATCCATTCATCTGTTGAGGGACATCTGGACTTTTTGTATATTTTGACTATTGTGGAGACTTCTGCTATAAACATTGGGGTGCATGTGCCCCTCCAAATCACTATGTTTGTATCCTTTGAATAAATACCTAGTAGTACAGTTGCTGGGTTGTAGGGTAGTTCTATTTTTAACTTTTTGAGGAAACTCCATATTGTTTTCTGGAGTGGCATACCAGTTTGCATTCCCACAAACGGTGTAAGGCAGTTCCCCTCTGCATCCTTGCAACAGCTGTTGCTTCCTGACTAGTTCATTTTAGCTACTCTGATGGATGTTAGGTAGTAACTGATTGTGGTTTTGATTTGTATTTCCCTGATGCTGAGTGATGTTGAGCATTTTTTCATGTGTTTCTTTGTCATTTATATGTATTCTCTGGAGAAAAGTCTGTTCATGTCTTCTGCCCATTTCTTGACAGAAATTTTGGGGTTTGTGTGTTAACTTAGATAATTTCTTTATAGATTTTGGATATTAGCCCTTTAGATGTGCAAATATCTATAAGATGTGCAAATATCTTCTCCCATTCTATAGGTTGTCCTTAGTTTTGTTGATTGTTTCCTTTGCTGTGAAAAAGATTTTTATCCTGATGAAGTCCCAATCATTAATTTTTGCTTTTGTTTCCCTTGCCTTTGGAGACATGTCTAGCAAGAAGTTGCTACAGCTAAGGCCAAAGATGTTGCTTCCTGTGTTCTTCTCTAGGATTTTGATGGATTCCTGTCTCACATTTAGGTCTTTCATCTACTTGGAATCTATTTTTGTGTATGGTGTAAGCAAGTGGTTCAGTTTCATTCTTCTGCATGTTCCTGTCCAGTTTTCTCAACACCATTTGTTTTTTTTTTTTGTTTTTTTTTTAAGATTTTATTTATTTATTTGACAGAGAGAAATCACAAGTAAGCAGAGAGGCAGGCAGAGAGAGAGGAGGAAGCAGGCTCCCCGCTGAGCAGTAAGCCCAATGTGGGGCTCGAACCCAGGACCTGGGATCATGACCTGAGCTGAAGGCAGCGGCTTAACCCACTGAGCCACCCAGGCACCCCTCAACACCATTTGTTGAAGAGACTCTTTTTCCATTGAATATTCTTTCCGATTTGTCAAAGATTAGTTGGCCATAGAGTAGAGGTCCATTTCTGGGTTCTATATTCCGTTCCAGTGATCTGTGTTTCTGTCTTTGTGCCAGTATCATACTGTCTTGATGATCACAACTTTGTAAAATAGCTTGAAGTCTGGCATTTTGATACCCCCAACTTTGGTTTTCTTTTTCAACATGCCTTTGGCTATTCAGGGTCTTTTGTGGTTTCATACAAATTTTAGGATTGTTTGTTCTAGCTCTATGAAAAAAGCTGATGATATTTTGTTAGGGATTACACTGAATATGTAGATTGCTTTGGGTAGCACAGACATCTTAACAACATTTGGTCTTCCAATTCATGAGCACGGAATATTTTTCCATTCTTTTGTGTCATCCTGAATTTCTTTAATAAGTGTTCTATAGTTTTCAGAGCACAGATCTTTTAATACTTTTGTTAGGTTTATTCCTGAGTATCTTAAGATTTTGGGTGTAATTCTAAATGGGATCAATTCCTTGATTTCTCTTCCGGCTCAGTGTATACAAATGCAACTGACCTCTGTGTGTTGATTTTGTATCCTGCCACTTTGCTGAATTCCTGTTTCATTTCTACCAATTTTGGGGTGAAATATTTTGGATTTTCTACCTAGAGTATCATGTCATCTGTGAAGAGTGAGAGTTTGACTTCTTTGCCAATTTGAATGTCTTTATTTCTTTTTGTTGTCTGACTGCTGTGGCTAGGACTTCTAGTACTATGTTGAACATCAGTGGTGAGAGTGGACATCCCTGTTGTGTTCCTGACCTTAGGGGAAAAGCTCTCAGGTTTTCCCCATTGAGGATGATATTCACTGTAAGTTTTTCATATATGGCTTTTATGATATTGAAGTATGTTCCCTCTATCCATACTTTGTTGAGGGTTTTTATCAAGAAAGGATCGTCTGTTTTGTCAGATGCTTTTCTGCATCTATTGAGAGGATCATATGGTTTTTGTCCTTTCTTTTATTAATGTGGTGTATCACATTGATTGATTTGTGGATGTTGAACCACACTTGTAGCCCAGAAATAAATCCCACTTGGTAATGGTGAATAACCCTTTTAATGTACTGTTGGATTCTATTGGCTAGTATCTTGGTGAGTATTTTGGCATCCATGTACATCTGGGATATTCATCTGTAATTCTCCTTTTTCGTGGGGTTTTGTCTCATTTTGGGATCAAGGTAATACTGGCCTCATAGACTAACTTTGGAAGTTTTCCTTCCATTTCCATTTTTTGAAAAATTTTCAGAAGAATGGGTGTTATTTCTTCTTTAAATATTTGGAAGAATTCTGCTGGGAGGCCATCCAGCCCTGGACTCTTGCTTATCGAAAGATTTGTGATTACTGATTTGATTTCTTTGCTTGTTATGGGTCTGCTCAGCTTCCTGTTGGGTGTGTTCAGTTTCTTCCTGTTTCAGTTTTTGTAGTTTTTATGTTTCTAGGAATGCAACCATTTCTTCCAGATTTCCTAATTTTTTGGCATATAATTGCTCATAATATTCTCTTACAATTATATTTCCTTGATATTAGTCATGATCTCTCCTCTTCCATTCATGATTTTATTTATTTGCATCCTTTCTCTTTTCTTTTTGATAAGTCTGGGTAGGGGTTTATTGATCTTATTAATTCTTTCAAAGAACCAGCTCATTGTGGGGTGCCTGGGTGGCTCAGTGGGCTAAAGCCTCTGCCTTCGACTTGGGTCATGATCCCAGGGTCCTGGGATCGAGCCCCGCATCGGGCTCTCTGCTCAGCGGGGAGCCTGCTTCCTCCTCTCTCTCTCTCCCTGCCTCTCTGCCTACTTATAGATCTCTGTCTGTCAAATAAATAAATAAAATCTTAAAAAAAAAAAAAAGAACCAGTTCATTGTTTTGTTGTTCTGTTCTGTTTTGTTGATCTGTATTTTTTTATATCCATATCATCAATTTCTGCTCTAATATTTATTATTCTCTTCTCCTGTGGTTTAGGCTTTATTTGTTCTTCTTTTTCTAAGTCCTTTAGTTGTAAGGTTAGTTTGTGTATTTGAGACTTTTCTTGTTTCTTGAGAAAGGTCTATATTGCTATATATTTCCATCTAGGACCATCTTTGATGTATCCCAAAGGTTCTGAACTGTTGTGTTTTCATTTTCTATTTCCTTCTGTATATTTTTAAATTCTTCTTTAATTTCCTGGTTGGCCCATTCATTCTTTGGTAGAGTACTGTTTAACTTCCATGTGTTTTTGGCCCTTCCAATTTTTTCTTGTAGTTAACTTCAAGCTTTAAAGCACTGTAGTTTAAAAATATGTAGGGAATAATATCAATTTTTTGGTACCAGTTGAGACCTGATTTTGGACCCAGTATGTGATCTATTCTGGAGAATATTCCATCTGTGCTTGAGAAGAATGTGTATTCTGTTGCTTTAGGATGAAATGCTCTGCATACATCTGTGAAGTCCATCTGATCCAGTGTGTCATTCAAAGCCCTTGTTTCCTTCTTGATCTGCTTAGATGATCTGTCCATTTCTGTGAGTAATATGTTAAAGTCTCCTAGTATTATTCTATTATTTTCAATGTGTTTCTTTAATGTTGTTATTAATTGGTTTATATAATTGCCTGCCTCCAAATTAGGGGTATAAATATTTACAATTGTTAGCTTTCCTTACTGGATAGACCTTTTTATTATGATATAATGTCTTTCTTCCTCTCTTAAAATCTAGTTTGTCAGAGGAGGAGATTTCTCACATAGGAATTTTATCTCCTGCCTTTAAGAAAAAGAAGGAAGATTCCTCCTTGCCTCAGCAACAATGCACTAACCACAGCTTATAGTCAAGGAGAAACTGCTACAACTTCAAACTCTTATTCTCCAATTAATTTTTGTTTAAAACAACCCTCCCCAGGGAGGTGAACCATGAGAGACTATGGACTCTTAAAAACAATCTGAGGGTTTTGAAGGGGTGGGGGGTGGGAGGTTGGGGGAACCAGGTGGTGGGTATTAGAGAGGGCATGGATTGCATGGAGCACTGGGTGTGGTGCAAAAACAATGAATACTGTTACCCTGAAAAGAGATAAAACAACAACAACAACAACCCTCCCCAATTTCCTCCTAAAACCTAATAAAAGCTGACCTTCCCTTTGTCTGTTTGGATTTGCCCATGGTTCACCATTTTTTGCTTGTCTTGAATTGTAATTTTCTGCTATTCCCTAATAAACTCATTCTGCTATTAAAGAAAAAATGACAATAAAATAAAATCTAGATTGTCTGATATAAGGATGGATATTCCAGCTTTGTTTTGATGTTCATTAACATGAGAAATGATTTTTGACCCCTCACTTTTAATCTGCAGGTGTCTCTGGGTCTAAAGTGAGTCTTTTGTAGACAGCATATGGATGGGTCTTTTTTGTTTTTTTTTTTAAATCCAATCGGATACCCTGTGTTTTTTGATTGGAGCATTTAATCCATTTACATTCAGAGTAATTATTGAAAGATCTGAATTTAGTGACATTATATTACCTGTAAAATTGCTATTTCTGTAGATTGTCTCTTTTCCTTTCTGGTCTTTGTTACTTTGAGGCTCTCTTCTCAGTCAAAGGATCCCCCTTAATATATCCTGCAGAGATGATTTAGTGTATATAAATTCCTTTAGTTATTGTTTGTCCTGGAAACTCTTTATCGCTCCTTCCGTTCTGAATGACAGGCTTTCTGCATATTCTTGGTTGCATATTCTTCCCATTTAGCACATTGAATATATCAGTTCAGTCCTTTCTGGCCTGCCAGGTCTTTGCAGACAGTCTGCTGCCAGCCTTATGTATCTACTCTTGTAGGTTAAGGACTTCTTGTCCAGAGCAGTTTTTAGGATTTTCTCTGTATCTCTGAATTTTGCAAGCTTCACTATTATATGTTGAGGTATTGATCTATTTTTATTGATTTTGGGGGTGATTCTCTGTGCCTCTTGGACTTGAATGCCTGTTTCCTTCCCCAGATTAGGGAAATTCTCATCTATAGTTTGTTCAAATAAACCTTCTCCCCCTTCCCTTTCAACTTCTGGGACCTCTATTATCTGCATATTATTTCACTTTATGGAATCACTGATTTCTCAAAATCTCCCTTCATGACCTGGCAGTTGTCTTTCTCTCCCCCTTCAGCTTCTTTATTCTCCATCATATGACTCCAGTCATATCACTGACTTTCTCTTCTTCCTCATTTATCCTAGCCGTTAAGACTCCATTTTTTACTGCATCTCAGTAATAGTATTTTTAATTTCAGCCTGATTAGATTTTAGTTCTTTTATTTCTAAAGTCAGTGATTCTCTAGTGTCTTCTATGTTTTTTTTCCAACTGAAGTTAGTATCTTTATAGCCATTTTTTAAAATTCTAGTTCAGACATCTTCTATACATCCATATTGTTTAAATCCCTGGCAGTGAGTACTCCCTCCTGTTCTTTCTTTTGTGGGGAATTTCACCATTTCATCATTATGGCCAGAAAAGAATAGAAGAAAGAGAAAAGAGAACCCCAACAACAATAACAACAACAACAACAACAACAAAAAATGAAACAAAGCAGAATAAAACAAAAACAAAACAAAATAAGAAAGAAAAAATCAAACCAGAAACAAAACAGAACAAAACAAAATAGTAGATCCTGGGTGTATTTTGGTCTGTTGTTAAAGGAAATTAGATCCCTAAATAAGAAAATATGAAAAACTTATATATGTACAAAAATAAAATAAAATACAATAATGGGAACCAAGAATAATATATATATAACATATACATTATATATATTACATATAAAAATAAACATTAAAAAAAGAATAAAAAATAATTTAATAAGTAAGAAAACAGCTGAAAAAAAAAAAACCTGAAAGATTAAAGAATAAACAAAAAAGAAACACAAGCCCACAGATACTATATACTGTTTTCCCCAAAAGCTGAAGTTTTGCAATTTTCTGTGATTGGTAAACTTGAGGGTATTGAGTTGTTCCTCCTGGTTTTCTCAGGGAGGGACCTGTTGATCTGATTCTCAGATGCCCTTGCACTTGTGAAGAAGTGCCTTCCTTGCCAGTGGTCCAGGCTCAGTGTAATTAGCTTTAGATTCCACTATGTGGAGCTGTTTAACTCTCTTCAGGCTGTTAGCACCGATAGGGGATACAAATGGTGTCACCCTGATCTCTAGCACTGGGGCTGAAAGTTCGTGCCCCCCCCCACTCTTCACTGAGCCCTCACAGAAAAGCAGTAAGTCACTCTTATGTCCCCAGTTTACATCTAACTCTGTGTTCACTCAGCCTTTGACCAAACATTTGGTCTAGGCATGCAACTGAGTTTCAAGTCTCCAAATTTTATGGACTCCTGTAGTGCAGAATGATGTTCTTCCTCACTTGGCGGGGGGGGGGGGGGGGGGGGGGGGGGGGGGGGGGGGGCTTTTGTAGCATTTCTGCCTTTTCCTGGGCCTTTGCCCAGAGAGTGGTCATGGGACCATGCATTTGTTTGAAGTTTATGGCAACACTGAGCAGAAAGCCAGTGCCTAGACTTGCTGTTTATAGCTAGCTTCCCTGTTCCATTGCCTGGGAACTCTGCCATACTCAGGCACCCCTGTTGTTGTTGTTGTTGTTTTTTTTTGTGAATCTGAGATCATGCTGTCCCACCTGGGATTCTGACCTGCTCTACCACCTGAGTACATTTAAGCCAGGGACATCCCCCACCATAGAAAACTTCTAAAAGTTCTGATTTTGTGCTCTGCTGCTTATAATACTTTGTGGTAGCCTCCTTAAGCAGGCTCCCTCCCCATGTGGTATCCTCTGATATATTGGTATATTGACTCTGATTCAAGTCTCTGCACATCCTACCTTCCAAAAAGTGGTTGCTTTTCTATTTATCTAATTACAGCATTTCTTTTCTCAGATCTCTGATTGATTTCACAGGTGTTCAGAATGATTTGATAGTTATCTAGCTGAATTCTGGGGACCAGATGAATTTAGGGTCCCCTATTGCTCCACCATCTTAACTCCTCCTGTGTTTGATTGCTTTTAACTCAAAATAATGTTCATGCAAAAGTGGCCCATCTTGAGATGGCCTGCCTTTTTCTCCTACACAACAAATACTATGCAACTGACAAAGAGATTTTTGGATGTCCAAAACATATTGTTGAATGGAAAAACAACTTATGAAAATTATCTGTGACAAGAGCTCACTTTTGAAAACCATTTATCATTTTTAGTTTATATCAATAGGGAGATATTTGATAGTTTTCAAAACATTAGCAGAGCTTATTGTTGGGTGGTGGACTTCTGGTAATTTTTAGAAGACTTTGATTTCCTGAATTTTTACTATAAGCATGTATATTTTTGTACTTGGAGAAATTGCAATTATTCATTATTTTCAAAGAAAACTCATTAGTTCCTAAGCTAATGTAAGATTCCTGATATGAGAAATGTTACTATTTTCCTTCGCATCTGTATGTTCTCAAGAAGCATGTTGGCAAGAAGAGGCTGAGGGGATTAGCTGAAGCTCCTCCTTGTTCTTCCATTCTTGCCTATGGTCATAGGGGAGGCCTGGCTCTGTGCCTCCTTTGCGCTTCAGCTGTCCTTCAGGGCTCGTGGTGCTGGGGGCAGTGGCCCAGCCTTGAAAGTGATCTTCTGATTTACCCAGCAGTCTTTGGGTGTTGCCCATCTTATCTGATGAGGAGGACAGTAAATCTTTTTAACCAGTGTCTCTCTCCCTATCCCTCCTCCTCCCCATTTAAGATGTTTCCAGCAGCAAAACCTCCAAGTGCCTTTGTGTCTCCTGGCTGAGCACAACCACTTCAGCTTGGCTGTACCATAAAGAATGCAAGGGCTTGGACACTGGGTTGGAAGTTAAGAACTCTTCACAATTTCACTTTTGAATTGTTTTGTGAAAAGAGACACTTTCTGTTCTAATTTCTTCCTTCACTAATGCTGAACCATTTGTCTAATAGACAAAAGGACCTTTTATTGCTACTCATTGCCAAACATAAATAAAGCTGTGGTTTAAATTCAGTAAAGCCTTTTGAGCAGATGAGCTCATCTCTAAATTAGTGCAATTCAAGATTTTACTATTTTCCAGTCTATATCTTAGGCAAGGTTATTAAAGGAAAAGTACTAAGTAATTTTTTTTTTTTAAAGGCTGGAATTTCAAAGGTATTGACCTTGAGATGGGGTGTAAGACAAATTTGCTGTATTTTTCTTAATATTTCATCACTTAGACCACACTTATTTGTACTTCCACTTACTTTGAACAGAGTGGAAGATCACTTTAATATATTTTCCAAATCAGGCTGTTTAGATAATCATAGTTTTAACAAAGACAATCCCTAGTATCTGCAGAGTGCATTCTTCACATAGCTGCCAGGGTTGTTTTACTCAGTTACTAAGGCAAGTTCTTAGCAAGTTACTGTCCTGCTTAAAAACATTTGGTGAGTCTCCATTGCCTTTATGCTAAACTCCTTGGCCAGCATTTAAAGAGCCTCCCATTTAACCTCAACTTACCTTTCCTTTCCCTTCCTCACTCACCTTGATGACAGTACACTTGATTCCCTCCTTTAAGGCCCCTCTGTGAGACTTTCACACCTCCCTGAAGCCAGAACATTCATTTCACCTCACATGCCCTTCTCATGGCCTTACCATCTTGATTCAGCTTCCCGCCTCTTTACTGAAGAATAATTGACAAATAAAAATTATATATATTTAAGGTACAACATGATGTTTTGATACAGACATACGTTGTGAAATGGTTACTACAATCAAGCTAATTAACATTTCCATCACCTCACATAAACCGTGTGTGTGTGTGTGTGTGTGTGTGTGTGTGTGTGTGTGTGAATATTTAAAGTCTACTTTCTTAGCAAATTTCAAGTATACGATACAGTGTTTGCCAGGGGTTGGGAGGTGGATGAAACAGGGAGATGCTGGTCAAAGGTAATAAAATTTCAGTTGTTCAGGATGACTAAATTCTGGAGATCTAATGTACAACTGATGATTGGCTCAGTTTTAATTCTTTGTTTTTTCCACTAGATCCTGTGTCCTTTGGGAAAGCTGTTCCCAAGTCTAGCTATGTATCAGGATCTCCTGGGAAGCTTGATAAAAATACAAAAATTCCTGAGCCCCACACCAGACCAACAGAATTAGAATCTCTGGTAGTGGAGTCCAGGGTCCATAAATTTAAAAAAAAGTTTTCCAGGTGATTCTGACCAGCAAGCAGACTTAGTGACTACTGCCCCATACAAGTTATTCATTTTCTGTGAGCCTATTCCAGTGAGAGCAAGGGATAGGATGAGGCAGAGAGTTGAGGTACATGAAGTCTTGTTTTGTACCAGGTCCTGATGTACTGGCTTTTACATCTGCTCATTTAATCCCAACCACCTTGAGAAATAGAATAGTATGCCTGTCCCTATAGATGAGGAAACCATAATTTGGTGGTTTGGCCCTGTTCTAAGGTTCACAGTGGTAACAGATCCAGCTTTGCTCTCTCTTTAGGCTCATGTTAACTAAATATTAGTTAAAATAAATTAACATTTAATTTATGGGTGGCTCAGTGAATTACACATCTGCCTTCAGCTCAGGTCATGATCTCAGGGTCCTGGAATGGAGCCTCATATTGGGGTCCCTGCTTAGTGGAGAGTCTGCTTCTCCCTTATCCTCGGTCCCTCCTCTCCACTCCTGCATGCACTCTCTCTCTCTTTCTCTCTCATTCTGCCTCAAATAAATAATATCTTAAAATACAACAAACATTTACATATATTACATATATATATAACATATAACATTTAATATAAACATTTATATTTATATTTTTAGAATCTCCATGCTTTGCTACCTTACATTGGTTCAACCTGCATAACCTATTCACTCTATCTGCTCAGTCCTGTTCTCTGCCATGTAGACGCTGGAAACAACCTCTTGATTCACCTCCTGCCATCTCCTATTTTCCCGATTGCAGATGAATGATCATTTAAACTTGCAAATCTGCCAAAGCCACTGATTATGGTATGTTTCACCATATATAAGCTTTTTATTTTTACATATGTACATATTTTACAAATATGTCTACCTTTTCCTTGATAGCATTGAGGTTTTCAGACTTGATCATGGGTGTTTAAGCAAGCCAACACTGCCCTCCAGACTTCTAATGCAAAAGATAATCCAGGGGTTAGGTTTGGCAATGTATAAATAGTTTATATACTTTGATGTAGAAAGGCAAACCTTAGAAAAATGGGTGGTCTGTTTGACTAAGCAATTCACAGACAAAAAAAAAAATTAAACTAAAAAACAAACAAATGAAAAAAAAAAAAAACCCAATCTCTAGGGGTCAAAGAAACCTAGTGACGTCATCCCTCAGACTAGAAAAAATGAAGAGCAGCTATGATGCTATAATGCTTATTCCTGGTAGTGATATGGGGAGAAGGGTAAACTCTAATTAACTGCTTGTTTAAATGGGAATTTGCCAGCCTTTCTGGAAAGCATTCTAGTATCACTTAAAAAGTAGGAACTACAATACTGTTTGTTCTCACTTCCAATTCCTGGGAATCTATTTTCTAGCACAGAACTAATAGAATAAATAAATAAATAAATAAATACTCTTTGAATAAGAGTATTTGCTGCTACATTGTTTGAAGGACAAAAGTCTGAAAATTATGTGACTGTCCATCTCTAAAAGAATTGTTGGCTTTATTATGGAACAACTACATCAGGGTATAATATGATCACATTTAAAAATGGGAATTGGAGTTAAACTGACCTAGCATTTATATGAGGAAGGTTGAGTCAGGAAAGCAAGATGTAGAGAAGTGTCATATGATATTATTTTGTAAAATATTACCACACAAACATAGTCACACAAAGCCCTTTAGATGTAGTGTGTGTGTGAGTATGCATGTCTATTTGTGTATGTCTGTGTCAATGTGTAAGTGTGGGTGTGAATGTGTGTGTCTGTACACACCTATGTGAACATGGGGAAAATATAGGAGGACTTATACCGGTTATTAACATGGGTTATGGGGTACAGGGGTTGCCAATGGTAGGGAATGCAAAAAAAAGGGGAAGCAAGTTAAGACAGTGAAAACAAGGAAAAACAGTTAATAAAAAATGTAATAAAAGCACACCAACCTGTATGATATAATGATTTATGCACTTATAGGAAATTATATAATGTGTGACCCTTACTCATTTTTTTATAGGTCTCAGCTTAAATATCAATTTCCCAGGGAGCTTTCCCTGACCACTTTGTATTGTTAGGTAACATGATATGTATTCCCATCCTTCTCTGTCCTTACTAAAATTGTATTTTACTATTAGCCTCTTTTTCCAAACTTTGCTCAGATTTTCCCAGCTTTTGATTACTGTTTAAATGTTGTATCCAAATTGGATAAGAACCTGTAGCAGGGAACAGAGTCAAGATGGCGGAGAAGTAGCAGGCTGAGACTACTTCAGGTAGCAGGAGATCAGCTAGATAGCTTATCTAAAGATTGCAAACACCTACAAATCCAACGGCAGATCAAAGAGAAGAAGAACAGCAATTCTAGAAACAGAAAATCAACCACTTTCTGAAAGGTAGGACTGGCGGAGAAGTGAATCCAAAGCGACGGGAAGATAGACCGTGGGGGGAGGGGCTGGATCCCGGCAAGTGGCAGAGCAACGGAGACAAAATCAGGATTTTTAAAAGTCTGTTCCGCTGAGGGACATCGCTCCAGAGGCTAAACCGGGGTGAAGCCCATGCAGGGTCAGCGTGGCCTCAGGTCCCATAGGGTCACAGAAGGATCGGGGGTGTCTGAGTGTCGCAGAGCTTGCAGATATTAGAACGGGGAAGCTGGCTACAGAGACAGAGTGGAGGAGTGAGCTCTCAGCTCAGGGTTACCTTGAACTGGTCGCAGGCTTGGTGAGCTCAGAGCGCGGCTGAAGGCCAGGGAGATGGGAGCAATTGGGTGCTATTCTCTGAGGGCGCACTGAGGAGTGGGGCCCCAAGCTCCCAGCTCCTCCAGGCCAGAGACTGGGAGGCTGCCATTTTCATTTCCGTCCTCCGGAACTCTCAATAGTAACTCTCAATAGTTACCCTGAATGTTAATGGGCTAAATGCCCCAATCAAAAAACACAGGGTATCAGAATGGATAAAAAAATAAAACCCATCTATATGTTGCCTACAAGAAACTCATTTTAGACCTGAAGACACCTCCAGATTTAAAGTGAGGGGTTAGAAAAGAATTTACCATGATAATGGACATCAGAAGAAAGCAGGAGTGGCAATCCTTATATCAGATCAATTAGATTTTAAGCCAAAGACTATAATAAGAGATGAGGAAGGACACTATATCATACTCAAAGGATCTGTCCAACAAGAAGATCTAACAATTTTAAATATCTATGCCCCTAACATGGGAGCAGCCAACTATATAAACCAATTAATAACAAAATCAAAGAAACACATCTACAATAATACAATAATAGTAGGGAACTTTGAAATGGACAGATCATCCAAGCAAAAGATCAACAAGGAAATAAAGGCCTTAAATGACACACTGGACCAAATGGACATCACAGATATATTCAGAACATTTCATCCCAAAGCAACAGAATACACATTCTTCTCTAGTGCACATGGAACATTCTCCAGAATAGATCACATCCTCGGTCCTAAATCAGGTCTCAACCAGTATCAAAAGATTGGGATCATTCCCTGCATATTTTCAGGCCACAATGCTCTGAAGTTAGAACTCAATCACAAGAGGAAATTTGGAAAGAACCCAAATACATGGAGACTAAACAGCATCCTTCTAAAGAATGAATGGGTCAACCAGGAAATTAAAGAAGAATTGAAGAAATTCATGGAAACAAATGATAATGAAAACACAATGGTTCAAAATCTGTGGGACACAACAAAGGCAGTCCTGAGAGGAAAATATATAGCAGTACAAGCCTTTCTCAAGAAATAAGAAAGGTCTCAAGTTCACAACCTAACCCTACATCTAAAGGAGCTGGAGAAAGAACAAGAAAGAAACCCTAAACCCAGCAGGAGAAGAGAAATCATAAAGATCAGAGCAGAAATCAATGAAATAGAAACCAAAAACAAACAAACAAACAAACAAACAATAGAACAAGTCAACGAAACTAGGAGCTGGTTCTTTGAAAGAATTAATAAGATTGATAAACCCCTGGCCAGACTTATCAAAAAGAAAAGAGAAAGGACCCAAATAAATAAAATCATGAATGAAAGAGGAGAGATCACACTAACACCAAAGAAATACAGACAATTATAAGAACATACTATGAGCAACTCTACGCCAACAAATTTGACAATCTGGAAGAAATGGATGCATTCCTAGAGACACATAAACTACCACAACTGAACCAGGAAGAAATAGAAAACCTGAACAGACCCATAACCAGTAAGGAGATTGAAACAGTCATCAAAAATCTCCAAACAAACAAAAGTCCAGGGCCAGACGGCTTCCCAGGAGAATTCTACCAAACATTTAAAGAAGAACTAATTCCTATTCTCCTGAAACTGTTCCAAAAAATAGAAATGGAAGGAAAACTACCAAATTCATTTTATGAGGCCAGCATCACCTTGATCCCAAAACCAGACAAGGATCCCATCGAAAAAGAAAACTACAGACCAATATCCTTGATGAACACAGATGCGAAAATTCTCACCAAAATACTAGCCAATAGGATTCAACAGTACATTAAAAGGATTATTCATTACGACCAAGTGGGATTTATTCCAGGGCTGCAAGGTTGGTTCAACATCCACAAATGAATCAATGTGATACAACACATTAATAAAAGAAAGAACAAGAACCATATGATACTCTCCATAGATGCTGAAAAAGCATTTGACAAAGTACAGCATCCCTTCCTGATCAAAACTCTTCAAAGTGTAGGGATAGAGGGCACATACCTCAATATTATCAAAGCCATCTATGAAAAACCCACTGCAAATATCATTCTCAATGGAGAAAAACTGAAAGCTTTTCCACCAAGGTCAGGAACATGGCAAGGATGTCCATTATCACCACTGCTATTCAACATAGTACTAGAAGTCCTAGCCTCAGCAATCAGACAACAAAAGGAAATTAAAGGCATCCAAATTGGCAAAGAAGAAGTCAAACTATCACTCTTCACAGATGATATGATACTATATGTGGAAAACCCAAAAGACTCCACTCCAAAACTGCTAGAACTTGTACAGGAATTCAGTAAAGTGTCAGGATATAAAATCAATGCACAGAAATCTGTTGCACTTCTCTACACCAACAACAAGACAGCAGAAAGAGAAATTAAGGAGTCCATCCCATTTACAATTGCACCCAAAACTATAAGATACCTTGGAATAAACCTAACCAAAGAGGCTAAGAATCTATACACAGAAAACTATAAAGTACTCATGAAAGAAATTGAGGAAGACACAAAGAAATGGAAAAATGTTTCATGCTTCTGGACTGGAAGAATAAATATATTGAAAATGTCTATACTACCTAAAGCAATCTACACATTTAATGCAACTCCTATCAAAATCCCATCCATTTTTTTCAAAGAAATGGAACAAATAATCCTAAAATTTATATGGAACCAGAAAAGACCTCGAATAGCCAAAGGAATATTGAAAAAGAAAGCCAAAGTTGGTGGCATCACAATTCCGGACTTCAAGCTCTATTACAAAGCTGTCATCATCAAGACAGCATGGTACTGGCACAAAAATAGACACATAGATGAATGGAACAAAATAGAGAGCCCCGAAATAGACCATCAACTCTATGGTGAACTAATCTTCGACAAAGCAGGAAAGAATGTCCAATGGAAAAAAGACAGCCTTTTCAATAAATGGTGTTGGGAAAATTGGACAGCCACATGCAGAAAAATGAAATTGGACCATTTCCTTACACCACACATGAAAATAGACTCAAAATGGATGAAGGACCTCAATGTGAGAAAGGAATCCATCAAAATCCTTGAGGAGAACATAGGCAGCAACCTCTTTGACCTCAGCCGCAGCAACATCTTCCTAGGAACATCGCCAAAGGCAAGGGAAGCAAGGGCAAAAATGAACTATTGGGATTTCATCAAGATCAAAAGCTTTTGCACAGCAAAGGAAACAGTTAACAAAACCAAAAGACAACTGACAGAATGGGAGAAGATATTTGCAAACGACATATCAGATAAAGGGCTAGTGTCCAAAATCTATAAAGAACTTAGCAAACTCAACACCCAAAGAACAAATAATCCAATCAAGAAATGGGCAGAAGACATGAACAGACATTTCTGCAAAGAAGACATCCAGATGGCCAACAGACACATGAAAAAGTGCTCCATATCACTCGGCATCAGGGAAATACAAATCAAAAACACAATGAGATATCACCTCACACCAGTCAGAATGGCTAAAATGAACAAGTCAGGAAATGACAGATGCTGGCGAGGATGTGGAGAAAGGGGAACCCTCCTACACTGTTGGTGGGAATGCAAGCTGGTGCAACCACTCTGGAAGACAGCATGGAGGTTCCTCAAAATGTTGAAAATAGAACTACCCTATGACCCAGCAATTGCACTGCTGGGTATTTACCCTAAAGATACAAACGTAGTGATCCGAAGGGGCACGTGCACCCGAATGTTTATAGCAGCAATGTCTACAATAGCCACACTATGGAAAGAACCTAGATGTCCATCAACAGATGAATGGATAAAGAAGATGTGGTATATATACACAATGGAATACTATGCAGCCATCAAAAGAAATGAAATCTTGCCATTTGCGACGACGTGGATGGAACTAGAGGGTATCATGCTTAGCGAAATAAGTCAATCGGAGAAAGACAACTATCATATGATCTCCCTGATATGAGGAGAGGAGATGCAACATGGGGGTTGAGGGGGTGGGAGAAGAGTAAATGAAACAAGATGGGATTGGGAGGGAGACAAACCATAAGTGACTCTTAATCTCACAAAACAAACTGAGGGTTGCTGGGGGGAGGAGGGGGGTTGGGAGAAGGGGGGTGAGGTTATGGACATTGGGGAGGGTATGTTCTATGGTGAGTGCTGTGAAGTGTGTAAACCTGGCGATTTACAGACCTGTACCCCTGGGGATAAAAATATATGTTTATAAAAAATTTTAAAAAATTAAAAAATTTAAAAAAAATGAAAGAAAGAAAGAACCTGTAGCAGTGGTCTGGATCTCATAACTGTGGGGATGTGGAATCACATCTCCAACCCTCTGGCCACTCCATGGTTCTCTTAGCTCTGAGATGTCCTGTCAGTTTTCCAAGGGAAGAAGTTTATGTTATGTTACCACAGGGTGTTAATGAGAGATGGATGTCTTTCCCAGCACTGTCTCGGGTTATCTCCCCTGGGTCCCTCTGGCCATCAGCATTCCTTTGTGCTCAGGGCTTCTGTACCTGTCCCCCAGGATTCTGTGGGCAGAAGAACTCTAGTTACTGTGATTGATAAAACCTGCCCAGCTCTGTGGTCATGCTCTGGAACTGAGAAGAGACTACAGTGAGGGTGACTGTAAATTCCAGAATGTGTCTGGGGACAGCTGGAGCTGACGCTTGTTCTAACACCAGAGACTAACCAAGACAGGCGTGAAAGAGTTAACACAGGGCACGCTCCAGTGAGGGCACAACAACAGAGTTTATTAAACATTATCTTGTTTTATGTTTCTAATTAAAGATGTTTATGAGAAAAAAAAATTCATATGAAGGGAAGAGAAAGATACTTAGTTCAATTCATTTTCAAACTGTATAGTTAATAAATTATTCTTTTTTATAATAATAGCCTTATTTTTTTAAGTAGTTGCATTTCTGTATTCACAAAAAGCAGGACAGGAAGAAAAGATTGACTCTGTTTTTGCAGAAGATCCAGAGAAGCCAGATTCCCATCCAGGTCATTGCCCTTGGTAAGCTTAGATAAAACATTCAGATTTGAAAATGAAAAGAAAACGTGGAAATAAATTACACTACATGGATCTTTCAAACCTGGGGAGTGTTAATTCTAAGAGCTTTTTATATTAAATAACCTGAGCTTCCCTGCCACATTGCCTGTCACTCTGTCCTGTGCAGAGAGGATTGAGTTGGATAATGACTCCCATTAGCACTGGGGGAGGTTTCACATGTAAATCCCTTACAAATGGGAAGGCAAATAGAGTATCCTGGTTAGTAAATCAACATAGCTCGGGTGTTAGATTTTTCTCCTAGAAGAGTGCCCTTGGTGGTTTGTTATCTTTGCAGTGGATGAAGCAGGCAGCTCTCAGCCCACTGTGCTTGCCTGCTTTTTCTTCTCATCAGGAGTGTCCAGCATCTGCAGTCTTTTCTCCAGTCTCTGTTTCCATTCTTCTCTGAGCCTGAGGGGAGAAAAATACAAGTGGTTAGTGCTTTTTTTCTCCATATCTGCTGGTCCAATTGAGGTGGTTTTTTTTTTTTTTTTTTGGTTTTGTTTTGTTTTGTTTTTGTTTTTGTTTTCCCTTCTAACAAATATTTTTAAGAGAAACAAATGGCTTTTACAAATTAATGAAGACAAAAATAGATAAATGAAAAAAGTCTATGAATATATAGTTGTATGAAAATTGTTCCTTCCTAAACTGATGTGTGGATTCAGTGTAACATCAAACAAAATCCCAGAAAGACCTTTTTGGTAGATACCGATAAACTGACTAAATTTTATATGGCAAGGCAAAAGGACTAGATTAGGAACAACTTTGAAGAAGAAAGTTGGAAGACTCACACTATTTGATTCTGTGACTTAAGAGGTTATCATAATCAAGACAGTATGGCACTGGTGAAGGAACAGACAAATAGGTCAATGGAACAGAATAGAGTCCAGAAATAAATATACTCAAATACAGCCAATTGATTATTGACAAGAGACAAAGGCAATAGAGGAAAGATTTTTTTTTTTTTAAACAAATGGTGTGGGGCGCCTGGGTGCCTGTCAGTTAAGTGTCTGCCTTCGGCTTAGGTCATGATCCCAGGGTCCTGGGATTGAGCCCCACATTGGGGTCCCTGCCCAGCAGGAAGCCTCCTTCTCTCCCTCTCACTCCCCCTGGTTGTGTTTCCTCTCTCGCTGTGTCTTTCTCTGTCAAATAAATAAATAAAATCTTTAAAAAACAAACAAACAAACAAACAAACAAACAAAAAATGGTGCTGAAGCATCATACATTCATATTTTTAAAAATGGACTTTAGGGGTGTCTGGGTGGCTCGGTCAGTTAAGCATCTGTCTTTGGCTTGGGTTATAATCTCGGGGTCCTGGGATCGAGTCCCACATCAGGGTCCCTGCTTCTCCCTTTCCTTCTGCCCCTCTTCTCACCTCTCCCCAATTATGCTCTCTGCTCTCTCTCTCAAGTAAATGGATGAAATCTTTAAAAAAAAATGGACTTTAATCCATACTCCACATCTTATACAAAATTAACTCAAAATGGATCATAGACCTAAATATAAAATGTAAGACTAAGACTTCTAAAAGAAAAAAACCCCACAAAATAAATCTCCATTATTTCCCTTGGGTTAGGGGAAAAATTCTTAGCTACAACACAAAAAGCATAATTCATTGAAAAAGGAAAACTTGGATTTTTATCAAAATTAAAAATTTGTTCTGTGAGGCACTGTAAAAGGGAATAAAAGGCAAGCCATAAGTGAAGAACATATTTGCAAATCACAAATCTGTTAAGAGACTTGTTTCTAGAATATATAAAGTTCAAACTAAATGTTAAGAAAATAAACAATGTAATGGGCAAAAAATTTGAACAAACATTTTGCCAAAGAAGTTGTATGGATGGCAAATAAGCACAAAAATTAATACTTAGCATAACTAGGAAAATGAAAATTAAACTACAATGAGGTAACACTGGCCTCATAGAATGACCCAAACAAAAAAGAAAAACAACAAAAAGAGTCCCTTCTTAATCCTCTCCTCCCAAAAAAACCCCAACAAAATTTTAAAAAACCTTCACAACAAAACTCAAATCAAGTGTTGGTCAGGATGTTGAGTAACTGGAATTCTTTTACATTGTGGTGGAAATACAAAATGGTATAGTCAGTTGGGAAAATAGTTTGGCATTTACCATATGAGGGCAATCTTAATCCTGGGTATAGACTCAAGAGAAACAGAGACTTATGTTCCACAGAAATCTGTATGCAAATGTTTACAGCAATTTTATTCATAATCATCAAAAACCAGAAATGACCCTAATGTTCTTCCAGTGGGGAGTGGATCACCAAACTGTGATACATCCACACAACAGAATAATACTCAGCAACGATGAGGAATAGGCAACTGATATGCACAACAACAATAATTAATCCCAAATACATTTTGCTGAGTGAGAAAAGCCAGACTCAAGAGACTACATATTATATACTTCATTTATGGAATTCTGGAAAAAGCAAAACTATAGGGGTAAAGAACAGATCATTGGTTGCCAGGGATTAGAAAGCAATGGAGGAATTGACCACAAAGGAGCAGCATGTGGGGATTTTTCAGAGTGATGAGACTATACTGTATCTTGATTGTGGTAATTACATGACTCTAAGCATCTGTCAAAAACTCACAGAACTGGGATGCCTGGGTGGCTCAGTGGGTTAAGCCTCTGCCTTCAGCTCAGGTCATGATCTCGGGGTCTGGGATCGAACCCCGCGTTGGGCTCTCTGCTCGGCAGGGGGCCTGCTTCTCCCTTCACTCTGCCTGCCTCTCTGTCTACTTGTGATCTCTCTCTCTGTCAATTAAGTAAATAAAAATTAAAAAAAAAAACCTCACAGAACTGTATGTACACATGAAAAGAAATGCATGGTGCTTACAAATCAATTGAGAAAAAGAAAATCTATAGTAAAATGGGCAGAGGATATAAAATGGCTGCACCAGAAGAAGAAATCCAGCTGTTTCTTATACATATAAAAAGATTTCATCTAAACTTGTAATTAATTAAATTCAGTTTAATTCTGGAACACTGAAAAGAAATAAAAAAAAATTCAGTTTAACACAGTGAGATGCCATTTTTCACCCGTCAGATTAACAATGATTAAGAGTTTGACAACACACAGTGTGAGCAACTATGGAAATTGGCACTCCCATACTCAGGGTGGGAGTTTAAATTAATACAACATCTTTGCAAAACAAGAAGTCAGGAAGTCAAAATTAAAAACAACAACAAAGAACTCATCTTTTGACTTTAGATTTTCATTTTTATGAACTTATTCCATAATTCTTATCCATGCATGCAAAAATGTATGTGCAAGTATTCTTTTTAGAACATTTAGAACAGCCAGAAAATGAAAAACAACCGGTGTTCTTTGATGTGATTGATTGAATCAATTGTTAACATCATTATAATGGAAAGCATTAAAGAAGAACTGGGTGCACTTATGTAGAAAAGCTTCCAGGTAAGTTAAAAAAAAGAAAGGTGCAAATTAGTGAAGATAGTATAGTCTCATTTTGCATAAAAATATAGCACACATATTTATTTGCTTATTCAAATTGAAGCTTTGGAGAAAGATATACAAAGAACTTGACGGCTTTCCCTGGACAGCAGGTCTAGGAGCCTAAGTAAGAAGGATACTCACTTCTAATTATATGGCTTTTTGTGATACTTGAATTTAAAAAATGTATACATATGTATGTATGTATTGTGTGTTTATATATATATATATCTGTATATATATATATATGCACTTGTGTTCATTACATAGATATAAAAATAACCAAAATGAAAAGATTGGGTAAATATTATTAGTTTACTAGAGCTGCCATAACAAAATACCACAGTCTGGGGGTCTTAAACAACAGAAATTTATTTTCTCATAGCTCTGGAGGCTGGAAGTCCTTGATCAAGGTGTCAGTAGATTTGGTTTTCTCCCAATGCCTCTATCTTTTGCTTGCAGATGGCCTTTTTGCTTCATTCTCATGTGGCCTTTCCTCTGGGTGTGTGCGCATTCCTGGTGTCCCTTCGTGCATCCTAATCTCCTCTTCTTATAAGGACATTAATCAGATTGGATCATGCAGACACTAAAGTTCTCCTTTTAAGCAAGTCACCTCTCTTAAAGGCCCTATAAGCAAATACAGTCACACTCTGAGGTACTGGGGGTTAGGACTTCAGCATGAATTTGAGGGGATACAATTCAGTTCCTAACATTGCTAAAGCAAAGTAATGCATGCTTATTGCAGGGAAATCAGAATATATGAAGAAGAATTTAAAAAGTTGGATTTAACCTTAATTTTTCACCCTTATAAATAGCCCTAAAATGAGTATAATAATACTACATACTCTCTTAATATACCTGTCTATTTTCCTTGGAGAGATTCCTAGAGAAAAGTAAGTTAGAGGGTATAAGTATTTTGAAGGCTTTAGGCACCTACTACTAATGGATTTCTCAAAGGTTCTCACTTAAAACTCTGCTCCATTATAGACCCAGGAAAGAATTTAAAGACTATGGAGTATCTGGCTGTTGTTAGTTATAGTTGTTGCTTAAGCACATTAGCAACCAAGAATTGAAAGTTGAAGTATTGAGAGAAGAATTAGGGATATAGGAAATAATGTTAAGACATTGGTTATATCCTCATTCTACCTCAAATTAAATTAAAGTGATGGACATAAAAATAACAGTTTGCTTGTTTGAAAGGTGAGATAAAACATGGAATGGCTGTTCTCTCGTAGCCAGGCAGTTGCCCCACAGCTTTTTGCACACTTTACTTGAGAAGTGATGATTTATTGAGCTTATATGACCTTCTGTTGATATCCACCTATTAGTAATTTTCATAAGTTGTTATTTCTTCATTATGCTTATTAAGTATGTACCTTCTGTTTCAACTTGCAACCAATCTTTAGGTTCACAAGCTCCCCTTATTAAGGATTGCTGAAAGGTTCTTTAAATAAATTTCCCTCCAAAGTTCCATGACTTTTGTCTCTGAGATCTTGTAAAGTTCACTAATGACTTTGTTTTTAAATAAATTGCTATCTGTGTATTTCATGGAACTGGATGAAATTCTTACTATGATATGAACTCATTCACTAATTAAAGGGGCTTTACTTTTTCTGGATGTAGTGGGCATGAAAATGTGTCACCCAGAGATGCTGCTGTGGGGAGCATAGCTGACCCCATCTGCAGCTACTTCCCATCTACATCTGCTCCAAGCATTTGCACCAAGGCCAAACTTGTCTTGGGCCACTCTCAGCCAGTGACTGAGCACAGGAGAGGTACCAATGCAGGCCTCTCTCTGCAAGATACAGAGCTTCTTTGAACAGTTGCCTTTGGCTCAGGGAATTCCCATTAGTCTGGCCAAAACTTTATTAGGTTTGCCCTGCTGCCTAACCCAGTTCCACTTCCTTCCCTTTCTCTTTCATGGAGTCAGACCTGTAGCACAGTCTGATGACCCTCCTTAATTTCTCTGACTCTTCTTAGTGGTGTGCTATTAGTTTGTGAGGATAATTCTTAATTTTTTAGGGGTTTTGTAAGCTCATTATTAAATATAAACATTACTAAAAGTAAATTGTAAAGTTACAATTAAATTATATTAATTTTAATCTATTAAATTTATTAAGGCTATTAATTAAATATTATATTAATTTTATTAAAAACAGTAATAACTGTGTGAAATTCACTTTCTAGTTATTTTACTGCATTTTACAATAATCTGTGATCTTCAGGTTATTTAGGCCTATTATCTTTAAATGGTGAAATTATTATATGATGGGGTGCCATTGTCTTCTCAACTCATCTTCACTGATATCACACCGATAGCTTGAAATAAACCATTTGCAACATGGATGTTGGCAAAGACTATAAATCTGGCCAGTTGCCCGTGTTTGTAAATAAATAAAGTTTCATTGAAATATAGTTCTGACCCTTTGTTTATATATTGTCTAAGGCTGCTTTCACATGACAGTGACAGAACTGAGTGGATGCAACAGAGACCACATGCCCCCCCCTCAATATTTATGACCTTGTCCTTATAAAAAATATTTATTGACCCATCATCTAGACTTTTAAAGTGATGGAGACAATTTTAATATTGCAGGTTAAATTTAGAACTGTGCTGTGTGTATAGCTATTACATTATAAATATCAAACAAATAAATAAATACATACATATAAGTTGTGTAAATATTCTTCCAGTACTAGGAAACTATCCTTGATGATCTAACTTATTTGTTAAATTAATAGTAATGAAGTACTCATCCAATTTTGTCAAATTGTGGTTGAACTGCAACTATAGATTGGCTGTAGATGAAAGAGGTTGGCATAAACCAATAAAAGCATACTATGAAAATCAGGTATATGGAATTTATAATAAAGAACATTATATATTTTCTTAATATTTGTAAATGTGTGCTAGACATGCTTTATACCTGTGAAATTTATGATAAACTTACGTAGGTATATACACATGTACATTTTTTTCCCACAGAGAGCCAGTTTTTAAACATTTGTTCGTACACCACAACTTCCTCCCCATTTTTCTCTCACAGGTGTTTTCCCCAATAAATGTCATACCCATCAAATCTTGCCCTCTGCTTCTCACCAAATTAATGTATTTGGAATGATAAATTTATTCTAGGAACAGAGCTTAGGAAACTGGGGTTCATAATACATTTATCCACTTTTTATGACAGCTATAACACTATTTATTGCCAGATGGTAAAGGATTCAGAGCTCTATCTACCCAAGTTCTCTTTAAATCTTGTTTTCTGAATATTTAGACTGTTTGCTGTCCCTTTCTGATCAACATTATTTATCACTGTGTTGCTGCCATTTATCTTGGGTTCTCAGTAAAGTGGTGAATATAAGTTCATATACAGACCTTTTATTTTGTAGTAAGAAAGGTCAATATGAGAAAGGTAAAGCTCAAAAATTGGTATACAGATTGAGATACAGTAGAGGAGCAATACAACTGGCATTTGAAGCTTGAAGATAACATTTTCCCTTAATCCTACAAATATTGACCTCACTTTTCAAATGGAGACCAAACAAAATTTACTATTTATTATTCTAGATTCATCTGATTTGTGGAGGAGTTGTAGTTAATATATAGGATCACAGATTCTCCCTGATAAGTTTGGGGTTTCACTAGAAAGCATGATTTTTTTCTGAGATTCTTAAACTAGAATTGTAACATCCTTACTGGAAAGCAGTGAAGAGAAGCTGGGACAAAATCAGATTTTTTCTATCATGTATGAGGCACTAAATGTATGTATCAGTTTGGATGCTCCAAGAAGCAGACTTGGAGGAATCACCCATGAAAAATAAAGGTGAAGAGTGAACTGAAGTAGTCAGGACAGTCTTCAGACTTCCATGCTGGCCTGATCCCTGTGGAAAGAGAGGGAGGAACAAAAAATGTGGGTACGAAGAGCTCCAACCCACAGCACAGTGCTAAAAAAGCTGGGGCTAGGTTGAGGGGGAGGCCCTGGGCAAGGTGCCCAGCAAAGGAGCTGCGTCATGCAGGAACTGCCCAGAACTAGTTTCCTCTGCCATGCTCAGTCAGGGTTAAGTTTGGCCTCAACTAAAGCTCAGTGATGGATGCAGAAGGGTGGCAGTTAGAGCTCTGCAAGCTCTGTGCCCCATTGCAAGCTACCTTGAAGGAGCTCTGAATAGAGTACTTCTGTGGTTACTACAATATGTAGAGTAGTAAATAATTCCAGTCATCAAAGAGTTTATAGTTTATTGAGTTCTTGATCTCCCATTTCGAATCTTGGTATTTCATTACAATCTCTATACTTTTGTTTGAATATGAAAGGTCATATAATGATTTTGCCACTTCTATTCCAGTAGAATAACAGATATACCTTTAAAGTAGTTTTTCCTTAGTAAGGAGAGATGGGCTTGATCCTGGTTTCCTTGTGACCTGCAGCTCACTGGTCTGATTGTGAGGCAGAGCTCCAATAACCAACACAGGATGACAGCCTTGGCATAATGATTTGAACAAGTCAGTTTACTAATCACATTCCCCACCTCAGTTTGAATGAAAAAACTAAATTTTTTTCTCAGTGGTGCTCTTTCTAGACTAAATCTTATTTTATAACAGATTTAAAATAATGATTTCATCCAGCTAGGAGATTATGAATTGGGATTTTTTGTTACCTGTGGCTGAAAGCATCCTGAATGACACAACTGATTAGCAGGAATCAAGCAGAGGGAGGGGAGTGGTCCTGAAGTGACCACTCAAGTCCTCCAGATTTAATATCTACCTGATGCTGTGAATTCTGTTACATTCTGAAGAGGTATTTTGAAACCATATTTATACTAAAACACTATTTTTTTTTAATATAAGCCCTGCACAATTTCTCAGTTATAGCTACAGGCTGATCATTTACACTTAGGTGTCCATGTCATTTATCATCTAAACTGAAATACTTTTAAAATAAAAGGGCAAATCATAGTCTGTAATTATAACAAATGATAGGTGTTTACCTGGACTGTCCCCCAAACAAGGAGGTTTGGTCATCACACCTATACTGCATCAAATTGTCTCCATCAGTTATTTGCAGTTTTCAACTTATCTATTGACCAATCCTATTCCTCTTGTGTTGCTTCTTTCTGGCCACACTCAGCGGAAGTAAAGGGTTTATGTTTCTGGGGTCACTCATCTTGCTTCGTGATCTCACCTCCAAGGCCTCTGCCAGCTACATCAGTTACCAGGGTAAATGATGCTCTGTAGCTCTGTCTGAATTCTTCTGTGCAGTAGTGTGCTAACAAGTATGTCTGTTTCCTCTCTACCCAGCTTTGGCACAAGTCTTGCTTGTCAGACCAGCAGAAAATATAAGGAAATATTGATTTTGTTCTACCAGAAAAGGGACTGGTAGAAAATTTTAGGGTTTTTGTCTTCTAGTGTTCACTTAGAACATTTCTGTGTTGCATAGTGGCTTGAGTTTGCCTTTTATAAGTGGAGAGTAGAATAAAAAAGAGTGTGAGTATTATGTATGTATGTTGGGAATGTGTACTTATGTATAGTGGAGTATGGGGAGGTATAGGTCACAGGGCTAGGATAGGGACGTTGGGGTTTATGGCATTCATTGGTCTGCAAGTATATGTTGGAAGGTACATTATTATTCTGTTTCAAACTGTTTGCTCAGATCAGCAGGATTTAAACCAATATACCAACATTCTGGTTTTGGTGTGAAAAATAAATCTGGGATGAGAAAACCACTAGTTTTCATTCACTGTTAACCAAAATAAGAAAGGTTTTGAGTTTTTTAATCCATAGTTGATAAGGGAAATAGATCTGGTAAGTGAGACTCCAGAACAGACTGGAGAACCCCAGGAAGCTGCCTCTATTCCCCTGTCCCTTAAGATTTTCAATGCAGAAGATCTGTTCACATATTTAAACATTTATTTGTGGGACATGATGAAATGTTTCATGATGAGCACATTTTGAAGATTTATTCTGTTTGTTATAGAAGGGAGAGAAAACTGCCCCAACTTGGAAGGGGTCATTTCTGGGGCACATGGGAATCTGGAGAATTATTTAACTTATTTTAAAATTTAAAAAATTGTTTAATTATTCGTAAATGCATTTGTTTCATGGACCATTTGCAATTGGTTGTCTTTTTCATAACTTTATTTTGCCTAATTACAAAATAGCAGAACATCCTTGTAGAAACTTTGGAAAAACTAGGGGGGCTTATACACTAAAATCTGTCATTCCACCAATCAAAATTAATTGTTCTTATTATCTTAGTGTATTTTATTTTAATCCTTTTCTTGCATATACAGATAGATTGTGTATATATTCTGATAAAAATAAAACATTACAAATTATGATTTTAATTCCATATCTTGAGAGTTCTGGAAGGGAAAATGTACAAAGAGTTCATTCTGGGATTTGGCTCTCACTGGGTTGTGGGCCAAGACTTGGAGGATGGAAGAAGGCAGGAACCACACAATTGACTTTCCTCACTCCCCTGGAGTCACCAGGACTGGATGCTCTAATATGTGACTCTTCTACATGTAGAAAAGCCTGATTTAGCTTGCTGGATAAACAGGAATGTAGCTGGAATGGTGACAGAGCTCTTCTTTGGCTATGGAGAGAAGCTATTTCTCCTCCAGAGCTAATAAAGATTTTTAGAAGTTAATGTTGATTCAACACATGTGAATTACATGTTTTCAGCTCAGCATGATCAGAAACATGGAGGCTTAGTGCCTTGTGACTAGCAGAATACTCAGCTGTCACTCCACTGTGAGTAGGCATCTTAGCAAAACAGACAGCCTCGCTGGGCTGTTTCCCATTTTAGGGAGAGAGAACGCCGGTAGTTTCTGAAACAGTGAGTTTTTCTGTCTGTTCCAAAACTTTGCACATGGGAGGGCAGGTGCTGGCTCTTTTATTCAGAGTGATGTTGACACATGTGACCTCATGTAAGTATATGTTTCCCTTCAGCAGATTCCTTGGCAAGAATATCAAGTTTACTTGCCAAAGAGAGGAAGACCACATTTTCCTCTCCCCAGAATATTAATATATATCATCCCAAATGTGATATCTTTTATACTTATATATGTTGACCTAACCTTGAAATTTAGTGTACATCATGTGCTGGGGATTGCAACAGAGGAGAGGTGAGGAAAACAAATTTTCAGTTTATCAAGGTATAAATAACAGAATCTCATTTTTATTGATCTATAAAAAGGTTTATCCTTATCTATAAGTCACTGGTTCTCAATAAGGAGTGACTTTGCCCTCTAGGCAATATTTGGTAACGTCAGCAGATATTTTTGTTGTCATAATGAGTAGGGGAGTCCTACTGGACTGTAATGTTTTGAGGGATGTTGCTAAACATCCTACAAAGCACAGGACCCCCCCCCAAAGAATTATCTGGCTCTAAATATCAAAGTACTAGGTTGAAAAACCCTGGTATAGGTGGTGGAAAGACTGAATAAGTATATTAACTAATCATGTCTTGAATTTTCCATACTTTATGTTTTGACATCTTAAGAAACTTGCTGGCCATGGAAAGGACTAGCCTTTTCTTAGAGCTGTCAAAAGGCTTGCTGTGAACATGTCAACCAATCCTGAGTCTGGGCCCCAACGACCTCTAACTCTCACATATGAAGCCATATTTCCCCTTTCCTAAATTATCCCAGGGCTAGGTACCAGACAACTAGGAACCACATCGATAGCCCAAAGCCCTCTGAGATGATTCAAATCAGTGAACTGTTTACTCTGACTTGCCTTCTGTTCAGAAACTCCAGTAAAATTTCTGGCTTAGATTTCCACCATGCTTCTGTCTTTTGACACCTGGGCAAGATCTGGTGCTTCCTCTGTGGCCCTGCATGGTACGTGGTAACCCTTTCTCTGAGACCCGTGAATATAATAAACTTCTTCTGGGTACTGTTTTCCTTTCTTTTCATGACCTCACTGACTTTACCATATCATATTGAATAATTGCATTCTTATAAGAGTGATAATGAAAATAATTCAGTCTCCCATCTTAACATCTGGTATATTTCTACAGAAAGTTCAATTAAACAAATTTAATAATAATACATTGCATTATTATTAAAAAATAATAGAGAAATAATCCACATACTTTCTCAGGGCGCTCCTTCCCTGACGATCTTCCTCCAGTTCCCTGTAACAAGTCTGTTTGCTAATTTCTTTTTCCCAGAAGCTTTTGAGCTCATGACAAGTTTCACAGCAGAAAACTTCTCGACGAATATATTGATTGTTCATCCCCTGAAAAACAAAAGAAAAAAAAATCCCAGTTCTTCAAATAAAACCAGTCTAATTTTGGAGTGATGAAATGTGAGTTTGAATCCAGCCCCTGCCACTTACACTTTTTTTTTAAAGTTTCTTTTCTTTTTTTTTTTTAAAGATTTTATTTATGTACTTGACAGAGGTCACAAGTAGGCAGAGAGGCAGGCAGGGGGAGGGGAAGTGGGCTTCCTGCTGAGCAGAGAGCACAATGTGGGGCTCGATCTGAGGACCCTGAGATCATGACCTGAGCTGAAGGCAGAGGCTTAACCCACTGAGCCACCCAGGTGCCCCCCACTTACACTTTTTGTGATTATAGACAAATTGCACAGTCACCATGGTTTTGTTTTCTCAACTGCAAATGGGGATAATAATGGTTCTGTCAGAAAATATAGTAAAAAATTGAAATGAATGAAATTTAAAAAGATGTTTAATAACCCTTACAGATTATCTGATTCTACAAGGGGCCTGCCCCTTTTATTGCCTTTGAGCTCCTTTACAACTCTGAAAGTATAGAAAAAATATGATTCTTGAACATAGAGATTCAAATAAATTTTTGTCTAGGGGAATGCAACTGATAGCTGTGTGGATACCAAACAATTTTAATCTACTTCTAAATTCACTTCAGCATTTGTGATAGCTTACATATGTGTTTTTTTTTAATTCTTTTTGAATTAGTTCTAATATCTTACTATTTTTCTCATTAATAAGTTAAATAAAATATTTGACTCATGTTCATTTTCTATTTGTATGATAGTTATGATTTTAACTTAAAGAAACGATTCTTAACAGTTACTTCACAGTTGTGTGTATGTATACAAAATGAAATGTACGTCAGAAGCTCTAAACACAGTATATGACAGATAGGTAATCAACAGATGTTATACTCTTTCCATCTTTCCTCACAGATAACAATAACCTTTACTGTTTATTGAGCACAAAATATGTGATAGGCCTTCTATACACACTTGCATTTGATCCTTCTTGCAACTCTGGGAGCTGGGTGACTCTACACTCATTGTTCAGGTGAGGAAACGGAGAGAATTTGCCTATATCTTTATACCTGAACATGGAATTGTGATAATTTGAACCTAGGTCTGTCCATTTTCAAAGTGGATACTCTTGGCTCTGAGATTCTCATCACAAGAAATGTTTACCATATCTGGAAATGGCCACATCTAGAGCAAGCTTGTGTGGCATGTGTATGTGTCCCATGAAAGTGCACATGTTTAATTCTCAAAAATGTTCATTTCTTATGTGAACATGACTCATTTTCCAGATCCTAGTGGCTGTGGCAGGCAGGCAGATGCAAAAGGCTGCAGAAAAGGTCCTCTGACTGCTGGTGAAAACCTCCTCAGAGAAGAGCTTTGGCCCCAACTGGAAATTGGGAAGGACCCGGACCTTACTGTTTTGTTATTGTTTTTGGAATCTTGAAATATATAATAGGTTCTTAGTAATTCTTTATTAAATTAAATGGCCCTTGTCAACCTAACTCTTTTTCCAAAAAGAGCTGGCCTGGAATTGCCAACAGCCTTTCTGAAGTATCTCAGATGCTGAGGGAAGGTCTGCAGTGTGACTTTTGCAGTTTCTGAGTAGGAGATGTACTCAAGCCTATTGGCCTACTGTAGTCTCCAGAGGCTCTTGTGCCCCAGAAAGACTCTCCAGGTTTTCTCTAAGCCCTACTTGAGTTCTGAAGCTCCATCCTGTAGATAGCACATGCTCCATCTTTTAAGGGCATATTTCCTACTTATTTTCTCCCCCAGGCTAATGGATTCAGTGTACAGAATTCTAATAAATTCTTAGTCACTCGATATTTAAAAAGTTATTAAAAATATACACCAGCAGGGGCACCTGGGTGGCTCAGTTGTTAAGCATCTGCCTTCGGCTCAGTTCATGATCCCACGGTCCTGGGATTAAGCCCCACATCGGGCTGCCTGTTTGGCAGGAAGCCTGCTTCCCCTGCTTGTAGTATTCCCTCTCTCACTGTCTTTCTCTCTCCCTTTCAAATAAGTAAATAAGATCTTTTAAAAAATTTATATATATATATATATATATATATATATATATATATTTATACATACACATACACACACACATACATATATACCAACATTCATAGAAGTACAGTATAGGTGTGTGTTCCTCTATAGCAATTATGTTTCTTATAGATTAAGTTTAAGCTGCAGAGTTCTCTTAAGTTTTCTCATTTTCCTCATGTGACTCTACCTGTATAAATACTAGATAAGAAAATAGTGCCTGCTTAGAACAGGCAAACTTGCAAACTTGCAACTTAAGTAGACCAAAAGTAACGCATGACTTATTCACACATTCCTTTATTACAAAATGCTCCTGAACATTTTAAGTTCATATTAGATATTCAGAAGTCAGAGAAAGGACAGATTGGTTAAAAAGGTACTCACTAGAAGTTTTTATTTTTTCCTTTTTTTTAAAAGATTTTATTTATTTATTTGACAGAGAGAGATCACAAGTAGGCAGAGAGAGAGAGGAGGAAGCAGGTTCCCAGCCGAGCAGAGAGCGCGATGTAGGACTCGATCCCAGGACCCTGAGATCATGACCTGAGCTGAAGGCAGAGGCTTAACCCACTGAGCCACCCAGGCGCCCCATAATTTTTCCTTTTATAAAAATATTTTATTTATTTATTTGACAGAGAGAATAACAGCAAAAGAGGGGAAACAAGCAGGGAAGAGGGGGAAAGAGAAGCAGGCTTCTGGCCAAACAAGAGCCCTATGCAGGACTCATTCCAGGACTCTGAGATCATGACGTCGTGAGCCAAAGGCAGACACTTAACCACTGAGCCACCCAGGTGCCCCTGGAATTTTTTTCTTTTCTTGAAATTAAGAATTAGCATTTTTCTAAATAATTTTTTATTTAAAAAAAAAAAAGAAGAAGCCTATGCAGACACAAAGTTTACTCACATCATCATGTCATTTCATATTCACCCCTTTGGAGTGAAGATATGGAAGGAAGATTTATTCTAGCAGACACAATGTTGCATAATTATGACCTAGGTTAAGAGAAACAGATGAAAGCAGGGTGGTGTCCATACACTAAAGGAATAAATTAAATCAGGGTGACCCTAAAGGAAATTGGGCTGCAGGCTCTGAAAGAATCTGATATGTGCTGGTTCTGCTTCTTGTTCCCATTGGGTTAGGAAGCACTTTTGGGGCTGTGAATTTTGGAAGGACTTCAGGAAGAGTCATGAATTTAGATATTCTCATTGACCAGGCTGGCCTCATATAGGAGTGAAGTTATTGGTCTAGAGTGATAGAGTGTGGTGGGCACTGAGGTTTTCTGGAGAGACACCTCATTCAAGAAGGAGTCGAAAACTGTGCCAGCCAAAAGAAGGATGACTTTTGGATGGATGAAGTCTGAGGGCTCCATCATTGCCCTTTTTAAGGGATGCATTCTCTATCTGTAGCTTTGACCCACTGGGGTTTTTTTTGTTTTTGTTTTTGTTTTGTTTGTTTGTTTGTTTTTGGTTTTCTTCTTCAGCTTTTCTCAAAACCTCTTCCCTGTGCTCTCCCTGCAGGGCATCCTGAACTATTTCACTTTCTCTCTGTCTGCTTCCTTTTACTGAGTTTCTATGTATAGCCCTTTTCCTGAGCATGGGATACCACTCTTGTTGGTTAGTCCTTCTGTTGCTATTATCTCCGAAGCAACTAAATTGGAACTTTTCACCACGTCTCACCTCGTCCTTCACCAAGTCTCACCTTACCCACTAGGGGATGTGTGGAGAGAGCTGTCCCACCTGCCAAACACAACTGCAATCCCACCTCACTCACCAGATCTGGAGGCTATGCCCTGACAAACAGGATGACCAGGGAATGAGAAGGAGGACAGAGGACTGTTGTCATTATTGTGACTTTGCATAATAAGCCCTTCGTTGCTCTGACCTCTCAGTTTTACTATCCATGTAGTGGAGATGAAATGCGGTAATATAGACGAAAGTTCCAAATACACTGCCATTCATTCCCTAAATGTTCATCTACTAACCCAGTACATGCTTGCCCTTGGGGAACTCACAATCTGTTGTCCTGCTCCTGGTGAGAGATTAGAAGTGTTAACTGAATTTGAACCACCACCTAAATAAGTTCTTGTCTTTAGTTTATGCATGATATGAAATACTTTGGTCCTTATTGACTCAGCACGTATTTAAGGTTTATTTATTTCTGTTGCTGGGCTGTCAGAATTAGACAGCCTTAGATCTCAGGGATAAGATGCTTCCCTTCTTGTCCAAGGTCCAGTGTTGGACTGCATACAAAGAAGCCTTTAGCAAAAGCTCTTGGTGATGAGTTTCACTCTTACATCATTTAAGATGTTATATTTGGGGATCTTTGTGGGCAGATCCTATAATAACATTCACTGAGTGATGCACAACATATTTAAGAATGTCAAAATAAGGCAGGGAACAGAAAATAAAGAGTCCAGTTTTCCCTGGGGGTATTGATGGGAAACCTAAGCAGACAGTCACTCTTGGCACCTGCAGCTGGTCTAGACAGAGAAAACCACCAACTATATGCTCTATGGATTTGGTACTGCCCCGATAGATGCTCTAATGAGAATGAAAAGGCATTACTCTCCCAAGTTGACCTGAGTGGGACCAAGAGGAAGGGAAAGCTGCTGTGATCTTTTCTGGGACAGGAGTATTTAATAGTCAGTGGTGCTTTATAGTCACAAAATAGGAATACCAAGGAATGTGCAGAGCTGAAATATCCTGAGTCACATTTAAAGAATTTGAGACGAAGTTCCTATTTTTTTTACTGAGGCAATTTTCAAACTCAAATGTCTTCATTCTGTTCTTGCGCAAGTGAATTTTTTATAAACCCAAGTTTAGATCTTTACATTCATCCTTTCTACATTTCAGTTGGCTGCTTTCTTCTCATGGTATATGCAGATTGGAGAGGAATAGACTTCTCAAGTGATTATGTATGTTTCTGATTTATTTTTGGTTCCCTCTAATCCTGAGATTCTCTAAGAATATAGAATAATTTATTTTTCTTGATACCCAGATAGCTGTGTTGTCTTTTACCTCCAGTGCCTCAAAACTCAGGAGCAGCAAATTTAAATAACTCTTGTGGCCAGAAGTTCACATAAATGAATTATTCTGGTTATTTTCATAATCAACACTTAGGAATAGCATCTACTTCCCCTCATTTAAAAATATATATCAGATTCACTGTTCTTATCTTTTTTAACCCTAATTTTCATTAAAAACCATGAATACAAAGAGTTATTTCTCTTCTTTAAGATAGACAATAAGGTTTTGGGAATGGATACTCAGCCCTGGTGGGACAACAAAGAGTAGAAGTGAGTTCAGGATGGAACAGACCGTCCCCCACCACGGGCCAGTAAAACTTGCTGCCACACATTTACCTACTGGCTGGTGGGCTGCTAGTTTATGATTTGTGGCTTAGTTTTATACCTTTTATTGAGTACTTACTGAATACTCTTTACTCTTCAAAGTGATTTACATCTTGCATTTAATTCTTACAACCTTGTTCCTACCCACATTTGACAGAGGAGGTACAAAGAGGCCAACCATTGCCCAAGGTCATTGCTGCCCAAGGTCACTTCATCAACAGTGATGGAGCTGGAATTGAAACCTGCCCAGATTTAAAGCCTGTGTATGTCACTGACCCTTCTCCTTTCCAGTATCTTTGTCAGGTGCCCACTATTATTAGTTTTATGTGTGGCATGATAAGGACTAAAACAAAAGTCCTTGTTGCACTGATACTTCCAGCTCCTAGTAAATTGTAACATTCTCACTGTTCTGCCAAATGCTGGTTCTATCACCTGGAGATTCTGCCTCTACAGCTGCTGGGGGACACAGACATCATCCCATTTCTTTTCAAGTAGTCTTTTTCACCTTTAGTGAAAATATCTTTAGGAATGATGTTTCTAGGTTCAGTTGCTAAGAGGACAGCAGGATTATGGGCCTGAGATGCTTTGATGGGTTTGTCCTCCCATCCCACCTTCAGGCCCCACTGGACAAAGAGTAGAGTGAATTTACTTCTCTTCTCCTTCACAGATGGAATTTGAAGCATTATATGAAAGTGGTTCTCTTCAGCATAGCACCTTTTCAGAAAAAAACACTTTATTTTTTTTATTTTTTAATATTTTTATTAATATTTTATATTTTTACTTTTACTTGCCTTCTGAATCCAGTTGGGTTATTTGAATTTAAGTCTTGAGTTTCTCTCTACAGTTTTCACTCCAATTAATGTCCTTCAAAGCCACCTCAGATTTTGCCCGCAGTGTGATATTCCGGTCTTAAGAAAAGGCACAGGTGAAATAAAAGGCCACCGGGGGCAGTATGAATGAGTTCTTGAGTAGTTAGAACTTTTAACTAAAAGCTGATGTATATGAAAAATGTTTGCATTGAATGTGTCTGTAATAACTCAGCCGTGTTATTTTCTATGGGGTTTATCTGAATTAATTGGGATGATACTAAGACATAGAGGGAAACCAACAATTATTATTCAAATAACTAATAATTATATGAGTAAAGAAGGGGCTTTGAGTTCATGTGACCTTGGGAAACATAACCTTTCTAAAGATTAAGTTTCACATATATAAAAAAAAGGGTTGTTCTAAGAATTAAATGAGATTACCACCCAAGATACTTAACATAATAGCTGGTTCAAGGAAAAACACTCATTCCTCATCTGTTTACTCATCGGCTGCTGACATCATTTATTAGTTACAATGAGCAAGTTGCAGTTGCTAATGAGATCTTGAAAATTATCTCATTTAATGATACCAATAGCTATTATCTTGGATTGGATCCTGGAACAGAAAAAAAGGATATTAGTGGAAAAACTGCGTCCAAATAGTCTGCAGTTAATTTTATTATATGAATATTAATTTCAGAGTTTTGTTAAGTGTATCTGGTATGTAAGATGTTATTGGAGTAAACTGGGTGGCAGGTTTGCAACTCTGTCTAAACCCAAAATGACTTCAAAATAAAAAGTTAGATAATAGTCTTTATACAAAAGCATACATCTGAAGCTATGGACAGTTATGAGTTATGGGCTATTCTCTGGCTGAGGAATGTTTTCAATGCACACGAAGATATCCTGCCCTGGAGACAAGAGTGTTATGAAACAGAGAACCCTGACCTAGGAGTTAGGAGACCTCTACATCTCATATGGGCAAGTTATTCCCCAACAACAGAACTAAGTCTCAGTTCTCCATCTGTAAAATGAAATTAAATGTACTTTCATGAGGTTAATCAGTTTTCAGCTGAAAAAGCTTCTGTGGTAAATATTTAGCATTTGACATAATAAATACTTAACAAAATCCTGGGTTGTCTAATTTATATACATAATGTTGATTACGACAAATCAAAGGCCACAGATTCAGACGCGTGTGTGTTCTAGGTGTGTTTATTTTATTATTATTATTATTATTGGTCTAGATGTGTTTAGAAGGCTTTGTGGTAAATTTTAGAACATATGGTCCATTTGAAGGAGACACACCAGTCAGCTCCAACTGAATATTGCCAGTGGAACCAGTGTTACCAGATATTCATTTTCCAAGAGAAGTTGGAAATCTTGAAAAAAATGTATATAATCTCCTTATTTTAAAATGTTAATAGTTAATTTAAGATGTTTTAAAATATTGTATGAAACATCAGAACATGTCCATTGGTAGATTTGGTCTTTTGGTCACCAGTCTTTGAACCTTATAGGTACCAGTGGGGAAAACCCAAGTTCCTCATGAGTCATGTAGCTATGCCTTAGATTCCAGGACAAATATACACTGGGCACATGTAGAGTTAAATAAAACATCATAAAGCAAAATCAAACAGAATTTAGCCTCCTCCACCTCCCAGGTTACTACTAACCACTACAAGTTTATATTGGTCACCTTCTAGTGGTTCCGTTTGCTCTCCACCTAACTGTGGCTGGGAAGGAACTGAGAGGTCATTAAGACCATCCTGCTATCCACAGAGAAACCCCTGGGTCTGCATCTTCCCAACTCCTTTGAAGCATGAAGAGCTTCCACACCTGGCTGAGGTAGGAGTAGGTGCCAGGTCTCCACATGCTTGTCCCATTAGCTGGACTCTGAACTACTCTGAAGCGAGGACGCTGCTTGATTTGGTGCCCTTCACACAATGCATTTTGGACTTGCTTGTCCATTAGACAAAACACCTATGATTCTCTTGTGCTGACACCATTTATCTGGTCAATTAAAAATCTCCAAAGAGGGGTACCTGGGTGATTCAGTCAGTTAAGTGTCTGCTTTTGGCTCAGATCCTGATTCCCCATCTGGGGATTGAGCCCCCTGTCGGGCTCCTCGCTAAGTGGAGAGTCCGCTTCTTCCTCTGCCCCTCCCCTTCCTTGTGCATGCACACTCTCTCTCAAATAAATAATAAATAAATGTCTTGGGGCACCTGGGTGGCTCAGTGGTTAAAGCCTCTGCCTTCCGCTCAGGTCATGATCCCAGGGTCCTGGGATCGAGCCCTGCATCGGGCTCTCTGCTCAGCAGGGAACCTGCCTCCTCCTCTCTCTCTCTCTCTCTCTGCCTGCCTCTCTGCCTACTTGTGATCTGTCTGTCAAATAAATAAATAAAAATCTTTTAAATAAATAAATAAATAAATAAATGTCTTTATTAAAAAAAATCTCCAAATAATTTTGAGCTACAAATGATAACTTCTTTAGCAAATCTTACATTCTATTCCTATTAAAAACTTTGAAAGATAAGTTGGTTAAAACAAAATTTGGCTAAAATATTGGTTCTCTCCTCCCCGCCCTTGCCAAAATTCCAGCCCAGTGCCTGGCACTACTAATCATTGTTACTTTTTTTCTGAACAGAAAATAGGCTGTATATCTTTTTTTTTTTTTAAAAGTAGGCTTTAACCAGATTCCAACTTCCCTAAATCATTGTTTCCAAAATTTTTTTTTCCCTTTTAGCAAATGGGATATCTGGAACAAATCCTCTTTTTTTTTTTTTTTTAAAGATTTATTTATTTATTTATTTATTTATTTGACAGAGATCACAAGTAGGCAGAGAGACAGGCAGAGGGAGAGAGAGGAAAAAGCAGGCTCCCGGCTGAGCAGAGAGCCCAACACGGGGGCTCGATCCCAGGACTCTGGGATCATGACCTGAGCCGAAGGCAGAGGCTTTAACCCACTGAGCCACCCAGGCGCCCCAGAACAAATCCTCTTTAATCATCTCTATTGCCCTGGTGGTGAAAATAAGTCATGATGGTGTTCTTCCTAATTTCTGTCTCACAGAACGTGCTTTCTAAATAAGCTGGATCATTGTGATCAATAAAGCATAATTCCTTGGAAACTCAAGAGGTATGAGAGGCAGCTGTATTGAAATGCACAAATCCAGGAGTAATTTTGGACTGGGAGGAAGGAACAGTGAGTAGGGCTGACAAGGACAGCAAGCAACTGGCATCTTGGTGTTATTGAAGAAAATAAGACACTTGAGAGGAGAAATATGGAGACTTAGAGAAGCATTCACTTTCTTTTTTCCCTCGAATATTATAGGACAGTGTTTTTCCTTTGTATCCTTTTGTTGTGATGGTCCATATATTTGGATAATTATTCATGCCATAATGTATTCAATCTTTCTCAACATAAAATCTCCCAAATAATTTGGCCAATGGATTACAAAGTTTTACATTATTAGCAAAGATGGCCTTCTAAAACTGCATTTTTAAAAAAGGTAAGTATAGTATGTATACAACACAACACTTTAAAAAGTACTGAAAGGTACAAAACTACAAGTATGTCTCCTCCTTCCCCACTGCTGATAGGCTTATTTCCTGAAGATATCTGCTATTAATGATGATATTTCCGTTTTCATGAAAGCATATGTACACATACGTATGTGTATATAACATTTTCCTTTTTGCAAGTAGGACAATACTACATATGTTGTTCTGCCTTTTGCTTTTTTCACATAAGAAGGTATTTCCGTACCAGCCCACATTGTTTTTTATGCTCCCCATTTTTAAGGGATATATTATCATTTATTTAATCATTCTCATATTGATGGATATCTAAATTAAATCCTGTCTGAGTCTATTAACAAAAAATTGCACCGAATCATACATTTTCTCATATGTACAAGTATATCTGGAGCTTAAACTCCTAAAGTATAATTGCATTAAATATTGAGTGTGTAATATTTCCCTCTGGTTACATGAGTGTTGGTGGACTTAGAGACCCTCTGCTAAAGAAGTACTTCCAGTTTCCACTAGGGCAAAAAAGACTAATGTATTCAGCTGTTAGTGAAAAGGCACAAGCCCAGCTTCTGGTCTTGTACTCAGGGGAACATACCTGAATGTGCCACCTCAAGATCGACCATGGAAAGTAGTTGGCACTTATTTGCAATGATGTGGATGGAACTAGAGGGTGTTATGTTAAGCAAAATAAGTCAATCAGAGAAAGACAATTATCATATGATCTCACTGAAATTTGAGAAACCAAACAGAGGATCATAGGGTAAGAGAAAAAAAAAATAAACAAGGTAAAACCAGAGAGGGAGACAAACCATGAGAGACTCTTAATCATAGGAAACAAACCTAGGATTTCTGGAGGGAAGAACGGTGGAGGGAAGGGGTAACGGTGATGAACATTAAGGAGTGCATGTGATGTAATGAGCACTGGGTATTATATAAGATTGAAGAAACACAGGTCTGTACCTCTGAAATCAATACTACATTGTATGTTAATTATTGAATTTAAATAAAAATGTGTTAAAAAGAAAGTAGTTGGCATTTAAATTTGTTGAATTAATGAATAGGCAAATGATGGTATGCTGATTTACAACCAGTATGTCCTTTAATTAAATAACGCTTCACACGTAAAAAGAACTCATCATTTAAACAAACATAAACTTTAACCAGTTTTATGGCATGCTTATGCTAATAGGAAAGTTATGTAGTCTGAAATAAGTAAAAAGAAATGTTCAGAGATCTAACTGGATATTCTGAAAGGGCCAGTTATAACTTCTATTTCTCCTATTTTCTTTGGATGATATTTGGCTTATAGCTATTTCAAGCATATTATTACTAAGATATAGTTATTTCACATATATATATTCAAATGTTTTTATTTTATGAATGTCATTTCCTGTTTAAATGTTTCTTTTTTAGATTTTGTCAAAGGTTGGCACTGTCCTATAGTCTCATTGTGGCAGCCAGTTTTTTTTAAGATTTTATTTATTTATTTGATAGAAAGAGAAATCACAAGCAGGCAGAGAGGCAGACAGAGGAGGGGGGGAGGAAGCAGGCTCCCTGCTGAACTCAGAGCCCTATTCGGGGCTAGATCCTAGGACCCAGAGATCATGACCTGAGCCAAAGGCAGAACACTAAGCCACCCAGGTGCCCAGTGGCAGCCTTTTATATATGGAGTGGAGGAAATTACAGAAATCCCTGAGCCTTTCAAGGTCATTTGATCCTAATTAATAGCAGATTCAGACAGTATCTTTTCAAGGACATTGCAGCCTCACTTGTGGTGAGAGACAGTTTTAAATAAATTCTACTTCATTCTCCTCATCTGTGAATTGAGGTTCACTGAGTTTCCTTCCAGCTCTAATAGTCAGGAAAATCTATCAGCATCAAGTTCAAGGGAATAATCTGTGTTTTCAACATTACAGGGGCTTTGTATTTCAGTTTCTTCACCCCAAATGAGAATATCTGGTTGCCTTGCACATAAAGAAAGGACAGATATCAATAATTAGGCCTTTAGCAAAAGGGGGCTGTTCTCTGATAAATGAATACTTCTATTTTTCTGCATCCCCCATAGCAAAAGTTTTTTTTTTTTTAAGATTTCATTTATTTATTTGACAGACAGAGATCACAAGTAGGCAGAAAGGCAGAGAGAAAAGGGGAAGCAGGCTCCCTGCTAAGCAGAGAGCCCAATGCAGGGCTCAATCCCAGGACCCCGGGATCATGACCCGAGCCGAAGGCAGAGGCCTTAACCCACTGAGCTACCCAGGCACCCCATCTTTTTTTTTTTTAAACTAAAGTTTATATGTATTGAGAGGATTAGTTTATTTGCAGTAACTCATATCCAACTTGAAAAGTCATAATTCTGATGGCAATTCTTAAATTTACTTTAGAGATTAATTTACACTCAGAGTAACTCCCTCTTAAATAAATATTACTTTAATCAAGTAACATTTATTAATCTTTGACTATGTGTGAGGCTCTGTTATGTCTGTATAACAAGGGACTACATAATGGCCAATCATAGAAATTAAAAAAAAGAAAATTCTACAGTTTAATTTCTTAAGTCCTAGGTTACTTAGTCACGTAAAAACCCCAAATTAAAGATTAACCCTCCTGATAGTCAGTTTTCCAAGAAGACTCCATAGTTTGGGGAGCTGTAGTGAATGCTTCCTTGGGACTAAGTTATCCATCAATCAATATGGGATATATTTTGTATTTTACTTAATCTTAAGAGAAATTTGCTCAGTGAGATCGACACTAATTTCTGTTGGTTTTTTTTTTTTCATACCCTTTAACTTGAAATCTATGCATTGTTGACACACAGAAATCAGAGATGGAAAACATCTATCTAAATCTATTCTCAAACAGATGCAAACTGGGGAGAAAATGAGCCCAAGTGGCCAACACAAGACATAGTATAAGGAGTATATCTCAATTCCCAGTTCCAAATGTGAGCTGTTCCCACATCGAACAACACAAGCTCAACACACTGTACCTTAAAGATGAATTTTCAGGTGAGCTGATATCCTGCTGTGGTACAGAGGAGGTCAAGTTTCACAGCTCTGTTCCTGACTCCTCAGCTCTGATTTGTGAAGGCCACAGGCACTGTCCTATAATCTCATTGTTGCAGCCCTTTATAAACGGAGTGGAGGAATTACAGAAATCCCTGAGCCTTTCAAGGTCATTTGAGCCTTATTAGTAGCAGAATCAGACAATATCTTTTCAGGGACATTGCAGTCTTCACTTGTGGTGAAAGACAGCTCTAAATAAATTCCATCTCTTGCTACCCGACCAGATCCAAAGCAGGCGAGCTTCTGTTCTGGCTGGTCCCATGAGTGCTATGACTTGGCCTGAACCAAGAGTGATGATTTAGAACATGTACAGGATTATCCATGTGCCTGTTCTTCTGAGACTTGTGAAAAGCCATCCTCTGACCCTCGGTGTGCAAAAGGGACTGGAATAGTGGGAAAAGTCACCCTTGGGTGTAACATTACAGGAAGACTTAGAGAGGCATCTTGTACTTTGGAGCCATTAATCCTTGAATGGAATCTGGTGATGACATATCACGGTCTGCTTAGTTCTCTAACCAGTTGGAGCAGGAATTGACCCCTGGTGAGCGTTTTCCAGTAAAATGCATCCAAGTGAGATCGACTTCTCATTTTAGAGTGGCTCTTATCCCATTATGGAGGAGCACATTTTGTCCTTAGGAAAAACATTCAGAATACTCACTCATCTGATGACAAAAATAGCTCTGGTTTTCATCAGCTCCTTCTACCAGACTATGAATTGCATAATTATTACTTGGTTCAGTGGGTTAGAAATTTTTAATTTACATGACACGTGACAACCTTGACTAATATTGATATTCAAATTTTATCTTGCTAAGGTGGCAATATTTAATGCTGAGTCTATGAAAGTGCCATAATAAGCCAGTTTCCTTTCAGTTGGATGCCTACTTTAACAACAAAACCAAATTTTACAGATGAGATTTTTTTCATTAAGAGAGAGAGGAGTTAATTCTGAAAACATTTTACAAGATACCACCTACACAAAAGTAATCTTATGTAAGAAAGACAAACTCAATACAAAATATTTCCAAGGAGTACATTGAAACCACAAGTGTGAAGTTTATACACACGTGCATGCACACACACACACACATACACACACACACACATATATATACCATTATTAAGGTACAGTGAAATTGAATAACTAGCAGATGACAGATTCTTTTCCTTTCTCCCTTTCTCTCTTTTTTCCTTCCTTCCTTCCTTCCTCTCGTTCTCTCTCTCTCTCCCCTCCTCTCTTATCTCCTCTCCTTCTCTTTATCACTAATATTCCTAGAGCCATGACAATCAATTGTGTTATATGAGATTCCTCAGTCTTTATTTAAGCTATTAGCAAGATTCCAAGAGAAAGGTTATCAAAATACTCTTATGTGGTATTATTTCACCTGGTTTATGGCAATTCTGTAAATTTCTAATCCACTAACCTGGAATTTTGCACAACTAATCATTTGTTATGTTCCTAGTTTAACTGAGGTTTCAATCTAGAAGTATCTGTATGTCCAAATTTTTACCTTACTTTTATATTTTATTAGATTGGGAGAAGAGGGGCACAGAGAAGTTAGGTCATACAGTTAGGAAGTGGCAGAATTTGAATCTAAAGCTAGGCTATGCAACTCTCAAGTTCTTACTCAAATTAGATGTTCACTTACAAGGAAGGATGTCTCTGCCCAAAGCCCCAAGAACATCCACTATTCATTCCCCTACAATAAAAAAAAGAGGGAAGGAAGAAGAAGAAGACATGAAAGAGCATGGGCTCAGGTCAGAGGCCCTGTAGGACCCCTCTTCCTGGAAGGTACATCAGGATCTGAAAGAACTCTCTGTGGTGAAGGCAGGGTCCACATAGGGGCAGGAATGAAGTAGGGGTATGCAGTTAGGCAAAGCCTCTTCAAATACCCCCTGGGAGCATTTTAACAATTAATGTGGGATTTCCCAACACAGCTTCTGGCACAGACATTCATTCAATGGACTGTTGCTATTATTACTATTACTATTACTACTATTAGCCAGAGCCTTTCTTCTTTCTCCCTATTTTGAAATGGGATTTATGCCATTTCAGTTTTTGAACTTTACTTTTTTGCCTCTCTGGGGTTACCTGAGGGAGGAGAAGAGTTGCTCCAAGGATTGCAGAGGCTCTGGGACCCAGATTAGATGCAAAGGAAGCAGAAAAGAAAAAGCACAGAACAAGTAATGTTTTGCTTGCAAATTTTTTGCTTGCATATTTGCTTAAAAAAAAAAATCTGGGGTGCCTGTGTGGCTCAGTGGGTTAAAGCTCTGCCTTCGGCTCAGGATGTGATCTCAGGGTCCTGGAATCGAGTCCCACAACAGGTTCTCTGCTCTGTGGGGAGCCTGCTTCCCCCTCTCTCTCTGCCTGCCTCTCTGCCTACTTGTGATCTCTCTCTCTCTCTCTGTCAAATAGATTAAAAAAAAAAAAAAACTTAAAAAAAAATCTGCCACCAACTGGGCCAAAAGCGGCCTTCCAGTGAGAAAGAACTGCTGAAACTAGAACCCTAATTCTCTTCTCCTGAGCATATATCTCTGGGAAGTCTTAGCTTCAACCTAGAAGATTCACTGGTGAACTCCCTTGAATGACTCCCTCTGGGACCAGCTGCATTGGAGGTGAAGGTGATTATCCAAGAATTAAATTCAGATGAGAGGCAAGGAGAAACTAGTCATTCATTAACAAGTGGAGAATTATTAGTCTCTCATCTGATGATTTATTTCAAACTGCCTGATTTAAAAACTTGCATTGCAAAGCACTGATGGCTTAATTTGACCATGGCCTGGGCCTGTGTTTCAGTTAGCCAGCATTTGACCTTCCCCAACCCTTTGTTCCCATCACTACATATCTAGTCTGAGTGCCAATCGTTCTGTTCATGTGATAACCAGTTTCAGTTTACGTGTCAGGTATGTGGGTTAAAATTTGTAACTGAGACTTGTTTTTATCAGGTATGGTAAGGCACAAAGTCATGGAAATGACTATCATGAAGGAAGATGTTGATACAGATCTCTAGAATTAGGAGGCATGGCGCATCATGGCACCGAGAATCACATGAGGGAGGACCAGGGTCATTCAGGGATAGAGGCACAAGAGGGGAGCATGGCCTGGAGCCTTTATTTGTGGTTTTTTAGTAAAGAAACAGGTGAGGTAAGGTAAGTATTCTGAGTAAATTTAGGATTGGCTGGTTCAAATAATTTTGGCAGGCTGAAGACTATAAGGGTAGTCCCTAGTTGTCGGGTACCTGGCTCTGGGGTGATTTAGGGCAGGGGAAATATTGGCTTGGGATGTGATGGTTTTTTAGAGAAGCCAGTTGGGGATATAGTCTCTGTATTGGTTGATTTGATCAAGGATGCACCTGAAGGGAGTAATTTGCTATCTCTAGCAATTAGCTAGCCCTGGGAGGCCCAGCTTCCCCAGGATCAAGGTCCCAAAGGTCAGAGCATCAGGAATACAAAAATAAGAAATTACAATTAATGCAGTATGGATAACAGCTAGTAGACCCTCCTGGATAACATCACTATAGTCCTTGTTACTTCCAATGTCATGCTAGCTGAGCTCAAAACATGGGGTGTTGGCCCTGCACCCCCACTGACAGTGGCCTAGTTACAGCTGCTCACTGTTAATAGTCCCAGAAACCTGGCCACTGGAGCTTCTAGATAAATGGTTACTTGGGCAGAGTCTAATTCTGAGATCCTCTTATCTTCCCATAAGTGCCCTAAGCCTTTATTTCCTATTCTTCTAGCCTTCTCCTGATGGCTATATCTTTCCAACCTGAGACGCCCTGAGGTCTCTTCCATTCTTAGCCACTAAACCCTGTTAAGGGTGTTGGCAAGAGGCAGCTGGAGTGACAGAGAAGTCTAGGGATACTTGTTAAGTCCCTGCTTTTGTCTGGGCTTCTGACCTTGGGAAACTTTCATATGTGTACATCTGTACATTGTTCCTTTCTAAAGAAAAGGTCTTAGCTTTCCTCAAATCCTCAAAGGGCTTCATAACTCTATGTCAACCAATCTTCAACTAAGCAGGAAAGAACATCCAATGGAAAAAAAGACAGTCTTTTCAATAAATGGTGCTTGGATAACTGGACAGCCACATTCAGAAGAATGAAACTGGACCATACTTTTACACCATATACAAAGACCTCAATGTGAGGCAGGAATCCATCAAAATCCTAGAGGAGAACATAGGCAGTAACTCTTTGACATTGGGTACAGCAACCTCTCTTAAGACATATCTCTAAAGGCAAGAGAAACAAAAGAAAAAATGAATTTCTGGGACTTCATCAAGATAAAAACTTCTGGGGCGCCTGGGGGGCTCAGTGGGTTAAGCCGCTGCCTTTGGCTCGGGTCATGATCTCAGGGTCCTGGGATCGAGTCCCGAGTTGGGCTCTCTGCTCAGCAGGGAGCCTGCTTCCCTTCCTCTCTCTCTGCCTGCCTCTCTGCCTACTTGTGATCTCTCTCTGTCAAATAAATAAATAAAATCTTTTAAAAAAAAAGATAAAAACTTCTGGGGGTGCTTGGGTGGCTCACTGGGTTAAGCCTCTGCCTTCTGCTCAAGTCATGATCTCGGGGTCCTGGGATTGGGTCCCGAATCAGGCTTTCTTCTCGGCACAGAGCCTGCTTCCTTCTCTCTCTCTCTCTCTCTCTCTCTCTGCCTGCCTCTCTGCCTACTTGTGATCTCTCTCTGTCAAATAAATAAATCTTAAAAAAAAAAAGATAAAAACTTCTGCATAGCACAGGAACAGTCAACAAAACTAAGAGGCCACCCACGGAATGACAGAAGATATTTGCAAATGACATACCAGATAAAGGGCTGGTATTCAAGATCTATAAAGAGTTTCTCAAACTCAATACCCAAAAACCACATACTCAGTCAAGAAATGGGCAGAAGATATGAGCAGACATTTCTCCAAGGAAGACACATAAAGGAATAACAGATACATGAAAAAATGCTCCACATTACTAGCCATCAGGGAGATACAAATCAAAACCACAATGAGATACCACCTTAAACCATTTAGAATGGCAAAATAGAATGGACAGGAAACAGCAAATGTTGGCAAGGATGTGGAGGAAGGGGAACCTTCTTTCACTGTTGGTGGGAATGCAAGCTAGTACAGCCACTCTGGAAAACAGTAGGGAATTTCCTCAAGAAGTTAAAAATAGAGGTACACTATTACCCAGCAATTGCACTATAGGTATTTACCCCAAATATAAAGATGTAGTGAAAAGAAGGCACACATGCACCCCATTGTTCACAGTAGCAATGTCCACAAGAGCCACACTGTGGAGAGAGCTGAGATGTCCTTCAACAGATGACTGGATAAAGATGTGATTCATATATACAATGGAATACTCAGCCATCAGAAAGGATGAATACCTACCATTTGCACTGATATTGATGGAACTGGAGGGTAATTATCCTAGGTGAAATAGTCAATCAGAGAAAGACAATTATCATATGGTTTCACTCATATATGGAAGATAAGAAATAATGCAGAGGATCATAGGGGAAGGGAGGAAAAACTGGGAAGAAACCAGAGAGGGAGACAAACCACGAGGGACTCTGGACACCAGGAAACAAATTGAGGGTTACAGAAGGGAGGAAGATGGGGAGATGGGGTAACCGGGTGATGGGTATTAAGGAGGGCACATGTTGTGATGAGCACTGTGTGTTATACAGAACTAATGAATCATTGAACACTACATTCAAAACTAATGATATACTATATATTAGCTAATATAGTAAATTAAAAAAAAGAACTAAAAAAAAGGATGCTCATCTCGTCCTTTGTACTGTGTGCTGAGCCATGTGATTAATATTTGTATGCTCCCCAAAAGTCTGGCAGTGCTTACAGCTAAGATCGACATAGTTAAAAGTGTTGAGGGTCCACTTTTAATTCTCTATTGTGAAACATGTGTGAAACTGGCTTTTCACTGCATGATTATTTGTAGTATACTATTTGATAAGAAAGTAAATAATACAAAAAAGTCAAGAATACTTCTGACTGCATTTACATTAAGATTGTTTTATAGGAAGCAGAAAAAGCCTCAAAGCATACTGTTCAGGTAAGTGCTTTGTTAATGGCAGTAAGATTTGACTTATGGGAAAATCATAATGACCACAAAGTCCTGAAAGTGAGCCAGAATGCTTGTCACCAGACATGTTTTGGCATCATTATGCTTTCTTTTTTTTTCTTTTTCTTTTTTTGTGCAATAAAACAATTCCTCTGAAAATTCTTGTGCAGATATTCTAAAATGAGTTAACTACGTGCAACATGATAAGATGTGGAGTATTGCTGAATAAATGAAAAGAGGATGGACATGGTGGTGGGAACCAAGGACTTCCCAAATGTCTGCTCCCAACTGGATTCCTGACAGAGGTCACGCAGACATTTGAACTCTCAGAATCTCAGTTATGTATAAATTGAATGGATGGAAAAATGTCTCCTAAGATTCCTAAGGATTTAAAAGTCCATCAATCTAATTTCCCACGTTTATACCCATAAATCCTGGCATGTTGCCTGGTGTGTAGATTTTATTTGAAATCTGCTAATTAAACAAAAAGAAAATAAACATAAGTTGAGATTTCAAATTTGAGGAAACCATCACGAGTGAAGGAAAATCTTATTTTCATTTTTATTATGTCCTGATGGTTTTGTATCTAAGACTGTAAATATAAATGAGGTATTATTACTTTTCTTTTAATGAGGTCTCCTTCACTGTTGAAACCTTTCTCTATATGGCCACATAAGGACAGGTTAAAGGTTAATGTAAATCAGCAAAAGATAAATAATCTAAGAACAGTGAGCAAAAACAAATGGCCAAAGGGCAGAATAGGTAGCTCATAGAAGAAATTCACAGAGTAAATAAATATTTAAATATCCAACCAACCTCATTATTAAAGAAATGCAGGTAAAATAGTACTAAAATATTTTCTGTTATTTGGCAGTAAAGAGATTGATAACACCCAGTGCAAAGATGTGGAAAAACAGAAACTCTTATACTCTGTTGATAGGAGCCTAACTTAAAAAGCATATTCTATAATTTTCATTCATTTTTAGAAATAAGTTGCTTTGAGTAATTCGTGATGTGTAAAAGGTTGGTGTAACAATTTACTGTTATAAAAGGTTGAAACAATGAGGATGTGTCTAAAGATATGTTTATAGGGGAGCCTGGAGAGCTCAGATAGTTAAATGGCTGCCTTTGACTCAGGTCATGTATATCAGGATGCTGGAATGGAACTCCATTTTGGGCTTCTTACTCAGTGTGTGTGTGTGTGGAAGGGGGGCGGTCTACTTCTCCCTCTCCCTCTACCCCCATCCCCCACTCATGCTCTCTCTCTCTCTCTCTCAAATAAAATCTTTTTTTTAAAGATGTATTTACACATGAAAATTTCTCTTCACCTTGCTCCCATCTCACTCTTCTCCCTAGATGTAACCCCTGCTAACAATTTGCTGTGTATCCTTCTAATGCTTTTCTATCATATGCATACAAATGTATGTGCATATACCCAAGGATGGTATACTTCTTGCGGGGTGGACTTGTACTACTTTTACAGATCTTCAACTTGATTTTGTCATTTAAACAGATATATTTATCTTTTTCTCCATATCCACTTATACAGTGATGACATTCCTTTTAATAGCTACATAGTTTGCCTTGGTATGGTTATAGTGATTCTTAGTGGAAGGAGGGCATCTTGTCTCATAAGTATATATGACAATGTCTAGAGACATTTTTGGTTACAACTGGAGGGAAAGGGTGCCTCTGGAACCTAGTTTGTAGAGATCAGGGACTCTGCTAAACCTTTTACAATTATAAGACAGGCTCTTGCTGCAAAGAATATTGAGGTCAAAAGTTAATAGTGCTGAGGTCAGAAAATCCTGGGCTACAGCAATTGCACTGCTGGGTATTTACCCTAAAGATACAAACGTAGTGATCCGAAGGGGCACGTGCACCCGAATGTTTATAGCAGCAATGTCTACAATAGCCAAACTATGGAAAGAACCTAGATGTCCATCAACAGACAAATGGATAAAGAAGATGTGGTATATATACACAATGGAATACTATGCAGCCATCAAAAGAAATGAAATCTTGCCATTTGCGACGACGTGGATGGAACTAGAGGGTATCATGCTTAGCGAAATAAGTCAATCGGAGAAAGACAACTATCATATGATCTCCCTGATATGAGGGAGAGGAGATGCAACATGGGGGGTTAAGGGGGTAGGAGAAGAATAAATGAAACAAGATGGGATTGGGAGGGAGACAAACCATAAGTGACTCTTAATCTCACAAAACAAACTGAGGGTTGATGGGGGGAGGGGGGTTGGGGGGGGTGGGGTTATGGATATTGGGGAGGGTATGTGCTATGGTGAGTGCTGTGAAGTGTGTAAACCTGGCGATTCGCAGACCTGTACCCCTGGGGATAAAAATATATGTTTATAAAAAATAAAATTTAAAAAAAAGTAATATATAATATTACTATGTAATAATATGCAATATAATTTAAGTTATCTCTGTGTCTTTTCATGGCTTGGTAGCTCCTTTCTTTTTAGTGTTACTTTTTTTTCTTCAAATAAAATAGCACTTCAGTAGAAAAAAAAAAAGAAAATCCTGGGCTATATATAACATAATATTTTCTTTATTTCTAGTTATTTTGATTTCACAAATCACTTATATACATACTTATATCTTTATGCACTCTGTACAAACCACTGGTAGATCTAGATTTTGTGGGTATTTCAGCTTATACAATATTGGTCTTTAGGAATACGGTTTATAGAATTAAAAATACAAAGCTGTGGTCTATGCAAAGTGAGTGGCCCTGAAACTTCCCAGTAAATAGCTTCTGGTTCAATTTTTTCTGTAAGAGAGATTCCTAGAGGTGGAACTGCTAGGTCAATGAGCATGGCCTTATCATAAACTGAATATTTGTGTCCCCACACAGAATTCATATGTTGAAATTTATTTATTTATTTTTAAGATTTTATTTATTTATTTGGCAGAGAGAGAGAGAGATCACAAGTAGGCAGAGAGGCAGGCAGAGAGAGAGGAGGGAGCAGGCTCCTTGCTGAGCAGAGAGCCTGATGCAGGGCTTGATCCCAGGACCCTGAGACCATGACCTGAGCAGAAAGCAGAGGCTTAACCCACTGAGTCACCCAGGCACCCCATATGTTGAAATTTAATCCCCAAATGTGATGATACTTGGAGGTGGGGCTTTTGGGAAGAGAATAGGTCAAGAGGTTATTTGGGAGGTGATTAAGTCATGAAGGTCATTCACTAATCTCCTAAATAGAATTAATGCCTTTATAAAGGAGATCCCAGAAAATTCCCTTACCCCATTTGCCATGTGAAGAAATATGTGAAGGAGAAGGTTATCTCTGAGCTATGAAGAGGGATCTCACCAGACCCCAGAATATGACCATGTTAGCACCCTGAATTTGGACTTCCAGCCTCCAGAACAGTGAGAAATAAATTTCTGTTGTTTGTAAGCCTTCCAGTCTACATTATTTTTGTTATAGTAGCCATGGTGATGAAGATAACCCTTTCTATTCTGGGCAATGACGTTGGATTGCTTTCCAAAAAGTCTATCATACTCTTTTATTCTTGTAATGAAAAAAAAAAATTATTCAGAAGGCATTTTGGTAATATGTATCAACATTTTACCTAAAAAGTTAATGTAGGAATCTCATTCCTCAAAATTAATCCAACAGAAATTATCCTTAAATGGATGTGGATATATGTATGTAATGTAGTCAGAATGGAATTGTAATCATAGCAAATATTTGAAAACCAGTTCAAGACTAATACCAGGACATTGGTTAAAAGAATTATGACATAAATTTACAATATGCTGATATAGAAAGGTTAAATATGCAAACAAGCTTTTAGCTAATTGGGGTATGTTTAAAGCCTGTAACTTCAGAATATTAATTCTGTGTCTTTACAACTCCAGGGCCTTTGTGTTTCTTTATGGCAAGCTTCAAGCATTCCCTAACAGATGAGAGCTAGGAAGGTAATGATAAAACACAGATTTCATTAAGTCAATCAGAGAAAGACAACTATCATATGATCTCCCTGATATGAGGGAGAGGAGATGCAACATGGGGGGTTAAGGGGGTAGGAGAAGAATAAATGAAACAAGATGGGATTGGGAGGGAGACAAACCATAAGTGACTCTTAATCTCACAAAACAAACTGAGGGTTGATGGGGGGAGGGGGGTTGGGAGAGGGGGGTGGGGTTATGGATATTGGGGAGGGTATGTGCTATGGTGAGTGCTGTGAAGTGTGTAAACCTGGCGATTCGCAGACCTGTACCCCTGGGGATAAAAATATATGTTTATAAAAAATAATTAAAATTTAAATTTAAATTTAAAATTAAAAAAAAAAACACAGATTTCATGATATCAATTTGGTGTTCTATTTGCTACCCAGACCCTTCTTGGTGAGAGACCAATTCAGGCCAGTGGTTTGGCCCACCTACAGGGGTTGAGAGCCACAGGATCAGGACCTTTCTGTAAGAGTAATTGGACTTATTTCTACTACTCTTACTTGGATTTTAGAGCAGCAACATTTGAGGCAAGGGCAGCTTTGAAAATTGCCAGCAGACCCCAAATATGATAGAAATGTATATACATGTTGAAAATGAAAAGATACACACCAAGTTTGTTAATGTTGGTTATCTCAGCAATGTCAGCAAACAGGATAATTTTTTTGTTTCAAGTTTTGATTTAAATTCTAGTTAGTTAATATAAATAAATATAAACAAATATAAAATATTTTATATTTATAAAATATTATAGTATAATATTTGTTTCAAGAGTAGATTTAGTGATTCATTACTTACATATAACACCCAGTGCTCATCAAAATAAGTGCCTTCCTTAATACCCATCACCCATTTAGCCAATTCCCCACTCACCTCCTCTCCATCAACCCACACTTTACTCTCCATAGTTAAGAGGCTCCTACAGTTTGCCACTGTCTCTTTTTTCCCTTCCTTCCCCAATGTTTACTTCCTTTGTTTCCACATATGAGTGAATTCCACATGTGAGTGAAATCATATGGTATTTGTCTTTCTTGGACTGACTTATTGCCCTTAGTATTATACTAAAGTGTATTATACTAGATATACTACTTAGTACTACTTAGTAGTATACTTAGTATTATACTAAGTATTATACTATGTGCTATCGACACCACTGTAAGTGGAAAGATACCATTCTATTTGATGTCTAATATTCTATTGTATGTATATACCACTTCTTCTTTAACTAATCAACAACAGTCGATGGACATTTAGGCTCTTTCCATAGTTTGCTTTGGCTACTGGTGATAATGCTGCTATAAACATCAGGATGCATGTAGTAGTTCTATTTTTAACTTTTTGAGGAAACTCCATACTGTTTTCCAGAGTGATTCACCAGTTTGCATTTCTACCAACAGTGTAAGAGGATTTTCCTTTCTCCATATCCTCACCAATATTTGTTGCTTCCTGTGTTGTTAATATTAGTGATGGTGATATCTCATCAAGGTTTTGATTTGTATTTCCCTGATGATGGGATATTGAACATCTTTTCAGGTTTCCATTAGCCATCTGGATGTCTCCTTTGGAGAAATGTCTATTTAATCTTCTGCTGATTTCTTACCTGGATAATTTGGGGGTTTTTTGGTGATGAGTTTGACAAATTCTGTATAGATTTTGGATACTAATCTTTTGGCAGATATGTCACTTATAACTATCTTTTCCCATTCCATAGGAATGTTGTTGACTGTTTCCCTGGCTGTGCAGAAACTTTTATCTTAATGAAGCCTCAAAACTCATTTTTGCTTTTGTCTTGCCCCTGAAGATATGTCTAGTAAGAAGTTACTATGGCTGAGGTCACAGAAGTTGCTGTCTTTGTTCTCCTCTGGGATTTTATAGTTTGCTGATTCACCTTTAGGTCTTTTATCTGTTTTTAGTTTATCTTTGTGTATGGTGTAAGAAAGTGGTCCAGTTTTATTCTTCTGTATGTGGCTGTCTAATTTTCCCAGCACCATTTGTTGAAAAGACTGTTTTTTACCCATTGGATATTCTTTCCTGGTTTGTTGAAGATTAGTTGACCATATAGTTGGGGAGTTTATTTCTGGGTTTTCTATTCCATTTCATGATCTATGTGTCTGTTTTTGCCAGGACCACAGCTTGAAATCTGGAATTGTGATGTTCCCACCTTTGGTTTTCTTCTTCAACGTTCTTTTGGCTTTCTGGGGTCTTTTCCAGTACTGTATAAGTTTTAAGATTGTTTGCTCCAGCTCTGTAAAAAATACTGATGGTATTTTGATAGGGATTACATTGAATGTATGGATTGCTCTGGGCAGTATAGGCAATTTAACAATGTTTATTCTTCTAATCCATGAGCATGGAATGTTTTTCATCTTTTTGTGTCTTCCTCAATTTCTTCCATAAATGTTCTGTAGTTTTCAGAGCACAGATCCTTGACCTCTTTGGTTAGGTTTATTCCTACGTATGTTATGCTTTTTCATGCATTTGTAAATGGGATCAATTCCTTAAGTTCTCTTTCATTTGCCTCATTGTTATATATAGAAATGCAAGTGATTTCTGAGTGTTCATTTTATATGGTGCAACTTTGCTGAATTCCTGTGTAAGTTCTAGCAATGTTTTTTGCTGGTGTCTTTGAGTTTTCTACATAGAGTATCATGTCATCTGCAAATAGTGAAAATTTAATTTGTTTGCCAATTTGGACAACTTTTTCTTTCTTTTTGTTATCCGACTGCTAAGACTAGGACTTCCAGTATTATGCTGAACAACAATGGTGAAAGTGGACATCCCTGTCATGTTCCCAACCTTAGGGGAAGAGATCTGTTTTTCCCCATTGAGAATGATATTTGCTGTGGGTATTTCGTATATAGCTTTTATGATATAAGGGTATATTCCCTCTATCCCTACAATTTAAAGAATTTTACTCAAGAAAGGATGCTCTATTTTGTCAGATGCTTTTTCTGCCTCATTGAGAGAATCATATGGTTCTTGTCCTGTCTTTTATTAATGTGGTTTATCCCATTGATTTGTGAATGTTGAACCACTCTTGCAGCCCAGGGATAAATCTCACTTGGTCTTGGTGAATAATCCTGTTAATATACTGTTGGGTCCTATTGGCAAGTATCTTGTGGAGAATTTTGCATCCATTTTTATTAAGGATATTGGTCTGTAATTCTCCTTTTTGGTGGGGTCTTTGTCTGGTTTGGGATCAAGTAATGCTGGCCACATGGACCAAGTCTGGAAGTTTTGCTTCCCTTTCTACTTTTTGAAACAGCTTCAGAAGAATAGATATTATTTCTTCTTTAAATGTTTGGGAGATTTCCCTTGGGAAGCATCTGGTCCTGGACTTGTTTTTTGGGAGGTTTTTGATGACTGCTTCAATTTCCTTACTGGTTATGGATTAGTTCCGGTTTCCTATTCCCTCCTGTTTCAGTTTTGGTAATTTTTAAGTTTCTAGGGATGCATCCATTTCTTCCAGATTGCCTAATTTGTTGGCATATAGTTGCTCATCATATATTCTTACAGTTCATTTGCATTTCCTTGATGTTGGTTGTGATCTCTCCTCTTTCATTCATTTTATTTCTTTTAGTCCTTTCTCTTTTCTTTTTGATAAGTCTGGCTGGCTAGGGATTTGTCAAACTTGTTAATTCTTTCAAAGAATCAACTCCTAGTTTCATTGTTCTGCTCTGTTTTTGTTGTTGTTGTTGTTTTTTGTTTTTTAAATTTCTGTATCACTGATTTCTGCTCTAATCATTATTATTGCTTTTCTTTTGCTGGATTTAGGCTTTATTTGTTGTTTGTTTTCCAGCACCTTTAGGTATAGGGTTAGTTTGTGTACTTGAGTCTTTTCTTGTTTCTTGAGAAAGACCTGTATTGCTTTGTACTTCCCTTTAGGGCTGCCTTTGCTGCATTCCAAAGGTTCTGAATTTTTGTGTTTTCATTTTCATTTGCTTCCATTTTTAAAAAATTCTCCTTTAATTTCCTGGTTGATCCATTCTTTCCTTAGTAAGATACTCTTTAAATACCATGTTTTTGTGGTCCTTCCAAATTTTTTCTTGTAGTGAACTTCAAATTTTAAAGCATTGTGGTCTGAAAATATGAATGGAATAATATCAGTCTTTTGATACCAATTGAGACCTGATTTGTGACACAATGTGTAATCTATTCTGGAGAATGTTCCATGTGCACTCAAGAAGAATGTGTATTCTGTTGCTTTAGGATGGAATGCTCTGAATATATCTGTGAAGACCATTTTGTCATTCAAAGCCTTTGTCTCCTTGATGATCTACTACTTATATGATCCTGCTATTGCTGTGAGAGGGGTGTTAAAATCCTTTATTACTATCAATGTGTTTCTTTAATTTTTATTATTAATTGGTTTATATATTTGGCTGCTCCCAAATTAGGAGGATAAATATTTATAATTGTTAAATCTTCTTGTGGGATAGACCCTTTTATTACAATATAGTGTCCTTCTCCATCCCTTTCATTTAAAATAAGTTTTTTAAACATTTTTTTTATTATGTTCAGTTTGCATTCAATTAGCCAACTTATATTACATCATTAGTTTCAGAGGTAGTGTTCAATAACTCACCAGTTGCATACAACACCCAGTGCTCATCACACCAGCCCTCCTTAATGCTCATCATCCAATTATCCCATCGTCCACCACCTCCCCTCCAGCAGCGCTCAGTTTGTTTCCTATAGTTAAAGACTCTCTCAGACTCTCTCATGGATTTTCTCCCTCTCTAGTGACTTCTCATTCAGTTTTTACTTTTTTGCTCCCTTCCCATATGATCCTCTGTGTTGTTTCTTATAATCCACATGTAAGTGAACCATATGATAATTACCTTTCTCTGATTGACTTATTTCGCTCAGCATAATACCTCCAATTCCATCCCTGATGAAATAAATGGTAAGTATTCATCCATTCTGATGGCTGAGTAATATTCCATTGTATATAAGAACACATTTTCTTTATCCATTCTTCTGTCAGTAGATAGCTCTTTCCACAATTTGGTTGTGGACATTGTTGCTAAAAACATTGGTGTTTAGGTGCCCAATGAAAACACTACATGTGTAATTTGGGAAAATTCCTAGTAGTACAATTGCTAGGTTGTAGGGTAGCTCTATATATAACTTCTTGAGGAACCTCCATGCTGTTTTCCAGAGTGGCTATACTAGCTTGCATTCCTGCCAACAGTGTAAGAAGATTTTCCTTTTTCCTCATCCTCACCAATATTTGCTTCCTATCTTGTTAATTTTAGCCATTCTGACTGGTGTGAGGTGGTATCTCATTGTGGTTTTGATTTGTATTGATTTGTATTTTCCTGGTGACAAGTGATGTGTAGCATTTTTTTTTTTTTTTATGTGTCAGTTGGCCATTTGTGTGTCTTTTTTGGAAAAATGTCTGTTCATGTATTCTGCCCATTTCTTGACTATGTGTTTTTGGGGTGTTGAGTTTGAGAAGTTCTTTAGAGATCTTGGATACTAGCCCTTTATCTGATATGTCATTTGCAAATATCTTCTCCCAATCTGGAGGTTGTCTTTTAGTTTTGTTGACTGTTTCTCTTATGCAGAAGCTTTTTATCTTGATGAAGTCCCAATGGTTCATTTTCTTTTGCTTTTGTTTCCTTTGTCCCTGAGGATATATCTAGTAAGAAGTTACTATGGCTGATCACAGATTTGGTGTCTGTGTTCTCTAGGATTTTATAGTTTGCTCCCTCACATTTAGGTCTTTCATCCATTTAGAGTTTATATTTGTGTATGGTGCAAGAGAATGGTCCAGTTTCATTCTTCTGCATGTGCCTGTCCAATTTTCCCAGTACCATTTATTGACAAGACTGTCTTTTTTCTATTGGATATTCTTTCCTGGTTTGTCAAAGATTAGTTGGCCATAGAGTTGGGGGTCCATTTCTGGGTTCTCTATTCTGTTCCATTGATCTACGTTTCAGTTTTTGTGTCATTACCATACCATCTTGATGATTAGCTCTGTAATATATCTTGAAATCTGAAATTGTGATGGCAACAGATTTGGTTGTCTTTTTCACCATTCCCTTGGCTATTCAGAATCTTTTCTGGTTCCATACAAATTTTAGGATTGTTTGCCCCAGCTCTGTGAAAAAATGTCAGTGGTATTTTGATAGGGATTGCATTGAAAGAGGACATTGCTCTGAGTTGCATAGACATTTTAACAGTATTTGTTCTTCCAACCCAGGAACATGGAATGTTTTCCCTTTCTTTGTATATTCCTCAATTTCTTTCATAAGTGTTCTCTAGTTTCTAGAGTATAGTCCTTTATCTCTTTGATTAAGTTTATTCCTATGTAATCTATGGTTTTGGTGCAATTATAAATAGGATCAATTCTTTAATTTCTCTTTCTTCTCCTCATTATTGCTGTGTAGAAATGTAACTGATTTCTGTGCATTGATTTTATATCCTGCCAGTTTTCTGAATTCCTGTATGAGGTCTAGCAGTTTTGGGGTAGAGTCTTTTGGGTTTTGAACATAGAGCATCATGTCATCTATGAAGAGTGAGAGTTTCACTTCCTCCTTGCAAATTTGGGTGACTTTTATTTCTTTTTATTGTCTGATGGCGGAGGCTAGGGCTTCTAGAACTATGTTGAACAACAATGGTGACAGTGGCCATCCCTGTTGTATTCCTGACCTTAGTGGAAGAGCTCTCAATTTTTCCCCATTGAGAACAATATTCACTGTGGGCTTTTTATAGATGGCTTTTATGATACTGAGATGTGTTCCCTCTATCCCTACACATTGAAGAATTTTACTCAAGAAAAGATGCTCTTTTTTTGTCAGATGCTTTTTCTGCCTCTATTGAGAGAATCATATTGTTTTTGTCTTGTCTTTTATTAATATGGTTTATCACATTGATTTGTGGATGTTGAACCACTCTTGCAGCCCAGGAATACATCCCTTGGTGAATAATCCTGTTAATATACTGTTGTATCCTATTGACTATTATCTTGATAAGAATTTTGGCATCCATGTTCTTTAGGGACATTGGTCTGTAATTATCCTTTTTGGTGGGGTCTTTGTCTAGTTTGGGGATCAAGTAATGCTGGCCTCATAGAATGAGTTTGGAAAGTTTTTATCCCCTTTTATTTTTTGAAACACTTTAAGAAGAATAAGTATTTCTTCTCCTTCTTTAAATGTTTGTTAGAATTCCCCTTGGAAGCCATCTGGCCCTGGACTCTTGTTTTTGGGAGGTTTTTGATGACTGCTTCAATTTCCTTGTTGGTTATATGTCTGTTCAGGTTTTCTTTTCCTTCCCATTTCAGTTTTGGTGATTTGTAAGTTTCTAGGAATGTACCCATTTCTTCCAGGTTGCCTAATTTGTTGACATATAGTTGCTCATAATATATTCTTACAACTGTTTATATTTCCTTGATGTTGGTTGTGATCTCTCCTCTTTCATTCATGATTTTATTTCTTTTGGTCCTTTCTCTTTTCTTTTTGGTAAGTCTGGCTAGGGATTTATCAGTCTTATTGATTTTCAAAGATCCATCTTCTAGTTTCATTGATCTGTTCTACTGCTCATTTCTATTTCATTGATTTCTGCTCTAAACTTTACTATTTCTCTTCTCCTTCTTGGTTTAGGTTTTATTTGCTGTTCTTTCTCCAGCTCCTTTACATGTAAGATTGGTCTGTGTATTTGAGACTTCACTAATTTTTTTCAGAAAACTGTATTGCCTTGTATTTCCCTATCAGGACCAGCTTTGCTGTATCACAAAAAAACTGTTTGCACAGTTGTGTTTTCATTTTCATTTGTTTCCATAATTTTTTTTAATTAATTAATTTATTTATTTGACAGAGAGAGATCACAAGTAGGCAGAGAGGCAGGCAGAGAGAGAGAGGGGGAGGCAGGCTCCCCGCAGAGCGGAGAGCCCGATGCGGGGCTCGATCCTAGGACCCTGGGATCATGACCCGAGCCAAAGGCAGAGGCTCAACCCACTGAGCCACCCAGGCGCCCCTCCATAAATTTTTAAAATTATTCTTTAATTTCCTGGTTGACCCATTCATCCTTTAGTAGCCTGCTCTTTAACCTCTAAGTGTTTGAGTTCCTTCCAAATTTCTTCTTTTGATTGGGTTCAATTTTTAAAATGCTGTGGTCTGAAAATATGCAGAGAGTAAACCTAATCTTTGGCACCATTTGAGCCCTGATTTTTGACCCCATTTGATATCCATTCTGGAGAATATTCCATGCGCACTTGAGAAGAATGTGTATTATGTTTCTTTAGGATTGAATGCTCTGTATATATCTTTGAAGTCCATCTCATCCAGTTGGTCATTCAAAGCCTTTGTTTCCTTGTTGGCCTTCTGCTCATATAATCTGTCCATCGCCATGAACGGGATGTTAAAATCCTTAGTATTATAGTATTATTATCAGTGTGTTTTTTTAATATTGATATTCATTGGTTGACATAATTGGCTGCTCCCAGCTTAGAAGCATAAATATTTACAACGTTAGATCTTCTTGTTGGATAGACCCTTTAAGTATGATATAGTGTCCCTCTTCATCTCTCAGTACAGTCTTTGGTTTAAAATCTAATTTGTCTGATATGAGGATTGCTATTCCAGCTTTCTTTTGAGGTCTTTTAGCATGATAAATTGTTCTGCGCCCCCTCATTTCAGTCTGGAGCTGTCTTTAGTTCTAAAATGAGTCTCTTATAGACAGCATATGGGTCTTCCTTTTTTATCCAATTTGATACTCTATGTTTTTTGATGGGAGTGTTTAGCTCATTTACATTCAGAGTAACTATTGAAAGGTATGAGTTTAGTGCCATTGTATTACCTATAAAGTCCTTGTTTCCTTAGATTGTCTCTGTTTCTTTCTGGTATGTTACTGTTAGTCTCTCTGTCCCTTACAGAATCCCCATCAATATTTCTTGCATGGCTGGTTTAGTGGTCACATATTCTTTCAGTTTCTGTCTGTCCTGGAAGCTCCTTATTTCTTCTTCCATTCTAAAGACAGCCTTGATGGATAAAGTATATCTTGGCTGCATGTTCTTCTTATTTAGTATCCTGAATATATCATGCCAGCCATTTCTTCCTGCCATGTCTGCCAGGTCTCTGTGGTAGGTCTGCTGCAAGTCTGATATTCCTACTATATAGGTTAAAAACCTCTTATCCTGAGCTGTTTTCAGGATTTTCTCTTTTCTCTGAAATCTGTAAGCTTTACTATTGTATGTTGGGTTGTTGATCTATTTTTATTGACTTGGACTTGAATGCCTGTTTCCTTCCCTAGATTAGACAAGTTCTTATCTATGGTTTGCTCATATATACCTTCTGTCTTCCTCACTCTTTATTCTTGCTCTGAGACCCCAGTAATTCTCATATTCTTTCACCTTATTGTATCACTGATTCTCAAACCTTCCCCTCATGTCCCTTAGTTGTTTTTCTCTCTTTTTGTCAGCTTCCTTCCTTTCCATCATCTTGTCTTCTATGTCACTGGCTCTCTGTGTCATTTACCCTAGCTGTTAGAGCATCCAATTTAGATTGAATCTCAGTTAAAACATTTTTAATTTTGAGCTGATTAGATTTTATTTATGCACTGAGAGATTCCCTAGTGTCTTTTATGCTTTTTTCTAGCCAGCAGTAGCTAACTTTTTAATTGTTATCTATTCCAGCTCTGATATTTTGCTTATATCCATATCAATTGGATATGTGGCAGACAATATTATCTCTGGTTCTTTCTTTTATTGTGAACTCCTCCTTCTAGTCATTTTGCCCAGTGATGAATGGATGAAGGAGAGAACAAAATCAAAAATATCAACCACAACCTAAGAAAAATTCACATTAGACAAATCTGAAGAGATAAAAAACCAAAAAAGAAAAGGAAAAGGAAAAAAAATGGTAAAAAGAGGAATATAATCTCCCAGGTTGATAAAACAGGGTGATCCATTTGGTCCTGGATATATTTTGGTCTGTTTGTTAGAAGACATTAAGTCCCAAAATTATAAAAAAGCGAAGTTTATACATGTAGAAAAATAAAGTTGAATACCATGAAAGGAAGCAGAAAATGAAGAATACATCTATAAAATGTCAAAGTAAAAATGAAAGTTTAAAAAAAGTTCAAAACAAAAGGTGATAAAATAAGAAACTATTTGAAAAGGGAAAAAAAGAAAAAGAAGAGGAAAATTTTAAACTAATAGATAAAAGAATCATGAGAGCAAACCTAGAATTCTATATACTGTATTCTCCTAGTCCTGGAGTTTTGCAGTTCTGTGTGTGGAGTTGCACCACCAGGGAGCCAGGGAGCCAGGCTCTGTGTAAACCTCTTGGGGTTGCTCTATGTGGTTTTTATTGCTTGATGGCTTCAGAGGATGGAAATAAAAATGGCTGCACCCCAATTTCCAACCCTGAAGGTGAAATATTATGGTCTCCTCTCTTCAGTTAACCCTCAAGGAAAAGCAGTCTTCATTTTTGTGTGTGCCAAACTCTGTAGATTCCTGGAGTGTGCACCCCTATGGATCCTCCTAGGGGTGGTAAGAGGATTGCCTTGGGCCTGCCAATTACAGGGCCTCTGCATAGAGAGTGGTGGCCTCCTTGTTGGTACACCCTCACTGCCCCTTTTGGGGGAAGACAAAAGGTCACTGTTTCTGCCCTTTGCATGGCCCTTGCACAGACACTATTTGCCCAATTTTGTTGTGATTTGTGGTTTATAGCCAAGTTAGCTGAGAGCCCACTCCCACGCTCACTGACTTGGGATGGTTTCCCCACTCCAGTGCTTGGTAACTCTGCCAGTTCAGGCACCCCTGTTCTTTCTGTAACCCCAGGGATCCCGAGACCACTTTGTCCCACCTAGGATTCTTCCCTGTTTTGCCACCTGCACACCTTCCAGGTAGGGGTATCTCTCACTGGAGCAGACTTCTAAAAGTTCCAAATTTGTGCTCCAGGGCTATATCACTTTCTGGTAGCTATCTTTCAAAGTCTCCCTGCCCCAACCAATTATCTTCTGATATATCCCCTCAGATTCACTTCACTGCACCTCCTACCTTGCAAAAAGTGGTCACTTTTCTATTTGTAGAATTCCAGCAATTCTTTTCTTATACCTCAGGTTGAAATCATAGGTGTTCAGAATGACTTGATTGTTATCTAGCTAAGGGGACCAGATGAAATGAGTTCCCCTACTCTTCTGTCATCTTGCCTCCCTTTCCCCCCTGTCTTTTCACTGGAGTATTTAGTCCATTTAGATTCAGAATAATTATTGAAAAATATGAAGTTATTGCCATTTTATCACCTGTAAAGACACTGTTCTTGTAGATTACCTCTGTTTCTTTCTGGTCTTTGTTACTTTTGACCTCTCTCTTCACTCAAAGGATCCCCTTTAATATTTCTTGCAGGGCTGGTATTGTGTTCACAAATTCCTTTAGTTTTTGTTTGTCTTGAAAACTCATTATCTCTCTTATTCTCAATGACAGCCTTGCTGGATAAGGTATTTTTGGCTGTATATTTTTCCCATTTAGCACACTGAATATATCATGCCAGTCTTTTCTGGCCTGCCAGGTCTCTGTAGACAGGTCTGCTGCCAGGCTTATGCTTCTACCCTTGCAGATTAAAACCTCTTGTCCCAAGCTGCTTTCTCTTTATCTTGAAATTTGCAAGTTTCACTATTATATGTCTAAGTGTTACCTATTTTTATTGATTTTGAAGGATGTTCTCTGTGCCTCCTGGACTTGAATGCCTTTTCCTTCTCTAGATTAGGGAATTTCTCAGCTATAATTTGTTCAAATCTTTTGTTCCTCTCTCTTTCTTCATCTTCTGGAACCCCTATTATCCAGATACTATTTTACTTTATGGAATCACTGAGTTCTCAGTATCTCTTTTAGTGATCCAGTAGTTGTCTTTCTCCCTTCTTTTCAGCTTCCTTATTCTCCATAATTTTGTCTTCCATATCAATGACTTTCTCTTCTGCCTCATTTTTTGCCCTTGCTGTTAAACCCTTCATTTGTGACTGCCTTTAGGCAGTCACAGCCTGATTAGATTTTAGTTTGCTTTTTTTTTTTTTAATTTCTATAGTAAGGGAGTCTCTCTTGTCTTCTATGTTTTTTTTCAGCCCAGCTAGTATCATTATAATCATTGTTTTAAATTCTGGTTCAGACATTTTCCTTATAATCATATTGATTAAATCCCTGGTAGTGAGTACTACCTCATGCTCCTTCTTTGGGGTGAAATTCTCTGTCTAGTCATTGTGTCCGGAAAAAAAAAAAAGGAGAAAACAAAAAGGGAAAATAGAAGGCCCATCAAAAACAGCAGCAGCAACAACAAGAACAAAAACCTCAGAAATTGTTTCTGGGATGTGGTGTGTACACTCTCCTGTTGTGTTTGGCTGTTCTTTCACAAAGGTCCTTCCTCTACAGAGTTCCTCTTTGCTTGTAGTGGGGAATGTTTGGGTCTTTAAGTAGGTGTGATTTGATTTATCAGGATAAGCCTGTGAGAGAAAAAAAAAGAAAAGAAAGAAAGAAAAAAGAAAAAGAAAGATAAAAGAAAAACAATAGACAAATAGCAAAAACAAAAACAAAGGCCTCATCCAAGACAAAAAGAAATGGAACAAAAATGCAAATAAACAAACAATAAACTATAAGCCTGATTCTAAAAAATAAGAAAGAAGGAAAGAAAAAAGAGTAGGGAAAGCAGAAAGAGAGAAAAAATAGAAGAAAGAAACCTGACTGAATAATAAGAGAAGGAAACAAGCAAACCAATAAATGAACAAAAGATTATAAGCCTGATACAAAAAAAAGATAAAGAGAACAGAAAAAGAAGAAAATATACATAAAATAAGATAAAGAACAAAAAATAAGAAATAGGAATTCTTTTTAATTTAAAAATTTAAAAAATTAAGAAAAGAGGAGAGAGGAAAAGAAAAAAAAGAAAACAATCCTGGTCCTATTTCCACTGGATACTGATGTTTTGGAGCTTTTTTTAATCAGTAGACTTAGTGGATGCAGGGGTCTATGCTGGTCTGAGGGAAAGACCTGCAGGGCTGGATCACAAGCTGACTCACCCTTGTAAAGATGCTTTTGTCAGGTGCAGGGGGCAGGGGTTATTGTAAGGGACTCCAGCCTCCAGTGGAGGCACTGTGTTTCTCTCTTATGTCCAGCCATGCTGGTGGGTGGAGGAGTTAGAATATGGCCTCACCTTTCCTTCTTGTTCCTGGGGAGCAGGAGTCCTGGCCACCACTGTTCAGGAGGCCCTCTCAGAAAAGCAATCTCCTGTATCCTGGGTTTTCATCAGTTCCCTGCCCTTAACCTATCTGTTCCTGGGCCGTTAGTGTGCCCGGAGCCACAGAACTCCTGTATTTTATCTCTGGCCAGTGACTGGGATTCAAAAGTCCACATTTTAAATGCCTGGTAAGGTGTGTCCCCACTCCAATCCCCAGCAGGCAAGGTTCAGGGCATGCCCAGCACTGTCCCATTCCCAAAAAAGATGTTTTCCAGGGTGCGTGCAGATGCTAGAGTTTATTGTAATGCTCAGCAAAAAGCTGGAACCAGGTTATTGGCACTCTGCACTTGACTCAGTCCCCTACTCCCAAAAGGACTATGGCAGATGCTTAAATCTATTGTGGCAAACAGTGAAAAACAGCAGCCTGGTTATTTGCAATTTGCTCCAGTTTCTCCTTTCTGCTTAGTTCTGCAGCAGAAAAGCAGCAAATCTGCATGCATACAGAGGCTTAAGCCTATTTGTGGCTCACAGTGAAAGGTTGTTAAGAGGTTTTCTGCCCTCTGCATGCGCCTTGATTAGAAAAAAAAGTACACAGAAGGCACTTTTTGCCCATTCACTTCCTCCTCCTTTCCAGCCACTGCCTACCTCTGGACTGGTTGTCGAATGAAAGAACAACAAGATTCTATCTTCTCTAACTATTGCTTTTTGTTTTGTTTCTGTTGCTGTTTCCCTAGTATAGTATCTTTATTTTTTTCACTTACATACAACACCCAGTGCTCAAAACAAGTGCCTTCCTTAATACCCACCTATTACCCATTTAACTCATCTCCCACCCCCCACCCCTCCAAATATGGAGAAATAAACCAAACCGAAGAAGTAAAAAAAACTGTACTCTTCTCTAACCCACTGTTAGTTAATTTTGCCCTATGGGGCTCCAGACACAGTTCTTAACTGATGTGTTTCTATTTCTTGAGTTAGCAAACTTACACATTTTTTAACCTCTCCCTACTATAATAAATGAGAATTTAGCTCATCCAAATTACCACCCATCCCAATAGCATTATATCATTTTTAGTTCTCTTTTGGTTCCTTTTTAATTTTTAAATAATCCAATTGCATCTTTATGTCTTGATAGATGAACTACAGCTAGTGTCTCATTGGCCCTACCATCCTTCTCTTCCTGCCAGCTCTCTTTCCTGTGCTTCTCAACTTCTGCCATTTCTTTTTTTTTTTTTTTAAGATTTTATTTATTTATTTGACAGACAAAGATCACGAGCAGGCAGAGAGAGAGGAGGAAGCAGGCTCGCTGCTGAGCAGAGAGCCCAATGTGGGGCTCGATCCCAGGACCCTGGAATCATGACCTGAGCTGAAGGCCGAGGCTTAACCCACTGAGCCACCCAGGCGCCCCTGGGGGGATTTAGAACTTAAAAAAAATTAATTCTTGGTATTAGATAGCCCTGTTTGTAAAAGGGCCCTTAGCCATTTTTCTACCATGTTCAAGCAGTGGTTCAAGCCTCCAAATTTCTAATCCTATCAAGGATTAGAAAATTTTAGCATTCTTTTTACTGCCTTTTCCACAGGGACCTCACACCCACTGAGCCACCCAGGCGCCCCTGCCATTTCTTTTATCATTTTTATATTTCTTTCTTTTATATCACCATTGATACTATATCCATTTTATCAGAAAATTACTTTATTTAAATTGGACGATATTTTGACTGAATGTGGAATTCAAGACCGCAGATTATTTTCCCACATCCTTTTAAATATGTTGCCTCTTCTTCTTGTATCTAGTGTTGCTGAAAGGAAGTCTGATATTAATCTGTTCTTCCATTCTTCTGTAGGTGATACATCCACTCTTCATTCCTGAAGCTTTTAGGAATTTTCTTGATTCTAGGTGTATAGCAATTTCACTTGAGTGTGTGCAAGAACAGGGTGCTGGGGCATCATATGCCTGCCTCATTATCGTCATTGACCCTTGGATATGAGCCCTGAACATCTTTGGACTTTGGTTAAAGACCTTTTGTTGCACTGTTTCCAAGGTCAGACAGGCCTGAGAAAATTTTCAAGGCTTTGAACTTCACTCCCTGTAAACGGCCTTGGACTTTTCTACCTGGAAACACATCTCCCAACCTTGAGTGTAGCAGTTCGCCTAACAGGAAGAGTCACAGGCTGTCAGCACAAAGTCCACAACTATTGCCTTACCTTTCATGTCTGGAAGCCATGGCGCCCAGTGCAGATCCAGCAGCTGCTCACAGTGCTTTATGAGGTCCATGGTGGCCTGAAGTTGCCCCTGCCTGCTGTGTGCAGTAAGGACAAAGAGTGCTGGTACCCTGGGAGCAGAGAATTCTTCTGTCACTGCCTCCACTGTGCTACACTACAGTCCAGGTGGTGTGCTGTCCTGTCAGCAGTAGAGGAGATATTACTGGGCTACAGACATTAGCACAAATGTGCAAAGCAGAAAGGTCCTTCCATTTGAATTAAGTTCTCCATTTAAATTAGTAGCAATTTTTTTAAGGTTGGATTGTATAAAAATCGAAAAAGCCAGAACTCAGACTCTAAGAAAAAAATACATTGGAAGAACTGATAACTAAACTTAGGTGACATATCCAAAAATATAATAATGGAAACAATGACTTTGTAGTTCTTAGAGCTATTTTTTTTAAAGATTTTATTTATTTATTTGACAGACAGAAATCACAAGTAGGCGGAGAGGCAGGCAGAGAGAGAGAGGAGGAAGCAGGCTCCCCGCTGAGCAGAGGGCCCGATGCGGGGCTCGATCCCAGGACCCTGGGAAGGGTCGAAGGCAGAGGCTTTAACCACTGAGCCACCCAGGCGCCCCCTTAGAGCTATTTTTAAAGTTAACACAAAAATGAGACCAGACTTGTTGCATATACATTGATCCTTTTCATCAGCATTTCCCTCTTCTGTATGTGCACCTATTCTTCTCAATATCAAATAAATTTATGAAGATGCATTTTGGGATAATGAGACCCATATATACATGGAGTATAATGAGAAGTGATTCTATTAAAATGAAATTGTCAATTTCTCAATCAGAGACCAACCACTGAAAAAAACATGTGTCTTAAGCATCTCTGCAGAAGTATCCCTGGGTATTACTGCTGCTAACCTTGGCTATCTGAATACATGCTGACACAATTTCTGATGTTTAATAAATTTTTGTCACTTTAATTACTTATATTTGCTTGAATGAAATTAAAACAACAAAACCACCTCCACAATCTCATAAGAGTAGAAACACGTTTGAGTTCTTCAGTGTTCCCACAATGTGCCTGTATCTGGCAATATAAAGCAGACACATGTAGAGATTCATTAGGTAAGAAACTGATTTGAAGTCACTCAAAGTCTACTACAATCCTATATTTGTGCTGTCTGTCTTTTGATGTTCCCAAAAATATATTTAGTGCAACAGACATATTACAGAGAATTTCTCCAAACTGGAGAGACTAGAAGACATTCACATGGAGAGTTTTGAAGAATTCAATATCAAAACCTTGTAATAAGTTTACACTGAGAAGTCACTCTCCTAACCCATCAAATCTCAGGACTTTTAATGACTTGGCATCAGAATGTGCACAAAACAAATTTAACTTAGTGCTCCTCACACACTGCTAACAAATCAAAATAACAACAATGATGGTGACAACAGCAGAAGTAACAACAACAATAACAACAGAGATCTAGGAGAAGAGGGACAGGAAAGCAACCAGTGCTGTTTGAATGACTTTAGACACCGTTTCCATGGAGAACAACAGCATATTACCCACAAATGGAGAGCAAGTAGAGAAAGAATCTGTGAATTGAAATAACTAATGCAATTTTAAATTGAATGATCACTGAGAAGAGGATGAGCTAAATGACAGCATAGTGGGAGGACCCTAAGCTTGCTTTACCCCTTGAACACAGCTAGATGAAATCTGAGGACTGACAGAATGAACTGCACAATTAGAGGGAGAGAGGAGGCTACATCATGGAAGTTAGGAGGTGCAGAGATGTGGTTTGGGGGAGAAAAGGATTGGGGGTGCTGGAGAAGGGAGGGACCCCTGGTCACAGATAAGAGAGAGAGAAGCTTGCAGGTGACCACACAAGGAAAACACTTCCCAAAGCCATTGACAGAAAATTAGATGGGATGATTTTGTGAGTTTTTACAACCAGTGGAGCTCAAAGACTGGCGTTTTAGAGGTTCATCCGTGGTGTGGCTGGTACAGAGTCATAAGGACATGGCAGTGCTCCTGTAGAGAAGGCAGGCAGGTAATCTGGGGGGCAGACAGTATGATCACGGGATCTCCTGAGACACACTGGTAGAGAAGTCTCCTCTCTTTAGAGTGCATCTGAGAGAGATGGCTTTGCCTCTCTAGGGACAAAGGATCTGGTAGGTGATATTTTCCTCCCCCATCCCTCAGCATATGCACAGAGACACCTGCTGAGGGTGGATAACCCAGACACTGACTGCTTAGTGTACTTTGTTCTACATTTCATGCTCCTGAGCTCTGCTGTGACTGCTCTTCTGTATCAAACCTACATTAATGCCAGTCAGCGAGATGCTCCTCCAGAAGACCAGGAAAGGTCCCTACCACACCAGGTCCTTAAAGTTTGAAGTTTTAAAACTCAGCTGGCCTTGCTGAATAAAGTACATTGCATTTCTCCAGGCAGGCAAGCAGCCTGGACACAGACAGTGAGTAAGCAGTGATATGAAAAACACTGAGGATGCATGAGGGAAATTTATTCACTTCTTTGGGAGGGCTTCCCTGACAGCACCAAGCATGAACTCCCCAAGGACAAAGGAGTTGGCTGGTGCCATTTCTCCCTCTGTCCTTTCAGTTAAACCTAACTTCACTAAACAGCACAGCAACAACACTGGCTGCCTAAGTTGCTTACACTGGCTCTGACCCCCATCCCTACACTTTGCTGGTAATGCTTTTCTTGGGTAAGTGTCCTTGAAAACCAGTGCAGTGGGCCCCTACCCACCCAGAAGATCAACACAAACCCCTGCAAACACCACATCTACTGACCATAAAGTTCTTCAAAGCTTCCAGTCTAGTGGAGATAGCATCAAGTCTCTTTTTACAAGCAGACCAGAGCACACCTAGTTAAAACTTGCCACAATCTGGCCAAGGTTGAAACACTGCTGGCTGTAGGCAAGGAGAAACTCTGCAGAGGACTAACCTGAGGGATAGAACAGACATACCACAGCAGCAGAGTTCACATAGCACACACCAGGGACACTTTCTGAAGTGCCAGGCATTATATGACCTCTTCTTCATAAAGCCATTACTCTCAAGAGCAGGAAACATAACAGACTTTCCTAACACAGAGAAGAAAACAGAGACCTAAACAAAATGCCAAGATGGAGGAATTCATTTCAAGCGAAAGAACAAGGGAAAGTCACTGTCAGAGATCTAATTAAAAAGATATAAGTAATATGCCTGATGCAGAATTTAAAGCAACAGTCAGGAGCACCTGGGTGGCTTAGTTGGTTAAGTGTCTGACTCTCAATTTTGGCTCGGGTCATGATCTCAGGGTTACATAAATGAGAACCAGCTCAGGCTCCATACTTGGAGTGGAGCCTACTTAGGATTCTCTCTCACCCTCTCCCTTTGCCCCTCCCCCACTATCTCCCTTAAAAAAAGAAAAAAAAGAAAAAATCATAAGGATACTACTTGGACTTGAGAAAAGCACAGAAGATGCCAGAGAGATCAAAGATAAAAGAGCTTAAAATCAATCAGGACAAAATTAAAAAATTACAATAACTGAAATATGAAACTGACTGGATGTAATGACCCTAAGGATGGAAGAAGCAGAGGAATGAAAAAGTAGTATAGAAAATGGAATTATGGAAAATAAGCTGAAAAGAAGAGGGAAAGAAAAATCTGCTATCACAAAAGTAGACTCAAGGAAAGAACTTGGTGACTGCATCAAATGTAATAACCTTTGCAACATAGGAGTCCTGGAAGAAGAAGAGACAGAAAAGGGGTCAGAATGTTTATTTGAGGAAATTGTAGCTGAAAAATTCCCCAATCTGGGGAAAGAAACAGACATCCAAATCCAGGAGGCACAGAGAATTCCCATAAAAATTAACAAAAGGAGGCCAACACCAAGACATATTGTAGTAAAACTTCCAAAATATAGAAATAAAGAAAAAAAAATCCTAAAACCAGCAAGACAAAAGAAGACAAATAAGATCAGCATACAAGAGAAGACAAATGAGGTTAGAAGCAGATCTCTCCACAGAAACCTGAAGGCCAGAAGCGAGTAGCATGATATATTCAAGGCGATGGGGAAAATCTGCAGCCAAGAATACTCTATCCAGCTAAGGTATCATTCAGAATAGAAGGAGAGATATCATTTCCCAGACAAAAAACACTAAAGGCGATCGTATCCACTAAACCAGCCCTGCAGGCAATATTAAATGTGACACTTAGAGTGGAGGAAAAGACTAGAAAGGAACAGAGAAGAACTCCAGAAACAATGACAAAGCAAGCAATAAAATGGCACTAAATTCACATCTATCAGTAATTACTCTGAATGTATATGAAAACACATAGGGTGCCAGAAGGGACTGAAAAACCAAACCCATCAATATGCTGCCTACATGAGATTCATTTTAGACTCAAAGACACCTGCAGTTTGCAAATGAGGGAATGGAAAACCATTTATCATGCTAACGGATGTCAAAAGAAAGCCAAAGTAACCATACTTAGACCAGACAAAGTAAATTCTATTTTTTTATTTAAATTAAATTAATTAAAATGTAGTATAGTACTACTTTCAGAAGTAGAGTTCAGTGATTCATCAGTTACGTATAACATGCAGTGCTCATTATAGCATGTGCTCTCCTTGATGCCAATCACCCAGTTACTCAATCCTCCCACCCACCTCTCTTTCAGCATCCCCCAGTTTGTTTCCTAAATTAAGATTCTTCTATGGTTTTTCTCTCTGATTTTGTCTTACTTTACTCCCCCACTTCCCCTATGATCCTTTTGTTCTTAAATTCCATATATGAATGAAAGCATATGATAATTCTCTTTCTCTGACTGGCTTATTTCACTTAACATAATATACTCTTGTCCCATCCATGTCTTTGGCTTAACAATACTCTCTAGCTTTAGATTTCATTTCTTTGATGGCTGAGTAATATTCCATTGTACATACATACACATCTTCTTTATCCATTCATCTGTCAATGGACATTTGGCTTTTTTCAACAGCTTGGCTATTTTGGACATTGCTGCAATAAACATTGAGACCCAGGTGACCCTTCAGATCACTATTTTGTATCCTTTGGGGAAATACCTACTAGTGCAATTGTTGGGTCATAGGGTAGCTCTATTTTTAACTTTTTGAGGAACTTCCCCATACTGTTTTCCAGAGTGGCTGTACCAGCTTGCATTCCCACTAACAATGTAAGAGGGTTCCCATTTCTCTGCCTCCTTGTTGTTTCCTGACTTGTTAATTTTAGCCATTCTGACTGGCATGAGGTGGTGTCTTATTGTGGTTTTGGTTTGTATTTCTCTGATGCCAAGTGATAATGAACTTTTTTTTTAAATTCATCTGTTGGCCATTTGTATGTCTTCTTTGGAGAAATATCTGTTCATGTCTTCTGCCCATTTCTTGAATGAACTATTTGTTTTTTGGGTGTTGCAGATAGTTCCATTCACCTCTTTGAATATATCATACCATTCCCTTCTGGCTTGCAAAGTTTCTGCTGAAAAAAACAGCTGAGTCTTATGAACTTTCCCTTGTATATTAGTATATTCTTTGGTCTTGCTTTTAAGATTTTTCCTTTATCACTATATTTTGCCAATTTAATTATAATATGTCCTGGTGTAGATCTGCTTTGTTGATTTTGTTGGGGTTCTTTGTGTCTCCTAGATCTGAATGTCTGTTTCCTTCCCAAGAGTAGGGAAATTTTCAACTATTATTTCTTCAAATAAAATTTTTGCCCCCTTTTCTCTCTCTTCTTCTTCTGGGACTCCTATGGTATGAATGAGATTACATTTGATGCAGTTGTTGAGTTCCCTAAGTCTATTACTTGTTTTCATAATTCTTTTTTTTTCTGTTTTGTTCAGCTTAATTTTTTTTCCATTACTCTGTCTTCTGCATCACTAATCATTCCTCTGATTCTTTCAGCTTGTTGTTCATTCCATCCAGTGTGTTTCTCGTTTCATTCATTAAGCTCCTTATTTCTAGTATGTTATTCCTTATCTTTGTGTTAAGGGTCTCACTCATGTCTTCTACTCTTTCCTCAAGTCCTCAAGTATCTTTATTTTTATTATGTTAAATTCTCTATCAGGCATGTTAATTTTATTTCTTTCACATGTACC